>NC_086097.1:254229122-254591622 GCF_963921235.1 Mobula hypostoma
GGAGGTTAGTTAGGAAAATTCAGTTGCTAGGTATACATGGAGAGGTGGTAAATTGGGTCAGACATTGGCTCAATGGAAGAAGCCAAAGAGTGGTAGTAGAGAATTGCTTCTCCGAGTGGAGACCTGTGACTAGTGGTGTGCCACAGGGATCAGTGCTGGGTCCATTGTTATTTGTCATCTATATCAATGATCTGGATGATAATGTGGTAAATTGGATCAGCAAATTTGCTGATGATACAAAGATTGGAGGTGTAGCAGACAGTGAAGAAGGTTTTCAGAGCCTGCAGAGGGACTTGGACCAGCTGGAAAAATGGGCTGAAAAATGGTAGATGGAGTTTAATACTGACAAGTGTAAGGTATTGCACGTTGGAAGGACAAACCAAGGTAGAACATATAGGGTTAATGGTCAGGCACTGAGGAGTGCAGTGGAACAGAGGGATCTGGGAATACAGATACAAAATTCCCTAAAAGTGCCGTCACAGGTAGATAGGGTCGTAAAGAGAGCTTTTGATACATTGGCCTTTATTAATCAAAGTATTGAGTATAAGAGCTAGAATGTTATGATGAGGTTATATAAGGCATTGGTGAGGCCGAATCTGGAGTATTGTGTTCAATTTTGGTCACCAAATTACAGGAAGGATATAAATAAGGTTGAAACAGTGCAGAGAAGGTTTACAAGGTTGTTGCCGGGACTTGAGAAACTGAGTTACAGAGAAAGGTTGAATAGGTTAGGACTTTATTCCCTGGAGCGTAGAAGAATGAGGGGAGATTTGATAGAGGTATATAAAATTATGATGGGTATAGATAGAGTGAATGCAAGCAGGCTTTTTCCATTGAGGCAAGGGGAGAAAAAAACCAGAGGACATGGGTTAAGGGTGAGGGGGGAAAAGTTTAAAGGGAACATTAGGGGGGGCTTCTTCACACAGAGAGTGGTGGGAGTATGGAATGAGCTGCCAGACGAGGTGGTAAATGCGGGTTCTTTTTTAACATTTAAGAATAAATTGGACAGATACATGGATGGGAGGTGTACGGAGGGATATGGTCAGTGTGCAGGTCAGTGGGACTAGGCAGAAAATCTTTCGGTACAGCCAAGAAGGGCCAAAAAGCCTGTTTCTGTGCTGTAGTTTCTATGGTTCTATGGTTCTATGATGTGATGTTGTGGCTCTATAAGACACTGGTGAGACCTCACTTGGAGTACTGTGGGCAGTTTTGATCTTTTTTAAGAAAAGATGTTCTGACGTTGGAGAGAGTACAGAGAAGATTCACTAGAATGATTCCGGGAATGAGAGGGTTAACATATGAGAAATGTTTGTCCGCTCTTGGGCTGTATTCCTTGGAGTTTAGAAGAGTGAGGGGGGACCTCATAGAAACATTTCAAATGTTGAAAAACTTGGACAGAGTGGATGTGGCAAAGTTGTTTCCCATGATGGGGGAGTCTAGTACGAGAGGGCATGACTTAGGGATTGAAGGGCGCCCATTCAGAACAGAAATGTGAAGAAATTTTTTTAGTCACAGGGTGGTGAATCTATGGAATTTGTTGCCACGGGCAGCAGTGGAGGCCAAGTCATTGGGTGTATTTAAGGCAGAGATTGATAGGTATCTGAGTTGCCAGGGCATCAAAGGTTATGGTGAGAAGGCGGGGTGTGGGACTAAATGGGAGAATGGATCAGCTCATGATAAGATTGCGGGGCAGACTCGATGGGCTGAATGGCTGACTTCTGCTCCTTGTCCTATGGTCTAAGAACCTTCATCAGGACTGGAGAAAAAAAATAAGAAGTCAGAGGTAGAAGGTGGCGAGTATGATTTGGTGGCCATTACAGAGATGTGGATTGCAGGGTGGAGAGGATTGGGAATTAAATATCCAATGATATCAGATAATACGGAAGGAAGGTAAGGGAGGTGGGGGCAGCACTCTTAATTAAAGAGGAGATCAGGGCAATAGTGAGAGACGATATAAGATCTAAGGAACAGAATGATGAATCCATCTGGGTAAAGATTAGGAATAGTAAATGGAAAAAAAAATCACTGGTGGGAGCCACCAGATGAAAACATTACTGGGACACAGGCAAAATACAGAAATATCTGAGGCATTTAACAGTGGAACAACAGTTATCATGGGGGACTTTAACTTGCACACAGATTGGGTGAATCAAGTTGGTCGAGATAATAGAAACATAGAAACATAGAAAATAGGTGCAGGAGTAGGCCATTCGGCCCTTCGAGCCTGCACCACCATTTATTATGATCATGGCTGATCATCCAACTCAGAACCCAGCCTTCCCTCCATACCCCCTGACCCCTGTAGCCACAAGGGCCATATCTAACTTCCTTTTAAACATAGCTAATGAACTGGCCTCAACAGTTTGCTGTGGCAGAGAATTCCACAGATTCACCACTCTCTGTGTGAAGAAGTTTTTCCTAACCTCGGTCCTAAAAGGCTTCCCCTCTATCCTCAAACTGTGACCCCTCGTTCTAGACCTCCCCAACATCGGGAACAATCTTCCCGCATCTAGCCTGTCCAATCCCTTTAGGATCTTATACGTTTCAATCAGATCCCCCCTCAATCTTCTAAATTCCAACGAGTACAAGCCCAGTTCATCCAGTCTTTCTTCATATGAAAGACCTGCCATCCCAGGAATCAATCTGGTGAACCTTCTTTGTACTCCCTCTATGGCAAGGATGTCTTTCCTCAGATTAGGGGACCAAAACTGCACACAATACTCCAGGTGTGGTCTCACCAAGGCCTTGTACAACTGCAGTAGTACCTCCCTGCTCCTGTACTCGAATCCTCTCGCTATAAATGCCAGCATACCGTTCGCCTTTTTCACCGCCTGCTGTACCTGCATGCCCACTTTCAATGACTGGTGTATAATGACACCCAGGTCTCGTTGCACCTCCCCTTTTCCTAATCGGCCACCATTCAGATAATAATCTGTTTTCCTATTTTTGCCACCAAAGTGGATAACTTCACATTTATCCACATTAAATTGCATCTGCCATGAGTTTGCCCACTCACCCAACCTATCCAAGTCACCCTGCATCCTCTTAGCATCCTCCTCACTGCTAACACTGCCACCCAGCTTTGTGTGATCCGCAAACTTGGAGATGCTGCATTTAATTCCCTCATCCAAGTCATTAATATATATTGTACGAGGACTTCATAGAATGCATCCATGATGGCTTTCTTGAACAACACATTATTGAACCTACAAGGGAACATATTATCTTAGATGTGGTCCTGTGCAATGAGACAGGTAAAATTAGTGATCTTGTAGTTTGGGATCCTCTTGAGTATGATTGAGTTTCTCATACAAATGGAGGGTGCAATAGTTCACTTGAAAACCTGTGTATTATACCAAAACAATGAAGACTACAATGAGATGAGGGACGATTTGGCCAGTGTAGACTGGAAACGCAGGCTATATGGAGGGTCGGTTGAGGAATAATGGAAGACTTTCAAAGAGATTTTTCACAGTGTTCAACAAAACTATATTCCAACAAAGAAGCCCTAAGCGAGCAATAAAGAAAGAGTAGATTATGAAAATAAACCAGCACAAAATATAAAAATGGAGAGTATAAGTTTTTATAATTATATAAAGCAGAAATGGTTGGCTAAAGGTCCCTTATAGGATGAGAAGGGGGAATTGATATTGGGTAATGAGCAAATGGAAGAGGCTTTGCATGACTATTTTGTATCAGTCTTCACGGTGGAGGACATGTCTAACATACCAAAGAGAGATGTTAGATTATGAAGACACGTAGTCCTCTTTTATTGTCATTTAGTAATGCATGCATTAAGAAATGATACATTATTTCCTCCGGTGTGATATCACAAAACACAGGACAAACCAAGACTAAAAAAACTGACAGAAAAACCACATAATTATGACATATAGTTACAACAGTGCACAATACCATAACTTGATGAAGAAGTCCGTGAACACAGTAAAGTTCAAAATTTCTCAAATGTCCCACATCTCACGCAGACGGGAGAAGGAAGAAAAACTCTCCCTGCCATGCCGACCACAATCCGACTCTGAGTCATCCGAAAACTTTCAGCTCTGATCAGCTCTCCGACACCGAGTACTGAGCACCATCTCTGTCCAAGCGATTCGACCTCTTTCTCAGTCGCCAAAAGCAGGCAAGGCCAGGGATTTTGAGGCCTACCCTCCGAAAGGTTCCCGACTGCGCAGTAACAACAGCAGCAAACGAGCATTTCAGAAATTTCTCCAGATGTTCCTCTATGCTTTCACTTCCATTCTCCATCAATTCAGAATTGCCCACGGCCCCTATTTAACAGATACGGCATCATTTTTCACCGGAGAGCTGCGCATGCGCAGCGCGCTGCTCTCTCTCTCTCCTCCCGCCTTATGTTATGGATGCGATGGGAGGTGAAAACCTCGATACAATATCTATCACTAAAGAGGTAGTGTTGAGCAAACTTGTGGGGCTGAAGATAGATAAGTCCCCTGGTCCTGAAGGAATGCATCCCAGGGTATTGAAAGAAATGGCAGAAGTTATAGTCGAGACTTTGGTGATAATTTACCAAAATTCTCTGGACTCTGGGTAGGTCCTGGGGGACTGGAAGACGGCGAATGTCACACCACTGTTCAAAAAAGGATGTAGGCAAAAGGCAGGTAACTATAGGCCAGTCAGTTTAACATCTGTAGCTGGGAAAATGCGTGAAGTTATCATTAAAGAAGAAATAGCGAGGCATCTGTAAAGAAATGGATCCATCAGGCAGACACAGCATGGATTCAGCAAAGAAGGGTCCTGTTTGACAATCTTACTGTAGTTCTTTGAGGATATAACGAGCACAGTGGATAGAGGGGAACAGATGGATGGATTTCCAGATGGCATTCGATAAGGTGCTGTATAAAAGACATCCATAAGATAAGGATGCATAGAGTAGGGGGTGATGTGTTAGCATGGATAGAGGATTGGTTAACTAATAGAAAGCAGAGAGTTGCGATACGTGGGTGTTACTCTGGTTGGCAATCAGTGGTGAGCGGCGTGCCATAGGGGTTAGTGCTGGGCCCGCAACTGTTCACGATATACGTTAACGATCTGGAAGAGTGGACTGCGTGCAGTATATCTAAGTTCTCTGATGATACTAGATTGAGTGGGAAAGCACATTGTGCAGAAGATATGGAGAGTTTGCAGAGAGATATAGATAGTGTTACGAGAATACACATAAAACTAAGATGTTTGCTGGCCTGGGCTAGCATCAGTGGCATCAGCAGTTGGTCTGCCACCTGCCCGCAGGGGAAGGAGAGATAAGGAACAATGGAGCAGCGTCTGGAGATGTGTAATGAAGGGATGTGGGAGGAAGAGCTGTCTGGAGCGGCTCCCCCCTTTGAACCCTGAACTGTTTGAAGTGATGGACAGGCGATACCCCAGCAGGGGGATAAAAAGGGACAGGTTCGCTAAGACAGACACACACGCCACCCGAGGTAACGAGACCCTGGAAGCGGTGCGCTTCTCACGAGTGGGTGAGAAGTCCCAGACAACGACAAGGGTGGAAAGGTACGATCAGCGGGAACCCGGTGTGTGTCCGCCCTTGCCTGGGTGCCGGGTTCACTGCAGAGGATCGACCGCATCTGGAGGAGGGGTCACAGTCGGTGACCTCAGGTGACATCACCAAGGACCTGCCCAAAAGCTGTTTGTGAGCCATCCCGCTGGTCTGTGAGTGAAGCAGTGTTCTGAATGATCAGTTGTTCCTATTCTGTCTCTCTTCCCCCACCTTGTCCATCGCCATGGCAACGATTACTGCGAACTGAACTTTGAGTCATTTTGAAATTGGTCATTTACCCCTAGACAATGATAGAGCTTGATTGATGCTGTTATCTTAATTCTGTGCACATGTGTGTTTATCATCACTGAACTGTTGCATTTATTATCCCTTCGATTACTGTGTTGCTTGTTTCCTTAATAAAACTTTCTTAGTTCTAGTACTCCAGACTCCAACTGAGTGATCCATTTCTGCTGGTTTGGCAACCCAGTTACGGGGTACGTAACATAAGTGGGGTTCTCGTCCGCGATTTTGAACGCTAAATTTGGGACGGAGTAAATTGATTGGGTTAAAATTCCCGAAAGAAAGAAAAGACAAACAGCAGAAATGGAGGTTGAGGAATTTATAAAGGCGCCGACCCTGGAGGCATTAGAGGATGCCAGGAAATCGGAATTGATAGCTGTGGCCAAACGGGTGAATCTTACTAAGGTGAAGTCGACAATGAGGAGAGAGGAGATACACAGAGCTATTGTAGAGCACTATGTATCTAAAGGTGTGTTTCCCCAAGGTGAGCTGGGGGTGGTGTCTATTGAAAAACCTGCTGGAGACGCGGTACAGGTACAGCTTGAAAAACTGAGACTCGAGCACGAGTTCCGGGTACGGCAGTTAGAACACGAAGAGAAGCAGGTAGAAAGGCAAGAGAGAGAAAGACAGTTGGAGAGAGAAGAGAGAGAGAGGGACAGACAGTTGGAGAGAGAGGAGAAACAGAGGGAAAGGGAATTTGAGCTGGAAAAGTTAAGGATAAGGGCCGAGCAGGGGCTCGTGCCGAACCAAGGTGGAGGGTTCCGGGCGACCCAGGAGGTTAGGCTGGTTCCCCCATTTGACGATACCGATGTGGATCGGTACTTTCTCCACTTCGAAAAAGTAGCTATAAGTCAGGACTGGCCGAGGGATAAGTGGGTTGTCTTACTTCAGAGTGTACTGAAAGGGAAAGCCCAACAAGCTTACTCCGCTTTATCCGCGGAAGATGCCCAGAAGTATGAGGTGGTGAAGGAGGCCATCCTCAGGATTTATGAGTTGGTCCCGGAGGCATACCGGCAGAGGTTCCGGAATGCGAGGAAGCGGTGGGACCGCACGTATTTGGAGTTTGCTCGCGAGATGCAAACATATTGTGAGCGTTGGTGCGCCTCGAAAGGGGTAGAGGGGGATTATGACAGACTGCTGCAACTGATTCTGATTGAGCAGTTTAAAGGTTGTGTCCCTGAGGGTATGAGACCCTACCTCGATGAGAAAGAGGCAGCCACGTTAGCCGCAACTGCTAAGTTAGCGGATGAGTATGCGTTGACGCATAAAATGAAGGTTGCCCCGAGTAAAGGCTACCAGAAGGGTAGTCAGGACGGCGGGGAGAGTCCACCGGAAAAGTCAGAAAGTAAGCCGGGGACTAGTGAAAAGGATAAGGTAGACCGGGAGCAGTCTGGTGGGAAGTCTCCTGGGGTCGTCTGTTATAATTGTGGGAAAGTCGGACACTTTGCGTCCAGGTGCTTTGCCCCAAGGAAGGAGACGGGGAAAGGAAAAGCGGAAATTTTGAATGGCTGTATTGAGCTGTTAAGCGAACCGCTAGGGAAGGACAGGTCTGAAAAAGTCCAGGAAGGGCGCGAGAGGTTTATCTCGGCCGGACTGGTGTCAGTGAAAAAGAGGTTAAAACCAGTTCCAGTGCGGATCTGGAGAGACACGGGAGCGTGTCAGTCACTAATACTGAAGAGTGTATTAGAGTTTAGCTCAGAGACCCAGACTGGGGAGGTAGAGGTCAAAGGTGTTGGGGAAGGGACAGAGTCAGTCCCTTTGCACCAGATACATTTACAGAGCAACCTGGTCTCTGGACTAGTCACGATCGGGGTGAGGTCCGAATTACCGATGAAAGACGTGGAAGTCTTGCTCGGTAATGACATCGCCGGAGGAATCGTGTTCCCAGTCGTGAGATTGACGGGTCAGCCTGCCAGCATGGAGGCCCCGCCCGCGATGGTGAATTTGGCTGAAACATTTCTGCCAACCTTGTATGAGACAGGGTGTAGTGAGTTAAGAGGTAGTGAGGGAGCTGGGACGGACGTAGCAGTAGCCAGGAAAGAATTTGTGCAGACGCAGGAGCGAGGCGAGGGGCTGATGGGTTTTGCAGAGACCGCTCTCTCTGACACAGCCTTGACAAGCTATTGTGCGGATGAGGAAGTGCTACGGAAGAAAGGGAAATCAAGTACAGCATCCGCAGATGAGGAGTGGGGGGTGGTGCAAAAGAGTTATGGGGATGAGGTTTTTAACATGGCCCACGAGGTACCCCCCGATGGACATTTTGCGGTGCTGGAGGAAACAGTTGGTGGAATCATGAAAGAGATTTACCGGCTGCCCAGGGGGAAAAATGTTATTGATCATGACCGACGCGAACTGAGACGGTCACCGGCTTTTGATATGCTAACAAACCTGGTCGGTGTTAGCGTGGAAATCAATGAAGCTAGGGGCCCCCTGCTAAGAGGAAAAAACCATTTTGAAAAGATTAGGATGGGATCGGTCAGATGGGAGAAGGCTATTGTTTTGGCCAGGTCTACTGATAAGGTCTCTCCCTTAATCCCCGAAGGAGTAATTAAACGACTCGCACCCATGTGTTTGATTGTCCCGAGGAAATGCAAAGAACTGGGACGTTGGGCGATTGTGGTTACAATAGGGCAGCCAAGTAAACAACACCTATATTTTTCGAGTAATTCAGTGACTAAAGGGCTGATGAACACAGAGGTGTGTATTGGCAATTTAACACGGCTGTCTGAAGCCAGCTTGATAGTGAACCTTGAAAAAAATGAATTCGGCCACACGAATGTCACTTACCTGGGAATTGTGGTGACACAGGGGCAGCTGGCAGTGATGCAAGCTACAGTGCAGGCTATCGCTGACCTCCCAACCCCGACAGACAAGAGGGCCCTCAGAAGGCTTTTGGAGATGGTGGGGTACTGCAGGAAGTTTTGCAATAACTCTGCGGTCAATACCCGTCCCCCTCCTACTAAGCCCTTGCGAGGGAAAATTGAGTCGGAATGGGACGACCCTTGTTGTTGTGGTCCGGGACAAAACCAAATGAGAGGTTACATTGGTCGCAATTCATCAGTGTTTTTGGCCACTATGAAGTTTGCTGAGTTGGAGCCTGGTCTAAGGGATTATTAATAACACGTGTAAAAGGAACAGAAAATGTGATGACTGTCTGTCAAGGTATTGACAGCTTCAAATTCTCTGTATTAGCTAAATAACTGTTAAAGATGTATATTGTGTATGTATCAGATAATGTAGTCATGTTTGTAATTTTTACCTCCCGGTAAAAATCCTTAAAGGGGGGAAGTGTTACGAGAATACACATAAAACTAAGATGTTTGCTGGCCTGGGCTAGCATCAGTGGCATCAGCAGTTGGTCTGCCACCTGCCCGCAGGGGAAGGAGAGATAAGGAACAATGGAGCAGCGTCTGGAGATGTGTAATGAAGGGATGTGGGAGGAAGAGCTGTCTGGAGCGGCTCCCCCCTTTGAACCCTGAACTGTTTGAAGTGATGGACAGGCGATACCCCAGCAGGGGGATAAAAAGGGACAGGTTCGCTAAGACAGACACACACGCCACCCGAGGTAACGAGACCCTGGAAGCGGTGCGCTTCTCACGAGTGGGTGAGAAGTCCCAGACAACGACAAGGGTGGAAAGGTACGATCAGCGGGAACCCGGTGTGTGTCCGCCCTTGCCTGGGTGCCGGGTTCACTGCAGAGGATCAACCGCATCTGGAGGAGGGGTCACAGTCGGTGACCTCAGGTGACATCACCAAGGACCTGCCCAAAAGCTGTTTGTGAGCCATCCCGCTGGTCTGTGAGTGAAGCAGTGTTCTGAATGATCAGTTGTTCCTATTCTGTCTCTCTTCCCCCACCTTGTCCATCGCCATGGCAACGATTACTGCGAACTGAACTTTGAGTCATTTTGAAATTGGTCATTTACCCCTAGACAATGATAGAGCTTGATTGATGCTGTTATCTTAATTCTGTGCACATGTGTGTTTATCATCACTGAACTGTTGCATTTATTATCCCTTCGATTACTGTGTTGCTTGTTTCCTTAATAAAACTTTCTTAGTTCTAGTACTCCAGACTCCAACTGAGTGATCCATTTCTGCTGGTTTGGCAACCCAGTTACGGGGTACGTAACATAAGGTTGAGTGGGTAAGGGTCTGGCAGATGGAATACAATGTTGGTAAATGCAAGGCCATCCACTTTGGATGGAAAAATGAAAGAGCAGATTATTACTTAAATGGTAAAAATAACTGCAGCACGCTGCTGTGCAGAGGAACTTAGAAATCACAACATGAATCACAAAAGGTTGGTTTGCACGTGCAGCAGGACAGCGATGAGGAGGAACTGCTTTCCCAGAATTTCTGTGGAATTCTCTGCCCAATGAAGCAGTGAAGGCTACCTCAGTGAATATATTTAAGACAAGATTGGATAGATTTCTGCACAGTAGGTGAATTAAGGGTTATGGGGAAAAGGCAGGTAGGTGGAGATGAGTCCATGGTCAGATCAGCCATGATCTTATTGAATGGTGGAGCAGGGCCGACAGGCCAGATAGCCGACTCCTGCTCCTATTTCTTATGTTCTTATGGAGGGGAGGAAGAAAAACAAGGCAATAGGAGAAACTGGAAGGGAGGAGGTGTGATTTGCCTATCGCCACAATAGGTCAATGGCAGACGCAATCTCAGTGGCTCTCCACACGACTTTAGACCACCTGCACAACACAAACACCTATGTCAGGATGCTGTTCATTAACTGTAGCTCAGCACTTAATACCATCATTCCCATAATCCTGATTGAGAAGTTGCAGAACATGGGCCTCTGTATCTCACTCTGCAATTGGATCGTCATCTTCCTAACGGGAAGACCACAGTCTGTGCAGATTGGTGACAACATCTCTTCCTTGCTAACAATCAACACTGACACACTTCAGGGGTGTGTGCTTAGCCCACTGCTCTACTCTCTATCTACACATGACTCTGTGGCTAGGCATAGCTCAAATACCATCTGTAAGTTTGATGACAATACAAGTATTATTGGTAGAATCTCAGGTGGTGACGAGAGGGCGTACAGGAGTGAGATATGCCTGCTAGTGGAATGGTGCCGCAGCAACAACCTGGCACTCAACGTCCGTAAGACGAAAGAGCTGATTGTGGACTTCAGGAAGGGTAAGACGAAGGAACACATACCAGTCCTTGTAGAGGGATCAGAAGTGGAGAGAGTGAGCAGTTTCAAGTTCCTGAGTGTCAAGATCTCTGAGGATCTAACCTGGTCCCAACATGTCAATGTAGTTATAAAGAAGGCAAGACAGCGGCTATACTTTATTAGGAGTTTGGAGAGATTTGGCATGTCAACAAATACACTCAAAAACTTCTATAGTCGTACTGTGGAGAGCATTCTGACAAGCTGCATCACTGTCTGGTATGGAGGGGCTACTGCACAGGACCCAAAGAAACTGCAGAAGGTTGTAAATCTAGTTAGCTCCATCTTGGGTACTAGCTTACAAAGTTCCCAGGACATCTTTAGGGAGCATTGTCTCAGAAAGGCAGAGTCCGTTATTAAGGACCTCCAGCACCCAGGGCATGCCCTTTTCTCACTGTTACCATCAGGCAGGACATACAGAAGCCTGAAGGCTCACACTCAGTGATTCAGGAACAGTTTCTTCCCCTCTGCCATCCGATTCCTAAATGGATATGGAAGCTTTGGACACGACCTCACTTTTTTTTAATATACAGTATTTCTGTTTTTGCACACTTTTTTTGATTTATTCAATATATGTAATTGATTTACTTGTTTATTTATTATTATGTTGTATTTAATTTATTTTTTTTCCTCTGCTAGATTACGTATTGCATTGAACTGCTGCTGCTAAGTTAACAAATTTCACGTCACATGTCGGTGATAATAAACCGGATTCTGATTCTGAAGTTGATTGGTGAAAAAGATACAGGGCTGGAGAAGGGAGAATCTGATAGGAGAGGATAGAAGTCCATGGAAGAAAGAAAAGGTGGAGGAACACCAGAGGAAGGTGATTGACAGATATGGAGATACAGTGAGAGAGCAAAAAGGGAGGTGGCGAGACATTCCCAGAAGTTTGAGAAATCGATGTTCATGCCATCAGGTTGGAGGCTGCCCAGACAGAATATAAGGTGTTGTTCCCCCAACCTGAGTATGGCCTCATCGCGGCGGTAGAGGAGGCCATGGATAGACATATGGGAATGGGAATTGGAATTAAAATTGATGAGCACTAGAGATCCCACTTTTTCTGGTGGACGGAGCGTAGGTGCTCGGCGAAGCAGTATCCCAATTTACGTTGGGTCTCATATACAGGATGACACACGGGGAGCACCGAACATAGCGTATGACCCCAACAGGCTCACAGGTAAAGTGTCGCCTCACCTGGAAGGATTGTTTGGGGCCCTGAATGGTAGTGAGGGAGGAGGTGTAGGGACAGGTATAGCACTTGTTCCGCTTGCAAGGATAAATGCCAGGAGGGAGGTCAGTGGGGAGGGACAAATGGACAAGAGAGTTGTATTGGGAGCAATCCCTGCAGAAAGTGGAAAGTGGGGGGGGGGGGCGCGGGAGAAGGGAAAGATTTATTTGGTGATGGGATCCAGTTGCAGATGGAGGAAGTTGCGGAGAATTATGTGCTTAACTCATGGTGATACAATTGTATTTCTATGTTGCATTGACTGTCCTGTTGTACATACTATTTCTTATAAATTACTATAAATTACACATTGCACATTTAGACAGATTCAATAATAAATTTACTTTGAACTTTGGATGTGGAAGCTGGTGAGGTGGTAGGTAAGGACAAGAGGAACCCTATCCCTGATGGGGTGGCCAGAGGATCTATTGTACACAGTGCTCCCGGTGTGAATTCCTGTATGTTAGTGACACCCAATATAGTTTGGAGACCACTTCGCCGAGCACCCACACTCAGGTTGGAGAAGCAACACTTTAAATTCTGTCTGGGTAACCTCGAACCTGACAGCATGAACATCAATGTGTCAAACTTCTGCTACATGTGACCTGTGCTTCTCCCTCTCAAATTGCAGTATGAATTCAATCATATTGTGATCACTGCCTCCTAAGGATTCCTTTACATTAAGCTCCTTAATAAGATCTGGGTTATCACACAACAGCCAATCTAAGATAGCCTTTCCCCAAGTAGGCTCAAGCACAAACTGCTCTAAAAAGCCATCTCATAGGCATTCAACAAATTTCCTCTCTTGTGATCCAACAACAACCTGATTTTCTCAATCCCCTTGCATATTGGTCCCACATTACAGTTGTGCCATTACCTTTGTTACATGCCTCTTCCAGCTCCCTTTGCAATCTCAACCTCACATCTTGGCTACTATTTGGAGGCTTATGTATGATTCCCATAATGATTTTTTCACCCTTGTGGTTTCTTAACTCCACCCACGAAGATCCAACATTTCTCTGACCCTATGTCACCTCTTTCTAAAGATGTAATTCCATTTCTTACCAACAGAGCCACACCATTGCCTATGCCTTCCTGCCTGTCCTTTCGATACAAAGTATCTCCTTTGATATTAAGCTCCCATCTATAGCCTTCTTTCAGCCATGACTCAGTGTCATGCCCACCTTTCTCTGATTGTGCCATGAGCTTGTCTGCCTTATTCCGAATGCTATGCGCATTTAAATACAGCAACTTCAGTCCTGCATTCTTCGCGCTCTTAATTCTTGACTCCATGGTACAATTTAACTCTTTGTACTTCCTGCATTTGTAATCAGTCATTGACCTGTCCTTCCATACATTCATGTTACATCCACCATCTACTTGTAAACTTGCTCTATCATACTCGTTCCTACCCCCATACCATATTATTTTAAACCACTCCCAACCGGCTTACTAAACCTGCCTGCAAGAATATTGGTCCATCTTAGAAAGATAGAAACATAGAAAACCTACAGCACAATACAGGCCCTTTGGCCCACAAACCTGTGCCGAACATGTCCTTACCTTAGAAATTACCTCGGGTTACCCATAGCCCTCTATTTATTTAAGCTCCGTTGTACCCTTGGTTTCAAGTGCAACCTGTCCTTTTTGTACAGGTCCCACCTGCCCCAGAAGTGATCCTAATTATCCAGAAATCTGAATCCCTACCCCTTGCTCCAATTTTTCAGCCACGCATTTATTTGCCACCTCATTCTATTCCTATCCTCATTATCGCGTGCCAGAGGCAACAATCCAAAGGTTATTACCTTTGAGATCCTGCTTCTCAGCTTCCTTGCTAATTCCCTGTATTTTTTCTGGACCTCCTCACTTTGTTGTTTGTACCAATATGTACCACGACTTCCGGCTGCTCACCGTCCCTCTTCAGGATATTATGGATGCGTTCAGAAATATCACGGACCCTGGCACGTGGGAGGCAACCTGTCATCTGTGTTACCTTTTCGTGTCCTTGGAATCACCTATCTGTGCCCCTGACTATAGAGTACCCTCTGACTGCTGTCATCCTCTTCCGTTCCCTACCCTTCTGAGCCACAGGGCCAGACTTAGTGCCAGAGGCACGGCTGCTGTTGCTTCTCCTATACGTTGTCCCTCCCAACAGTACTCAAAATGGAATACTTATTGTTTAGTTGGATGGCCACTGGTGTGCTCTCTACTATCTGACAATCTCCCTTCCCTCTTTTGACAGTCACCCATTTCTCTGTCTCCAGTAGCCTTGGGATGACTACCTCTGTATAGCTCCTGTCTATCACTTCTTCATTTTCCTGAACAAGCCAAAGGTCATCGAGCTGCAGCTCTAGTTCTCTGACATGATCTTTATGGATCTGCATCTCAATACACCTGGTGCAGATGTGGCCGTCGGGGATGCTGGAAGTCTCCTGGAAATCCTACATTTGTCACCCAGTACAGAACAGAGCCTTGCCATTAGAAAGCAGCATCAATCACCAAGTACTCCCATAATCCAGGCCATGCTCGCTTCTCACTGCAGCATTGGGCAGCAGGTACAGGAGCCTAGGGACCCACACCACCAGGTTATTACCCTTCAACCATCAGGTTACTGAACGAATGTGGATAATTTCACTCATCTGAACTAAGCACATTGATGAAGGTAGAGCCATAGATGTAGAGTACATGGATCTTAGCAAGGCATTTGATAAGGTACCCCATGCAAGGCCTTTTTGAGAAAGTAAGGAGGCATGGGATCCAAGGGGACCTTGCTTTGTCGATCCAGAACTGGCTTGCCCACAGAAGGCAAAGAGTGGTTGCAGATGGGTCATATTCTGCATGGAGCTCCGTGACCAGTGGTGTGCCTCAGGGATCTGTTCTGGGACCCCTACTCATTGTGATTTTTATAAATGACCTGGATGAGGAAGTGGAGGGATGGGTTAGTAAGTTTGCTGATGACACAAAGGTTGGGGGTGTTGTGGATAGTGTGGAGGGCTGTCAGAGGTTACAGCAGGACATTGATAGGGTGCAAAACTGGGTTGAGAGGTGGCAGATGGAGTTCAACCCAGGTAAGTGTGAGATGGTTCATTTTTGCAGGTCAAATACGATGGCAGAATATAGCATTAATGGTAAGACGCTTGGCAGTGTGGAGGATCAGAGGAATCTTGGGGTCCGAGTCTATAGGACACACAAAGCTGCTACGCAGGTTGACTCTGTGGTTAAGGAGGCATACAGTGCATTGGCCTTCATCAGTCATTGGATTGAGTTTAAGATCCGAGAGGTAATGTTGTAGCTATATAGGATCCTGGTCAGACCCCACTTGGAGTACTGTGCTCATTTCTAGTCGCCTCACTATAGGAAGGATGTGGAAACCATAGAAAGGGTGCAGAGGAGATTTACAAGGATATTGCCTGGATTGGGGAGCATGCATTATGAGAATAGGTTGAGTGAACTCGGCCTTTTCTCCTTGAAGCGATGGAGGATGAGAGGTGACCTGATAGAGGTGTGCAAGATAATGAGAGGCATTGATCGTGTGGATAGTCAGAGGCTTTTCCCCAGGGCTGAAATGGCTAGCATGAGAGGTTATAGTTTTAAGGTGCTTGGAAGTAGGTACAGAGGAGATGTCAGGGGTAAGTTTTTTTACGCAGAGAGTGATGAGTGCGTGGAATGGGCTGCCGGTGGCTGTGGCGGAGGCGGAAACGATCGGGTCTTTTAAGAGACTCTTGGATGGCTACATGGAGAAATAGAGGGCTATGGGTAAAGCCTAGGTAATTCTAAGGTAGGGACTTGTTTGGCACAGGTTTGTGGGCCAAAGGGCCTGTATTGTGCTATGTGTTTTCTTTGTTTCTATGTTTCAACACTGAAATGATTGTACAACCTAGAGACACAATTTCAAGGACCTTACAAATCATGTTCTGAGTATTACTTACTTATTTTTTATTATTTGAATGATTTGGCTTCATTTGCACACTGGTTGTTTGTTGGTCATTGTTTCTGGATAGTTTTTCATAATTTCTGTTATATTCTTTATTTTCCTATAAAATGCCTGGAAGGAAATGAGTTTCAGGGTAGTATATGATGCCATATACAGTACGTACTTAGATAATAAATTTCCTTTCACTTTGATGCTTTGAATCATGACATCACCTTTAAAGATCCACTTCCTGACTGAGTGTAATTTTGTCACTTTGACCTTTTAAACTTCTGGCAGTAATCTCTCTTCACTTGCACACGTAGTTTAGAGCTTCAGTTTCTCGCAGCTTGGCTCCTAGGCGTGTGATGCCTATTTCATACTTCAGCAGCAGGGAATATATTCTTAAAGAAGTGGGAACCAGGATGGAGTTAATGTTCATTTATAAAAGCGAAATCATGTTTCAGGTTCAAGTTTATTTTCATCTGACTATATACTGTTTTCTAAACAGGGAGAAAATCAAAAAATCTGAGATGCAAAGGGACTAGGGAGTCCTTGTGCAAAACACCCTTAAGGTTAATTTGCTAGTTGAGTCAGTGGTGAGGAAGGCAAATGCCATGTTAGCATTCATTTCAAGAGGTCTAGAATACAAGAGCAAGCATGTGATGCTGAGGCTTTATAAGGCACTGGTGAGGCCTCACCTTGAGTATTGTGAACAGTTTTGGGCCCCTCGTCTTAGAAAAGATTTGCTGGGATTGGAGAGGGTCCTGAAGAGGCTCACAAGGATGATTCCAGGAATGAAAAGGTTATCATAGGAGGAATGTTTGATGGTTCTAGGTCTGTACTCGCTGGAATTCAGAAGGATGAGGGGGGATCTCATTGAAACCTTTCGAACGTTGAAAGGCCCAGACAGAGTTGATGTGGAAAGGATGTTTCCTATGGTGGGAGAGTCTAGGACAAGGGGGTACAGCCTCAGGATGGAGGAGCGCCCTTTCAAAATGGAGATGTGGAGAAATTTCTTTAGCCAGATGGTGGTCATTTTGTGGAATTTATTACCACATGCAGCTGTGGAGGCCAGGTGGTTGGGTGTACTTAAGGCAGAGGTTGATAGGTTCTTGACAGAACATGGCATCAAAGGTTACAGGAGAAGGCCAGGAATTGGGGTTGAGGAGGAGATAAAAAAAAGGGTCAGCCATGATTGAATGGCAGAGCAGACTTGATGGGCCAAATGGTCTAATTCTGCTCCTGTGTGTTATGGTCTCATGCTCTTCCCTTGTCAGGCACGGTTGTACTATTTTGCCATTTGAGTATTTCTTTGTTTTTGGAATACATCTAACCTCCACCTTCCTCATTTTTTTCTAGAAACTCACATCATTGCCACTCTGCTATCATCTTCGCCAACATCTTCTTCCAGTTTACTACAGCCAAATGCTTTCTCATACCACTGTAATTTCCTATGCTCCATTGAAATACTGTTACGTCAAACTTCACTTTTTCCCTTTCAACTTTCAAGTTGCACTCATTCATATTGTGATCACTGCCCTCATGAGGGTTCCTTTACCCTGAGTTCCTAATCACCTCTGGTTCATTACATAACATCAAATCCAGTATAGGTGCTCCCCTAGCAGGCTCAAGGACAAACTGCTCTGAAAAGCCAACTTGTAGCCATTCAACCAATTCACTTTCTGGAGACCCATTATCAACGTGATTTTCCCTGTCGACCTGCATGTTGAAATCTCCGATGACTATCATAACATTGCCTTCTTGACACACCTTTTCTGTTTCCCATTGTAATCTGTAGTCCACATCCCAGCTACTGCTTGGAGGCCTGTATATAATTGACATCAGAGTACTTTTACCCTTGCAGTTTCTTAGCTCAACTCACAAGAGTTCAACGTCTTCCGATCCTATGTCACAGCTTTCTGTCGATTTGATGCTATTCTTTACCAGCAGAGCCACGTCACCCCCTCTGCCTACCTTCCTATCCCTCCAGTACAATGTGTAACCTTGGACATTCAGCTCCCAACTACAGCCATCTTTCAGCCATGATTCAGTGATGGCCACAACATTATACCATAAGATATAGGAGCAGAAGTAGGCCATTCAGCCCATTGAGTCTGCCCTGCCATTCAATCATGGGCTGATCCACTTCATCCAGTCATCCCCACTCCCCTGCCTTCACCCTTTGATGCCCTGGCTAATCAAGAACCTATCTATCTCTGTCTTAAATACACCCAATGACCTGGCCTTCATAGCCGCTCGTGGCAACAAATTCCACAGATTTACCACCCTCTGACTAAAGTAACTTCTCCGATCTCAGTTCTAAATGGACGTCCTTCAATCCTGAAGTCATGCCCTCTTGTCCTAGAATCCCGTACCATGAGAAATAACTTTGCCCTATATACAGTCTGTACAAGAGCAACCTTAAGAACACCTTATTTCTTATACTTGTGCATTGAGATATCACATTTTGAGTACTGTATTTGCTACCCTTTTTGATTCTGCATCCCTAATGCACTGATACTCACCCTACTGGCTGCAGTTTTGTCCTATCATCTGCCTGCCCTTCCTGATAGTCTGACTGCACACTATCTTTGCTTTTTTTAACCATCTGTTCTATCCTGAGTCCTTTCACTCTGGTTCGCACCCTCCTGCCAAATTAGTTTAAACCCTCCCCAACAGCTCTAACAAACCTGCCCATGATCTCCTAATTGCAACCTGTCCCTTTTGTATAGGTCATACCTCCTCCAGAAGAGATCCCAGTGATCCAAGAACCTGAAGCCCTGCCCCCTGCACCATCTTCTCAGCCACATGTTTATATACCAAATCATCCTGTTTCTACCCTCACTGGCACGTGGCACAGGCAGCAATCCAGAAATTACTACCCTTGTGGTCCTGCTTCTCAGCTTTTTGCCTGGCTCTCTAAATTCTCTTTTCAGGACATCATTGCTTTTCCTTCCTATGTCATTGGCACCAATATGTACCAAGACATCTGGCTGCTCCCCTTCCCTCTTCAAAATGCTGTGGGTGCCATCCAAGAGGTCCCTGACCCTGGGACCTGGGAGGCAACATACTACCCGGGTGGTCCGTTCACATCAATGGCGCTGTTACTGAGAGAGTGAAGAGCACAAAGTTCATTGTTGTGCTCATAATAGATGATCTAACCTGGACCCACAACTTTTCTTCATTAGTCAAGAAGACACCCGTCTTCTCTCTCTTTCCCTTCTGCAACACGGTCCCTTGCTCAGTGCCAGTAACCTGGTCTCCGTGCCATTCCCCTGGGAAATCATCCCCCACAAAGCATATATCATACACAGCACATAAACCAAAATACTGTCATAAATAAGCCAATGAAATATAATTCAAAATGGATGTAGCGTGCAGCACAAATAACCAGTAAACTGTACACTAAACAACTCTCTGTCCTAGTGATGAGACCTTGATGGTGGAAAGATACTCATTAGTCTTACAACCTGAGGGAAGCAGCTGTTACCCAGTCCGGCAGGCCGAGTAGCTCCCGTACCGTCCTTCCTAATGGCAGTGAGTCAGGGCAAGGTGAGCCTTCTCCAGGACCTTGTTGTTGGAGACACGATCCTGCCAGCTGATACCCGTGGTGGAGTGGAGGCAGTGATGAAAGTGCTCAAGCAATCAGATTTGCTTGCAGAACAAGTCCCAGGCTCCGGAGCCTTATAGCAGCATTGTGACGACAGCAGCTCTGTACACCTGGATTTTTGTGGGCAGGCACAGCTGGTGGTTCACACACATTTCTGGAGGTGCCCGAAAGCAGTGCTTTCGATACTGTTGGTGGGGAACAACCTAGCAGGTATCTAGCTCTGTGGCTCAAAATGGAAGGGAGAAAGAGACATGTGTAGCAGTGATGGAGGATTCTATAGTTAGAAGAGCAGAAAGCAGATTCTGTGGATGTAAAAGAGACACCTGGATGGAATATTGCCTCCCAGCTGCTAGGGTCAGGGACATCTCAGATCAGTCTGCAGCAGTCTAAAGGGGGAGGGTGAGCAGCCAGAAGTCTTAGTACATATTGGCACTAATGGAGTAGATAGGAAAGATGAGGAAGTTCCGAAGAACGAATTTAGGGAATTAGGTAGAAAGCTGAAAAGAAGGACCTCCAGGTTAGTAATCTTTAGATTGCGGCCTATGCTACACGCCAGTAAGAGTCAGACCATGAGGTGTAGGAGCAGAATTAGGCCATTTGGCCTATCGAGTCTGTGCCACGACTTCATCATGGCTTATCCAATTTTCCTGTCAGCCCCAATCTCCTACTTTCTCCCCATATCCCTTCATGCCCTGACCAATCAAAAATCTATCAACCTCTATCTTAAATCAGGGGTCCCTAACCTTTTTTGCACTGCGGACCGGCCGACCGGGGGAAGTGTTCAAATAGGGTTAAACTCACCTCAACATGTCTTTTACAGTTAGGGTTGCCAACTTTCTCACTCCCAAATAAGGGACAAAAGTAGCAGCCAAATCCCGGGACACTAGTGTTTACCCCGAAAAAGACTACCATGACCATGAAGCCTTGCGCGGGCACCTGTGTGTGCATGCGTGACGTGTGCATGTGTGACGTGTGCATGCACGTACATGCTGATTTTTTTTCCCACAAATCGGTTTTAGCTTAATCTTCCCGACTACACTGTACATACATTATTTCTACTTTATATAGGCTGTGTATTTATCATATCATTCCTGCTTTTACTATATGTTAGTGTTATTTTAGGTTTTATGTGTTACTTGGTATGATTTGGTAGGTTATTTTTTGGGTCTGGAAATGCTCAAAAATTTTTCCCATATAAATTAATGGTAATTGCTTCTTCACTTTACGCCATTTCGGCACAAAAGGTTTCATAAGAACGCTCTACCTTAGCGGGGGAAATACGGGACAAGAGCGGTCACGTGTGGGACAAACCAATTTAGCCCAATATACGGGATGTCCCGGCAAATATGGGACAGTTGGCAACCCTATGTTCAAGTTCAACAGTGCGTGACAGGCAATGAGGAAAGGTGCAGCTGACTCATATTGTTCCCTCGCGGCCCGGTAGCACATGCTTTGCTACCAGGCTGCGAGGAACCACCCGGTTGGGGTGGTTGGGGACTGCTGTCTGAAATATACATGAAGACTTAACCTCCACAGCTGCCCCAGCAATGAATTCCACACCATTCTCTGGCTGAAGAAATACCTACACATCACCTTTCTGAGAGGACACCCCTCTATTCCGAGGCTGTGTCCTCTGGACTTAGAATCTCACATCTGAGGAAACATCCTCTTCACATCCACTCTATCAACGCCTTTCACGATTCAATAGGTTTCATTGTGGTCACCCCCTCATTCTTCTGAATTCCAGTGAACACAGGCCCAGAGTCATCAAGAGCTCTTCATATGACAAGCCATTTAATTCTGGAATAATTTTCATGAACTTCCTTTGAACCTTCTCTAGTTTCAGCACATCTTTTTTTAAGATATGGGGCCCAAAGCTGTTCACAATACTCCAAGTGAGACCATACCAGTGCTTTATAAAGTCACAGTATTACATCCTTGCTTTTATATTTCCAGAATATGTTATATGGTCATATAGTTATATGGTTAATAGGATAGGATTCCAATTCTACAAGAATAGGGTGGATTTGGCACATGAATGTGTGTCTGAGGAATTGGTTCAGGGGCAGGGTTTCAGAAATCTGGATCATTGGGATCTCTTCTGGGGAAGATCTGACCTGTACAAAAAGGATGGGTTATACCTGAACCTGACGGGGAGCAATATCCTTGCAGGCAGGTTTGCTAAAGCTGTTTGAGAGGGTTTAAACTAATGTAGCAGGGGCATGGGAAGTGGAATGTTAGTGCTGAGGGTGAGGTAGTTGGTTTACAAATGGGCAGTGTGTAGAGAGAATGCTAGCAAGGACAGGCTGATGATATTACTGTTAATGAGATGTGTTTGGATGGATGGATGGCAGAGATTGAGTTTTATTAACCAAGCTTTGCTGAAGATGCTGGGCTCTGAAAAGGAAGCTGAGAAGAGATACTAGGGATGTGGGCCGGCCTAGTGAATGGGCAATTTGGAATGTTATTTGGAAAAATAATGCACCACAGTCTCATCTTGAGCAGTGACAATAAAGTTCTATTCTGTAGAAACATAGGAATAAATAAAAAAGCATTTTGATGACATCTCTTCAGTTACATTCTCCAAACTTGTTATATTTATCACCAATGAACCTAGGGTTTGTTTGTCACAGTTCTGCTCAACTTTTCGAAACCTTTTTCCATCACACATTCCTTTGCCCTGTTTATACTGTAGAAATTCTCTGTCCTGGCTAACTGCACTCTGTTGCTCAGCACACCGTTAAAACCAAGCAGCAACTAGATTAATCAGATGAGTTTACAGCTGATCTAGTCTTACTCTTCAAACTAATGCAAGTATTGAGCAATTGTACACCTTATCATTTGTCTTTTGTTTAATTTTCAGTATGGTGTTCTTGATCTGTGCTGCTTACCCTTCAGGTTCGTGTACGAGATTATTTTAAACAAGTTTTATTTTAAGTATGTCAGAAATTGAGTACCTTTTAGGTTATTTAACTCATTTGATTCCATTTTGTAAGGGCCCTGTTTGCCAGCTTTTGATTTCTTCCATATCCTCCCCTGGACTTTTATAGAAATTTAGGAACTTGAATAATGCAAATTTCCTCATGTTTCTATTTACCTTCTTAAGTTCAAAGTAAATTTGTTACCTTGAGATTCAGTTTCTTGCAGTCATTCACAGCAGAACAAAGAAATCAATGAAAAGCTGCTCACAAACATAGACTGACAAAGAACCAATGTGCAAAAGGAGACTGACAGTGCAAATACATAAAAATACAAATAATAACAATTAATTAATAATACTGAGAGATGGGTTGTAGAGACTTTGAAAGTGAGTCTGTGCATAGAAACATAGAAAATAGGTGCAAGAGTAGGCCATTCGGCCCTTCGAGCCTGCACCGCCATTCAGTATGATCATGGCTGAGAACAACTCAGAACCTTGTACCAGCCTTCCCTCCGTACCCCCTGGTCCCTTTAACCACAAGGGCCAAATCTAACTCCCTCTTAAATATAGCCAATGAACTGGCCTCAACTGTTTCCTGTGGCAGAGAATTCCACAGATTCACCACTCTGTGTGAAGAAGCTTTTCCTAATCTCGGTTCTAAAAGGCTTCCCCTTTATCCTCAGACTGTGACCCCTCGTTCTGGACTTCCCCAACATCAGGAACAATCTTCCTGCATCTAACCTGTCCAATCCCTTTAGAATTTTATACGTTTCAATCAGATCCCCCCTCAATCTTCTAAATTCCAACGAATATAAGCCTAGTTCATCCAGTCTTTCATCATATGAAAGTCCTGCCATCCCAGGAATCAATCTGGTGAACCTTCTTTATACTCCCTCTGTGGCAATCCATCTTTCCTCAGATTAGGGGACCAAAACTGCACACAATACTCCAGCTGTGGTCTCACCAAGGCCTTGTACAACTGTGGTAGTACCTCCCTGCTCCTGTACTCGAATCGTCTTGCTATGAATGCCAGCATACCATTCGCCTTTTTCACCGCCTGCTGTACCTGCATGTCCACTTTCAATGACTGGTGTATAATGACACCCAGGTCTCGTTGCACCTCCCCTTTTCCTAATCGGCCACCATTCAGATAATAATCTGTTTTCCTGTTTTTGCCACCAAAGTGGATAACTTCACACTTATCCACATTAAATTGCATCTGCCGTGAATTTGCCCACTCACCTAACCTATCCAAGTCACCCTGCATCCTCTTAGCATCCTCCTCACAGCTAACACTGCCGCCCAGCTTCGTGTCATCCGCAAACTTGGAGATGCTGCATTTAATTCCCTCATCCAAGTCATTAATATATATTGTAAACAACTGGGGTCCCAGCACTGAGCCTTGCGGTACCCCACTGGTCACTGCCTGCCATTCTGAAAAGGTCCCGTTTATTCCCACTCTTTGCTTCCTGTCTGCCAACCAATTCTCTATCCACATCAATACCTTACCCCCAATACCGTGTGCTTTAAGTTTGCACACTAATCTCCTGTGTGGGACCTTGTCAAAAGCCTTTTGAAAATCCAAATATACCACATCCACTGGTTCTCCCCTATACACTCTACTAGTTACATCCTCAAAAAATTCTATGAGATTCGTCAGTCATGATTTTCCTTTCACAAATCCATGCTGACTTTGTCCAATGATTTCACCGCTTTCCAAATGTGCTGTTATCACATCTTTGATAACTGACTCTAGCAGTTTCCCCACCACCGATGTTAGGCTAACCGGTCTATAATTCCCTGGTTTCTCTCTCCCTCCTTTTTGAAAAAGTGGGGTTACATTAGCCACCCTCCAATCCTCAGGAACTAGTCCAGAATCTAAAGAGTTTTGAAAAATTATCACTAATGCATCCACTATTTCTTGGGCTACTTCCTTAAGCACTCTGGGATGCAGACCATCTGGCCCTGGGGATTTATCTGCCTTTAATCCCTTCAATTTACCTAACACCACTTCCCTACTAACATGTATTTCCCTCAGTTCGTCCATCTCACTGGACCCTCTGTCCCCTACTATTTCCGGAAGATTATTTATGTCCTCCTTAGTGAAGACAGAACCAAAGTAATTATTCAATTGGCCTGCCATGTCCTTGCTCCCCATAATCAATTCACCTGTTTCTGTCTGTAGGGGACCTACATTTGTCTTAACCAGTCTTTTCCTTTTTACATATCTATAAAAGCTTTTACAGTCAGTTTTTATGTTCCCTGCTAGTTTTCTCTCATAATCTTTTTTCCCCTTCCTAATTAAGCCCTTTGTCCTCCTCTGCTGAACTCTGAATTTCTCCCAGTTCTCAGGTGAGCCACTTTTTCTGGCTAATTTGTATGCTTCTTCTTTGGAATTGATACTATCCCTAATTTCTCTTGTCAGCCACGGGTGCACTACCTTCCTTGATTTATTCTTTTGCCAAACTGGGATGAACAATTGTTGTAGCTCATCCATGCGATCTTTAAATGCTTGCCATTGCATATCCACCGTCAACCCTTTTAAGTGTCATTTGCCAGTCTATCTTAGCTAATTCACGTCTCATACCTTCAAAGTTACCCTTCTTTAAGTTCAGAACCTTTGTTTCTGAATTAACTATGTCACTCTCCATGTTAATGAAGAATTCCACCATATTATGGTCACTCTTACCCAAGGGGCCTCTCATGACAAGATTGCTAATTAACCCTTCCTCATTGCTCAATACCCAGTCTAGAATAGCCTGAGGATATAACAGCATTGGTGAAGGTTATTAAAGAGGTACAGAGATGAGGCTGGAACTGAGAACTTTTTATCTGTAAGAAAAGTGGTTTGGGATAGGTTTATCCCATTGAGGCAGAGAAAGGATGGTAGGGTGTAGGAACCATGAGTAACAAGAGCGTCTAATCCAGATGAAAGGTGACTTGATAGAGGTGTATAATAGGGTAGGAGGCATAGACCAAGTGGATAAAAGAGATAATTCAATGACCCAGAGGTGTGGGATTCCTGTCTTGAAATGTTCTGCCTGAATGCACTGCTTGCTGCATTGTTGGGTTTCCACTGAAGAATGCTGACGTAAGTTGTTCAGGAAAAGTGATCAATCCGATCCATAAGCAAATTCTGTTTGAAATTTGATTTTGAATTCAGAACAGAAAATGCTGGCTGAGTTGGGCATGCCTGTGGAGACTGAAACTCAGCTAACATTTCAGACTCACGCACACAATGCTGGAGGAACTGAGCAGGTCAGGCAACATCTCTGGAGAGGAACAAACACTGGAGTTAGATTCCAAGAGGGGGAATTTCTAGAGTGCCGATGAGATGGCTTTTTAGAGCAGTTCATGATTGAGCCCACCAGGGGATCAGCTATTTTGGATTCGATGTTGTGCAACGAACTGGAATTGATTAAAGAGTTTAAGGTAAAAGAACCCTTAGGGGCAAGTGACCATAATGTAATCGAATTCACCCTGAAATTTGAGAAGAAGCTGAAGTCTGAGGTATCAGCATTACAGTAGAGTAAAGGGAATTACAAAGGCATGAGAGAGGAGTTGACCAGAATTGATTGGGAAAGAACACCGGCAGGGATGATGGCAGAGCAGCAATTGCTGGAATATATTATATTGACTATCCTGTTGGACATAATCTTTATTATAAATTACTATAATTGCACATTTAGACGGAGACGTTATGTAAAAGTTTTTACTCCGCATGTATATGACGGATGTAGAAACATAGAAAACCTACAGCACAATACAGGCCCTTCGGCCCACAAAGTTGTGCTGAACATGTCCTTACCTTAGAAATTACCTAGGGTTACCCATAGCCCTCTGTTTTTTTGAGCTCCATATACCTGTCCAGGAGTCTCTTAAGAGACTCTATCGTATCTGCCTCCAGTACCATCACCGGCAGCCTATTCCACGCACTCACCACTCTCTGCATAAAAAACGTACCCCTGACATCTCCTCTGTACCTACTCCCCAGCACCTTAAACCTGTGTCCTTTTGTGGCAACCATTTCAGCCCTGGGAAAAAGCCTCTGACTATCCACACGATCAATCCTTTTCATCATCTTGTACACCTCTATCAGGTCACCTCTCGTCCTCCATTGCTCCAACAAAAAAAGGCCAAGTTCACTCATACTGTTCTCATAAGGCATGCTCCCCAATCCAGACAACATCCTTATAAATCTCCTCTGCACCTTTTCTATGGTTTCCAGATCCTTCCGATAGTGAGGCGACCAGAACTGAGCACAGTACTCCCAAGTGGGGCCTAACCGGGGTCCTATATAGATGCAACATTACCTCTCGGATCTTAAACTCAATCCCACAATCGATTAAAGAACAGTATGCTTTCTTAACCACAGAGTCAACCTGCGCAGCAGCTTTGAGTATCCTGTGGACTCGGACCCCAAGATCTCTCTAATCCACTATGCTGCCAAGAGTCTTACCATTAATATGATATTCTGCCATCATATTTGACCTACCAAAATGAACCACCTCACACTTATCAAGGTTGAACTCCATCTGCCACTTCTCAGCCCAGTTTTTCATCCTATCAATGTCCCACTGTAACCTCTGACAGCTCTCCAGACTATCCACAACACCCCCAACCTTTGTGTCATCTGCAAAATTACTAACCCACCCCTCCACTTCTTCATCCAGGTCATTTATAAAAATCACGAAGAGAAGGGGTCCCAGAACAGACCACTGGTGATCGGCCTCCGTGCATAATATGACCCGTCTACCATCACACTTTGCCTCCTGTGGGCAAGCCAGTTCTGGATTCACAAAGCAATGTCCCCTTGGATCCCATGCCTCCTTATTTTCTCAATAAGCCTTGCATGGGGTACCTTATCAAATGCCTTGCTAAAATCCATATACACTACATCTACTGATCTACTTTCATTAATGTGTTTAGTCTAGTCCTCAAAAAATTCAATCAGGTTCATAAGGCACGACCTGCCTTTGACAAAGCCATGCTAGCTATTCCTAATCATTTTATGCCTCTCCAAATGTTCATAAGTCCTGCCTCTGAGGATCTTCTCCATCAATTTACCAACCACAGAAGTAAGACTCACTGGTCCATAATTTCCTGGGCTATCTCTACTCCCTTTCAGAATCAGAAACAGGTTTATCATCACTGGCATGTGACATGAAATTTGTTAACTTAGCAGCAGCAGAGAGAGAGAGAAAAAAATAATAATAAATAAAATAAAACATAATAAAACAGAAATAATGTATATCAAAAAATGTGAGGTAGTGTCCAAAGCTTCAAAGTCCATTTAGGAATCGGATGGCAGAGGGGAAGAAGCTGTTCCTGAATCGCTGAGTGTGTGCCTCCAGGTTTCTGTACCTCCTACCTGATGGTAACAGTGAGAAAAATGCATGCCCTGGGTGCTGGAGGTTTTTAATCATGGACGCTGCCTTACTGAGACACCGCTTCCTAAAGATGTCCTGGATACTTTGTAGGCTAGTAATAATAAATATTTCTTGAATCGTTCTTGAATAATGGAACAACAGCCGCAACCCTCCAATCCTTCAGAACATCTCCTGTCCCCATTGATGATGCAAAGATCATCTCCAGAGGCTCAGCAATCTCCACCCTCACCTCCCACAGTAGCCTAGGGTACATCTCGTCCAGTCCTGGTGACTTACCCAACTTGATGCTTTCCAAAATCTCCAGCACACCCTCTTTCTTTACATCTACATGGTCAAGCTTTTCTGTCCACTGAAGTCATCCCTACAATCGCCAAGATCCTTTTCCGTACTGAGTACTGAAGCGAAGTACTTATTAAGTACCTCTGCTATCTCCTCTGGTTCCATACACACTTTTCCACTGTCACACTTGATTGGTCCTATTCTCTCATGTCTTATCCTCTTGCTCTTCACATACTTGTAGAATGTCTTGGGTTTTCCCCTAATCCTCTCCAGCAAGGCCTTCTCATGGCCCCTTCTAGCTTTCCTAATTTCTTTCTTAACCTCCTTTCTGCTAGCCTTATAATCTTCTAGATCTCTATCATTACCTAGTTTTTTGAACCTTTCGTAAGCTCTCCTTTTCTTCTTGACTAGATTTACAATAGCCTTTGTACACCACGGTTCCTGTACCCTGCGATCCTTTCCCTGTCTCATTGGAACGTACTTATGCAGAACTCCACGCAAGTACCCCCTGAACATTTGCCACATTTCTTCCATACATTTCTCTGAGAACATCTGTCCCAATTTATGCTTCCAAGTTCCTGCCTGATAGCTTCATATTTCCCCTTACTGAAATTAAATGCTTTCCTAACTTGTCTGTTCCTATCCCTCTCCAATGCTATGGGATAGGAGATAGAATTGTGATCACTATCTCCAAAATGTTCTCCCACTGAGACACCTGACCTCTGACCAGGTTCATTTCCCAATACCAAATCAAGTACCGCCTCTCCTCTTGTAGGCTTATCTACATATTGTGTCAAAAACCTTGAACGTACCTAACAAACTCCACCCCATCTTAACCCCTGGCTCTATTATTACACTTTTCCAGAATCTGTCTCCCTATTTGCTCCTTGATGTCCCTGTTACTGTTGGGTGGTCTATAATAAACACCTAGTAGAGTCATTCACCCCTTCCTGTTCCTAACCTCCACCCACAGAGACTCCGTAGACAATCCCTCCATGACGTCCTCCTTTTCTGCAGCCGTGACACTATCTCTGATCAACAGTGCCACACCCCCACCTCTTTTGCCTCTCTCCCTGTCCTTTCTGAAACATCTAAAGCCTGGCACTCGAAGTGACCATTCCTGTCCCTGAGCCATTCAAATCTCTGTAATGGCCACAACATCATAGCTCCAAGTACTGATCCACACTCTAAGCTCATTGGCTTTGTTCATAATACTCCTTGCATTAAAATAGACACATCTCAAACCGTCAGTCTGAGCGCGTCCCTTCTCTATCACCTGCCTATCCTCCTTCTTGCACTTGTCTCCAAACTTTCTCTATTTGTGAGCCAACTGCCTCTTCCTCCGTCTCTTCAGTTCAGTTCCCACCTCCCAGTAGTCCTAGTTTAAACTCTCCCCAATAGCCTTAGCAAACCTCCCCACCAGGATATTGGTCCCCCTGGGATTCAAGTGCAACCCGTCCTTTTTATACAGGTCACTCCTGCCCCAAGAGAGGTCAAGACCTCCTCCTTTTTCCTGCCCATATTGTTGGTACCAATATGTACCACGACCTCTGGCTGTTCTCCTTCCCACTTCAGGATATCGTGGACGCGATCAGAAAAATTCCGAACCCTGGCACCTGGGAGGGAAACTACCATCCGTACTTCTTTCCTGCGTCCACAGAATCGCTTGTGACCCCATAACTATAGAGTCCCCTATCACTGCTGCCATCCTCTTCCTTTCCCTACCCTTCTGACAGGGCCAGACTGTGTGCCACTGTTGCTTCCCTCAGGTAGGCTGTCCACTCCCTCAAGCAGGAGTACTTATTGTCAAGGGTTACAGCCACAGGGTGCTCTCTAGCATCTGAGCCCTGCCCTTTCCTCTCCTGACTGTTACCCATGTATCTGTCTCATGTAAGTAATAAGGTCAATTGAATGCACTTTGGTTGAAGAAATGAAAGAGTTGGCTATTTTCTAAATGGAGAGAAAATACAAAAAACAAAGATGCAAAGGGTCTTGGGAGTCGTTGTGCGGGATTCCCTAAAGGTTTATTTGCAAATTGACTCTGTGGTAAGAAACGTTAGCAATCATTTCAAGGGGACTAGAATATCAAAGCAAGGATGTCATGTTGAAGATTTATACATCACTGGTGAGGCCTCACTTAGAGTACTGTGAGTAGTTCTGGGCCCCTTTCCTGGGAAAGGATGTGCTGAAACTGGAAAGGTTTCAAAGGAGGTTCACAAAAATGATTCCAGGATTGAATAGCTTGTCATATGAAGAGTGTTTGATGGCTCTGGGCCTGTATTCAGTAGAATTCAGAATAATGAGGCGTGACCTCATTTTGAGGGAAGAGAAGTGAGAGCAGTTACTATTAGAAGGGAGAAGGTGCTCAAAAAGCTGAAAGACATAAGGGTACATAAGTCACCCGGACCAGATGAACTGCTCCCTAGGGTTCTGAAAGAGTTAGTAGTAGGAATTGTGGAGGTATTATTAATGATCTTTCAAGAATCATTGGACTCTGGTGTGCTGCCAGGGCACTGGAAAATTGCAAATGTCACTCCACTCTTCAAAAAGGAGGAAGGCATCAAAAAGGAAATTACACACTAGTTAGCCTGACCTCAGTGGTTGGGAAGATGTTGGAGTCAATTGTTAAGGATGAGGTTATGGAGTACTTGGTGACACAGGACAAGATAGGACAAAGTCAGCATGGTTTCCTTAAGATATTGGGGCTGAGAAGGAAATTGGATTAGCCACGATGAAGTGGCAGAGCAGACTTGACGGACCAAATGGCCTAATTTTGCTCCTATATCTTACGGTCTTATGCTCTCTTTCACTGCTGCTATCAGAAAGAAAGCACAGAAGTCTCAGGACTAACACCACCAGGTTCAGAAATAGTTATTACCCCTCAACCATCAACCAAAGGGTATAACTTCACCCCATCACTGAAATGTTTCCTCAATTTATGATTCACTTTCATCTCATGTTCTCAATGTTTATTATTATTTATTATTACTTATTTATTATTATTTTGATTGATTGTTTTTTATTTTGCTTCTTTGTACTTACCATAAATGCCTGTAAGAAAATGAATCTCAGGGTTGTATATGGTGACATATATGTACTTTGATAATAAATTTATTTTGAACTGTAAGCTTATTATCTTGCTTCAATTTCACTGTCAGTGAATATACAAAACACAAGAACAGCAGGTAAAATGTGCAGTACTAATGTAGCTTCATAGTAATAAATAATTGAAGACATTCTGTACTTGGACTCACTTTACACTGCACGCTGTCGGAGCAGTGCTGCCAGGATAATCAAGGACACGACCCACCCAGCCAACACACTTTTTGTTCCTCTTCCCTCTGGGAGAAGGCTCAGGAGCTTGAAGACTCGTACGGCCAGATTTGGGAACAGCTTCTTTCCAACTGTGATAAGACTGCTGAACGGATCCTGACCCGGATCTGGGCTGTACCCTCCAAATGTCCGGACCTGCCTCTCGGTTTTTTTGTCCTACCTTACTTTCCATTTTCTATTTATGATTTATAATTTAAATTTTTAATATTTACTATCAATTTGTAATCTAGGGAGCAGTAAGCGCAGAATCAATTATCGCTATGATGATTGTACGTTCTAGTATCAATTGTTTGGCGACAATGAAGTATTCATGTTCCATATTTTGAATAATTGTTTTTTCTTTCTACAAAGACAAAAATAAAAGCCTCATCCAGAATGTGTTTTGTTGATACATTTTGTTAAGAGATTGAACTGGAAACCATCTCAAAACCTCAAACTCTAATGGACTATTTTGATAAAGTTTTCTTTTTCTGATTCCAGGTGATGCATTTGATGTCCTGACATTTCCATTCTTCACCTCTTACAGATTTCATAGTGGTTGTTGTGCCAGGTAATGAAATGGTTCTGTCTTCCTCACTCAACATAGACACATTGGTTCCTTCATAAGTAATATTCTCAAAGAGCTGGATCGATATCCGTAAGCACTGTTCTATTTATGAATGTGAAAGCCAATGACTTCACTGCATACTGTGGATATTCATTAAGAAAACTATTTCAGATATTTTAATTGTGGCCTTTCCTGTGTCCAGTGAAACTCTGTTACAAAAATTATTCATAAAGTTTAAAGTTGACCATGTAGCCTTTCATGAAAACAAGAGATTCTGTTGATGCTAGAAACCCAGGCAAAAAAACAAACTGCTGGAATATCTCTGCAGCTCAGGCAGCGTCTATGAAAAGCAATAAAAGAGTTGATGTTTTGTGCCAAGACCTTTCATCATTCTGTTCCTAATTCTGTTCCTACGTCTTATGGTCTTATCATTCTGGAGCGTATTGAGTCCCAGAAGAAAAAGAATTTCAGGATCTATATTGTATACATTTCTCTGACATTAAATGTACCTATTTTGATATATTTAATTTTCCTTGTATTGTAAACAGATGTGAAATATTCTGTATGGCAAACATGAATAACTTATAATTAGAGTAAAAGTCTATAGACGTCAGCACTCTTCAATTGCATTGGAATGAATAAATATAAATAAATTAAAATAATCTGAATCATAAGGCCAGTGAAATGCAGTTAAACTGACAGTCAATGCCATTCTTGTAGAAAGTAAATTTATTATCAAGGTACACCTATGTCACCATATACAACGCTGAGATTCATTTTCTTGCAGGAATTCACAACTGATACAAAGAAACCCAATATATCAATGAAAACATAGAAACATAGAAAATAGGTGCAGGAGTAGGCCATTCGGCCCTTCGAGCCTGCACCGCCATTTATTATGATCATGGCTGATCATCCAACTCAGAACCCTGCACCAGCCTTCCCTCCATACCCCCTGATCCCCGTAGCCACAAGGGCCATATCTAACTCCCTCTTAAATATAGCCAGTGAACTGGCCTCAACTGTTTCCTGTGGCAGAGAATTCCACAGATTCACCACTCTCTGTGTGAAGAAGTTTTTCCTAATCTCGGTCCTAAAAGGCTTCCCCTTTATCCTCAATCTGTGACCCCTTGTTCTGGAAAGCTCCATACAAAGATTGATAAATAACCAATGTACAAGAGAAGATGGACAGTACAAATACAAAAAGCAACATAACAAATAATTAATACTGAGAACGTGAGTTGTAGAGCCTTTGAAAGTGAGTCTGTAAGATATAGGAACAGAATGAGACCATTCAGTCCATCGAGTCTTGATCTGCCATTCCATCATGGCTGATTTATTATCCCTCTCAACACCATTCTCCTGTCTTCTCCTTGTAACCTTTGACACTCTGACTAATCAAGATCTTATCAGCCTCTGTAAATGTACCCAATGACTTGACCTCCGCCGCTGTCTGTGGCAATGGATTCCACAGATCCACCACCCTCTGCAAAGGTGAGGAGGCCCTGCAGAGAGATTTTAGAGAGTTATGGAGAAAGCTGAGATGTGGGACCTCCAGAGTAGTAATCTCTGGGTTGCTGCCTGTGCCACGTGTCAGTGGGGGTAAGAGTAGGATGATTTGGCAGATGAAAGCGTGGCTGAGCAACTGTGCAAGGCGCAGGGGTTCAGATTTCTCGATCATTGGGATTTTTTCTGGGGAAGGTATGATGTGTGCACAAGGGGGAACAATATCCTTTCGAATAGGTTTGCTAGAGCTGTTGGGGAGGGTTTCAGCTAATTCGGCAGAGAGATGGGAATGGGAGTGATCAAGCTGAGGATGGGGTAGGTGGTTTACAAACAGAAGCAGTGTGTAGTGAAACTGGTAGCAAGGAGGGGCTGATGGTAGGGTAAAACTGCAGTCAACAGGATGAGTTACAATGTAAAAGGCAGGCAAAATCAAAAAGGGTGAATACAGGACTGAAGGTGTTATATTTGAATGCACGCAGTATACAGAATATGGCAGATGAACTTGTAACACAGTTATAGTTTGGTATGTATGACTTTGTGAGCTTCACTGAATCGTGGCTGAAAGAAGATTATAGCTGGGAGCTTAACATCCAAGAGTTCTTTCCCTTTCATTTCCAGAATTATTCTTGTGAACCTCCTATGGACACTCTAATGGCACCATATCTTTTATTCAATAAGTGGCCCAAAACTGCTCAGAATACTCCCAAGGGCAGTCTGACTTTAAAAGCCATAGATCATCTATTGTGTATTGCTGTTTTCTGAACTTATGTGGTAATTGTTTGGAAAGCATTGATTGGTGTTTTGTTTAATCTGTGCATGTTCCTTGTTTGCCCCTTTGTATCAGTGTCAGATATTTGTTATAACTGTCCAATTAGTCTCACTCCTTGGCCTATCCCCTTAGCCCTACAATTCTTTATCCTTTCAACAATTCATTCTATTCCTCTGATATTTTCTGTTGAGTCAGCCTGTGTATTTCAAATTAAAATCACAGTGTATTCAAAGCAATTCCTCATGTCACAGATTTTTTTTTTGTTAATCCAGGTACTGATCATTCTTTCTTTCTTTCTTGTTCGGAATTGTTTCATTCTTTCAATTTCTCCCTTTTTAATCCAACGAAACCATTTGTGATTATCAACACCACCAACATTTCCCACTAACACTTCCCTGCTCCATTAGGAAGGCAAAATGGGAGCATTCTCAGAGAATTCACTGCCACTTCTGCAATACCAGAGAGATGAGGTGCATGTGGCAGGGATGCAGACTACAAGTCTACCCTACATATCAGTGACCAGGATGCTTCACTCCCTGAGATGCTGAATGTCTTCTACGGTGGGTTTGATGCACCGAGCAAAGTGCTGGTGAGGAAGGCACCCCTCTCCCCAGGGGAGCAGTCACTCGTCTGGATGAACTGAGGTGAGGTAGACCCTGGCCAGAGTCAACCCACGCGGAGCTGTGGGGCCCCGTGTTGCTTGAATTTCCAGCATCTGCAGATGTTCTCGTGTGGGCCCGATAATACACAGGTTGGGTTCTGAAAGTCTGCACAGCCCAGCTGACGAATATATTCAACTACTCTCTGGAACAGTCCTCTGTCTCCTCAGTTTTCAAGGAGGCAACCATCATTCCACTGCCAAAGAGGGTGTCAGTAAATGACTAAATGACTATCATCCGGTGGCATTAACATCAATCATTATGAAATGCTTTGAGCAGCTGGTCATGGAGCACATTAAAGCTTTTCTTCCGGCTACACTGGACCCTTTCTAGCTCGCTCATCACTCAAATCGATCCATTAATGATGCAATAGCCTCTGCCCTCCACTCTGTCCAGTCCCACCTGCAAAATGGGGTCTCATATGTTAGACTGCTTTTGTCCATTTCAGTTTGGCATTCAACACCTTCGTACCCCAGAAGCTGGTGGGGAACCTGTTGTTGCTGGGTCTCAACATCTGCTCTGCAGCTGGATATTGGACTCGTTAACGGTGAGGCCACAGTCAGTCCGTGTGGGCAGCAATGTCTTTTGTCCCAGTACGCTGAGCACTGGTGCTCCCCAAGGCTGTGAGCTCAGCCCGCTGCTGTTTACACTGCCGACACACGACTGTGACTCAGGACCCAGCTCAAACCGTGTCATCAGTTTGTGGCCGACGCGACAGTGGTCGGCCTTATCAGGAACGATGACGAGATGGAGTATAGAGAGGAAGTGGAGCGGCTGCTGGATTGACATGAGAGGAGCAATGTAAACCTGAACGTGGAGAAGATAAAGGAAATCATTGTGGACTTCAGGAAGATGCAGATAAACCATCCCCCTCTGAGAATACATGGCTCCTGTGTAGAGAAAGTTAAGTGCGCCAAGTTCCTGGGAGACACAGCAGCACCTCCACTTCCTAAGATCAAGACAAGCAATGCTCCCCCGCACCATCTTAACTGCGTTTTACAGGAGCACCATTGAGAGTGTTCTGACGAGTTTCATCTCTGTCTGGTCTGGGTGCAGTCGAGCATCAGACCAGAAGTCCCTACAAAGGACTGTGAGAACAGCTGAGAGGATCATAGGGGTCTCCCTACCATCCATTGGGGACATTTATCAGGAGTGCTACATAGACAGGGCCCTTAGTATTATTAAGGATCCCACTCATCCATCCAGCATCCTCTTTGACTTTCTACCATCAGGCAGGAGACTACGATGCATAAAAATGCAAACGGTCAGGATGAGAAACAGTTTCTTTCCCCAGGCCATTAGGCTTCTAGTTGAATAATTCAGTTGCTTTATTCAACTGAAACGATGACATTGTATCAGAAGCACATCAAGAAATTGACCAAGACACAACACAGTCATTTATACCAAATATTGTTGTTCGTCCATCATCGACGTCGATGAGGACCAGATGGTGTTGAGACTAGCGTGTGGTTTGGATTTAAGTGAGGGAGAGTTGCGCAGTGTCAGCCTCACTCTCTCTTCCCAATTCCCATCTGGATCTAGTGGCAAGACAGAGTCGAGACGGCTGGAGATGGGACTAGGCGCAAATATTACACATCAAGTGGCAAGAGAGGTTACCAGATGTGGAGGTGCTCAAACGTGCTGGGACGGTCAGTGTAGAATCGCTCATTACAGCTTCTCAGCAGCGTTGGACTGGTCATGGCACAAGAATGAGTGATGATCATTTACCCAAAGCTGTTTTCTGTGGCGAGCTATATGAAGGAACGAGGAAGCGGGGTGGTCAGAAGCTGCACTACAAAGATGTGCTCAAGCACCATATGAAGAACACTGACATGAATGTCAACACCTGGGAGAAAGATGCTTTGGACAGAAGAAGTTGGCACTGCATTGTCAAGAAGTCAATCCCAGCTATCGAGGAGAAAAGGTAGAAGAAATGTGAAGCAGGTCATGAACACAGACATTCAGTGCTAGACCAGTCAAATCACAAATGCAACCGATGTGGGAGACAGTATCGAACCAATGCTGGTCTTGTGGCCCATAAACGTGCTTTTCCACCTATCTTCTCCCAGCTTCTCACTTCCCCCTCCCCCACCCATCCAATTTCCCTTCCTCTCGTCTCCTCTATCACGTGCCAGCTTGTTCTCTTCCCCCTCATCGCACCTTCTGATCCTGGCATCGTCTTTCTTCTTTTCCAGTCCTGATGAAGGGTCTCAGCTCAACATGTTGACTGTTCATTCATTTCTATGGATGCTTCCTGACCTGCTAAGTTGCTACTAATATTTTTTTGTTTCAAGGATAATAACTCTTGCTTTTTCAGATGTTCCACATTAACTGAGGTTTTCCAACTTGCTACCAATCTAGTAAATATTTTCCAGGCAATGAGGTGTGACAATTTTGTCGACTACGATGCTCAGAATTTAAAGTAAGAGTTAATACGTATTTATAAAATGTTTAGCATAGTTTTAGCATAACGTAGTGTTTAGTCTATGACTCTCTGTTCAACTCTATCATAGAAAATTCACAATATTAAAACAGCACTCCTGACATTTGTGAATGAACTCAGCCTCGAATGGAACAACTTTTTCATCTGCTATTACATCAATAGGAAATTGTGATCATGAATTTATAACATAATTTTCTTTTTCCTTGCTTCACTCTTTCCAAAGTAAAGCTCACCAAGTGATGTAGGAAGTACTGCAATGTCCAAAAATCATCTGGTGTGATGTTTTTAAATCTATTGCCTGAAAACCAGAATTGCCTTAGTTTTAGTTTAGTCGTGTACACCTGATAGAGGTGTATAAGATGATGAGAGGCATTGATCATGTGGATAGTCAGAGGCTTTTTCCCAGGGCTGAAATGGCTAACATGGGAGGGCACAGTTTTAAGGTGCTTGGAGTTAGGTACAGAGGAGATGTCAGGGGTAAGTTTTTTTTACACAGAGTGGTGAGTGTGTGGAATGGGCTGCCGGCAACGGTGGTGGAGGCGGATACGATAGGATCTTTTAAGAGATTGCTGGACAGGTATATGGGGCTTAGAAAAATAGAGGGCTATGGGTAACCCTAGATAATTTCTAAAGTAAGGACATGTTCAGCACAGCTTTGTGGGCCGAAGGACCTGTATTGTTCAAGGGCTCAAAGCTCAAATTTAATGTCAGAGAAATGTATACAATATATATCCTGAAATGCTTTCTCTTTGCAAAACATCCACGAAAACAGAGAATTGCCTCAAAGAATGAACAACAGTTAAACGTGAGAACCCCAAAGTCCCCTCCCCCAGCTCCCCCCCCCGCGTGTGAGCGGCAGCGAGGCAACGATCCCCCCTCCCCCCACCGGCAAAAAAACGTGCATCAGTACCATCACTGAGCCCAAGCGTGTACTAAGCAATAGCAAAGACACAGACCAAAGTTACCCCAAAGGCTTCACATTTCATCCAACAATCGACAAACTAAAGGTTCTCTCTCTCCCTGGCAAGGGCAAGGGAGGTTTCCTGCATTTTCGCAGCAAGTGGGAGACATAACAACAACCCGCTGGTTTACGATGTTAAAAGTCCGTTTCGTCACTTTTTTTGAGCTCTGTGTCTGAAGGTGGCAAAGACCTTGAGTCTTCAGGCCCAGAGCGAAAGATTTTCTGGCCTCCCCGACAACACGCGAGTCTCCTGCTGTGACACCGACCCTCGATCCGCCCATCTACAGAGCCCCGAAATCATAGGCTTCGGAACGCGATCGAAACTCTCAGGCCAAACCCTTGGCATGTTGAATAATGGCCAGTCGTGGAACCCCGAGAATGGGTCCCATTCCCACAAAGAACTGAAGCCTGCGTGTAACTCCAGGTCAGGGTCTTCAAAAGAATCCTGAAAGGGAAAAATAAAGATATTAAATGTAGAAATAGGGCTGCTTCCGAAGATGCAAGCAAAGGATCCACCGTTAGGCGCCATCATCCCTCCTAAGCGCCGCCTTCAGATTGTGCTGTAGGCTTTCTATGTTTCTGGGCTGCCACAGTTAGGGTTAGTGAGTTGTGTGCATACTATGTTGGCGCTGGAAGCACTGGAGACACACTTTTAAATGATTTATTTATTTAGAGATACAACACGGTAACAGGCCCTGCTAGCTGGACAAGCCCACTCTGCGTGATTATACCCATGTGATCAAGCCATGCACCTTTGGAATGTGGGAGGAAAACAGAGAGCTGGAAGAAACCCACACAGTTACAAGGAGAACGCACAAGCTCCTGACAGAGAGCAGTGGAATTGAACCCGAGTTGCTGGTGCAGTAACAGCATTACACTGACCCCTGTGCTACTGTGTGACCCTAGAGAGGAATGGAGAACGTGGCCATCAATCCTGCTGCCTGTCACATGTGAAGCAAATGCTGTAGCATGTGGGCCATTCCCCAGCACAATCCCCGCTGACCTGATTTGACATAAACAATGTATGTTTTGATGTACATGTGACAATTAAAGCTAATCTTTATAAAATTTTGATTTACATATTGAATAAGCAAGTTTTATTAATCTTGTTTTTCCCTGAAATCTTCTCGTTTGAAAAGCCAATGCTCCAGCATCTAGCTATACTGAAATCTGGGTTCTCAATCACAGCTTCGTTCAGCTTTCTGCCCAGTATTTCCCTGCAGAGTTAATGCTCCAGTCACCCAGCTTCCTGTCCAGGGCAGCTGCTGTTTACTTCATCCTCATCCTGCTGCTGCATTGCAGTCGTCCCGACAATTGTATATCCAAGGAGAGTAGAGTTCATCTACTTCAAGTCTGTAACGGTGGGCAGAGCAAATATCCTCTAACTCCACAAAACCATTTTCTCAACTTCTGTTCCATAGTCACACAATCCATTCATTAAGCAGAGGTATTCCCCTAAGGGCTGCTGCATGTATTGTGGTCTTTTGGAGAGCTGACTGCGTGCTGGCAACTGTGAGAACAAGCCAGCATAAGACAATGAGCAGAATTAGGCCATTCAGCCCACTGAGTCTGCTCTGCCATTCCATTATGACTGATGTATTATCCCTCAACCCCGTTCTCCTGCTTTCTCACCCTTTCCACTGGCCTTTGAATGCAGAGCAGAGGCTTACACCCTGGCCTGCCCTCTAATTTCCCCCACATCTTTGACCCTAAACAATAACCTAGCCCCTAGCTCCTTTCTCGGTCTCCAAAACCATGCCTATGAAACTAAAAAACCAAGTCTGAGCCACAACCTCAACGAATACTGCAGCTCAATGCCATCTTGTGTTGATTTTTACAGACAGCATGTGAGAAGTCTTTAGGCTCTAGAAAGGAGGATGAAGAGAAATAAATAAAAGTTTTTGAAAAGGTTTTTAAAGATGAAGAGGGGACGACACTCTGGAGAATAGATTCTGAAGAAGGGAGGAGAAGATGGCGGCGCACCTGTGTGTGCGCAGCCCTCCGGTGAAAAATGATATCGTATCTGTTAAATAGGGGCCGTGGACAATTCTGATTTGATGGAGAATGGATGTGAAAGCACAGAGGAACATCTGGAGAAATTTCTGAAACACCCATTTGCTGCTGTCGTTACTGTGCAGTCAGGAATCTTTCGGAGGGTAGGCCTCAAAATCCCCGGCCTTGCCTGCTTTTGGCAACTGAGAAGGAGGTCGAATCATTCGGACAGAGATGCTGCTCAGTACTCAGTGACGGAAAGCTGATCAGAGCTCGAAGTTTTCGGATGACTCAAGAGTCGGATTGTGGTCGGCATGGCAGGGAGAGTTTTTCTTCCTTCTCCCGTCTGCGTGAGATGTGTGAACTTTACTGTGCTCATAGACTTCATTATCAAGTTATGGTATTGTTGCACTGTTGTAACTATATGTTATAATATGTGGTTTTGTCAGTTTTTTCAGTCTTGGTCTGTCCTGTGTTTTGTGATATCACACCGGAGGAAATAATGTATCATTTCTTAATGCATGCATTACTAAATGACAATAAAAGAGGACTGTGTGTCTTCATAATCATTTTAGATGGAAGTTCTAAGCAAATGTACCTTTGGATAAGGGCATCTCCCAGGATGGTCAGCTTCTCTGGATACTTAAATGATAGTTTGACCCAATGTTTACCCCTGCACTCCCTCTGTAGCTGTTACACTTTACAGAACATTGGTCAGAATGAAGTGGATAAGGCCTATCGGAATCAAAGATGGTGATAATTATCTAAAGGCAATGTCAGTGCTGGGTAAAGTAAATGAGCATTTTATATTGGAATTTTACTCAGGAGAACAGTATTGATAAACTATTAGTTTAATAAATAACCAAGATAGAAGGAATACTGTCCTGTGATTAGGCTAGTGCTAAACGGGTAGGCCAGGAGGACCTGTCTGCATTGTATCTCTAAATTTAAAAAAAATTTCCTCAATATTTGATGAGAAATTGGAATAGTTAAATTTTGGTTGAGATCAGTTTTCTGAAGTTCTGTGTATGCCCCATAACCTATTCTTCATCCCTGTAAAAAGAAAGGATTTCTTTTCCAGTAAGTCATATCTTTTCCTTTTAACAGTGGCATTCTGGGAGTGTCTCTGCAAGTGGTCTCTGTGAAGTTGAAGAACTGTGTGTCCACAGTATGGTACAGTTCATGGATGCTGGTAACAAAGGTATGGAATCAGTGTTGATTAGCATGTTAATCAATGTTTGAATTTACTAGATATTAATGTGCTCAGACCTGATATCCCACAAATTTAACAGTCATTAATTCTAGCGTAATAATTCATCAGAAGCCATGCCACGGTCTTTCAAAGTAATCTTCTTTTCTTGAAATCACGCCATGGCAGCATTTCCTGTATTAGACAGGGATATCATCTGACCTGTTATACTTCTGAGGCAAATGGTGAAGTGACAGGAGCCTAGAGGAATATTACTTTGCAAAATAAATGCATGATTAAATACTGGAGCCGCAGGACCCACACCATCATGTTCAGGAATAGTTATTACCCTTCAGCCATCAGGTAGGACCATAAGACATAGAAGCAGAATTAGGCCATCTGGCCCATCGAGTCTGCTCCACCATTCAATCATGACTGATCCTTTTTTTTTTCTCGTCCTCAACCCCAGTTCCGGGCCTTCTCCCCGTAACCTTTGATGCCATGTACAATCAAGAACCTATCAATCTCTACCTTAAATATACCCACCAGTGTGGATAACTTCTCCAACCTCAAATGTGAACTGATTCCGCAATGTACAGACTCACTTTCAAGGACTTTTCATCTCATATTCTCAATATATATTGCTTATTTATTATTAATTATTCATTATTTTTCTCAGCTGGTAAAACCTGAGGTACGGGCATAGCCAAGCACGCTCATTTTTCAATTGCTAGAAACATTCAGACTATTCTGTTGGTGTTTAGTATTGTGGCTTTCTGAAGATTTACAAAGATATTACAGTGTAACTGTTGATGAAGTTTGTCTCGTATCCTGTCACGTCAGCCTGGAGTTCCGTTACTCGATAATATACACACATAATGAATGTGTTTACTCCTAATGACCATTTCATGTGTGTCCTTCTTCTCTTAACTGCTTGAGTGGTCTCAGTTTAAGTGGACTGCTTCCCAAGAAACACCTACAGTATTCACAGCCTGTAGTGTTGTTGGGCTACTTTGAATGTTGGCAATATCTTTTTTGGTTTCCCAGTGCCTGCCCATCTATTCAGATGTGCCGCACTCACAGTTCACTTACTGTCATGCCCAGAGCTAGCTCCAGGCCTGGCTGGCTATCCCCAGGCAGTGGCCATACCACTCTGTTCCATAGACATCTCTCCGTTTCTAAACCAAACATACCACTCTGTTCCATAGACATCTCTCCGTTTCTAAAGCAAACATATCACTCTGTTCCATAGACATCTCTCCGTTTCTAAAGCAAACATATCACTCTGTTCCATCAACGTCACTCCATTTCTAAAGCAAAAGAGTATTGCTTTTTATACCCACAGCCAGGTTTCAGTTTCAGCCACATATAGTACAGGCGCTGGCCAGAGCATCGCCCAATTTTTATTATTAGTATTTATTTTTCATTTTGTCTTTGTACAGTTTTGTTACCTTTTGTACATTCATTTTTAGTCTATACTTTTGAGTGCGGTTTTTCATTGATTCTGCTGTGTTTTTTGGATTTTCTGAGTATGCTCATAAATAAATGTACCTCAGGATTGTATATGGTGACATATATGTACTTTGATAATAAATTTACTTTAAACTTTGAGATTTAATTGTATTAAACCCTCACAATATTGCAATAAATGAAAATTTAATTATACTGGCCTGGTATGGAAGCAACCAATGCCCACGAAGGGAAAAGGCTGCAGAAAGTGCCGGATATGACCCAGTCCATCACAGAAAAAGGTATCCACCATTGAGCACGTCTGCACGGAGTGCTGTCGTAAGAAAAATTCGGGACAGTAGATTTAGGACGGAGATGAGGAGGAACTGCTTTTCCTAGCGAGGCAGTGGAGGCTACCTCAGTAAATATATTTAAGATGAGGTTGGATAGATTTTTGCATAGTAGGGGAAATAAAGGTTCTGAGGAGAAGGCAAGTCGGTGGAGATGAGTCCATGGCCAGTTCAGCCATGATCTTATTAAATGGTGGAGCAGTCTCGACGGGCCGGATGCCCTACTCCTGCTCCTATTTCTTATCTTTTTATGTTCTTACCTCATTTCTAAGTGGATATCCCTCTATTCTGAGGCTGTGCCCTTTGGTCCTAAACTGCTCCACTATAGGAAATATGCTCTCCACAACAGGTGAGAGTTCTTTAATGCTGAAGAATATTTGCTTAGTTATCACAAAAATGTGTTGAGCAATTAAGGTAATTTTTGGATAGATAAACAAGAAATTGAGAAGTATTTTTCTTTCGTCAGTCAATGTTGGTCAGGAGATGAGGCTGAGTACAGGGCTACGGTAGGAAACTTGGTCACATGGTGTAAGCAGAATTATCTGCAGCTTAATGTGAAAAAGACTAAGGAACTGGTGGTAGACCTGAGGAGATCTAAGGTACCGGTGACCCCTGTTTCCATCCGGGGGTCAGGGTGGATATGGTGGAGGATTACAAATACCTGGGGATACGAATTGACAATAAACTGGACTGGTCAAAGAACACTGAGGCTGTCTACAAGAAGGGTCAGAGCCGTCTCTATTTCCTGAGGAGACTGAGGTCCTTTAATATCTGCTGGACGATGCTGAGGATGTTCTACCAGTCTGTGGTAGCCAGTGCTATCATGTTTGCTGTTGTGTGCTGGGGCAGCAGGCTGAGGGTAGCAGACACCAACAGAATCAACAAACTCATTCGTAAGGCCAGTGATGTGGGGATGGAACTGGACTCTCTCATGGTGGTGTCTGAAAAGAGGATGCTCTCCAAGTTGCGTGCCATCTTGGACAATGTCTCCCATCCACTACATAATGTACTGGTTGGGCACAGGAGTACATTCAGCCAGAGGCTCATTCCACCGAGATGCAACACTGAGCGTCATAGGAAGTCATTCCTGTCTGTGACCATCAAACTTTACAACTCCTCCCTTGGAGGGTCAGACACCCTGAGCCAATAGGCTAGTCCTGGACTTATTTCATAATTTACTGGCATAATTTACATATTACTATTTAACTATTTATGGTTCTATTACTATTTATTATTTATGGTGCAACTGTAACGAAAACCAATTTCCCCTGGGATCAATAAAGTATGACTATTATGACTATGTTATGGGTCTGGAGCTCCCTGTCTGAGGTGGAAGCAAGAACCTGCACAGTTGAATGGCAACTTGATTTTCTGTAATCTACGGTGCTCTGAAATAATAACTGTGAACTGAGATTAGAGTGGGTTGTTATTTGACCAGCTCAGCAGTATGATGGAATAGTGTCCTGTATCATAATGTCTCTCAATTATACTAAAGCCCTCTGGTAGCAATTATTCCTAATCAATATTATTGTTAAAGGGCCTGAGGACACCTAGATAATCTAATTTTTAAATTCACAGCAGAAATCCAGTGTGCATGTTGACCTTCCAAAGTATAGAAAACTGCAGGCAGCATTCTCCAATCAAGCCATTGGTAAATGGCAGGATCGCTGCTGCTCTGTGCGTTGGCATGCTGATTGGTAAATGGCAGGATCGCTGCTGCTCTGTGTGCGTTGGCATACTGATTGGTAAATGGCAGGATCGCTGCTGCTCTGTGTGCGTTGGCATACTGATTGGTAAATGGCAGGATCGCTGCTGCTCTGTGTGCGTTGGCATGCTGATTGGTAAATGGCAGGATCGCTGCTGCTCTGTGTGCGTTGGCATACTGATTGGTAAATGGCAGGATCGCTGCTGCTCTGTGCGTTGGCATGCTGATTGGTAAATGGCAGGATCGCTGCTGCTCTGTGCGTTGGCATGCTGATTGGTAAATGGCAGGATCGCTCCTGCTCTGTGTGCGTTGGCATGCTGATTGGTAAATGGCAGGATCGCTGCTGCTCTGTGTGCGTTGGCATGCTGATTGGTAAATGGCAGGATCACTGCTGCTCTGTGTGCGTTGGCATGCTGATTGGTAAATGGCAGGATCGCTGCTGCTCTGTGTGCGTTGGCATGCTGATTGGTAAATGGCAGGATCGCTGCTGCTCCATGTGCGTTGGCATGCTGATTGGTAAATGGCAGGATCGCTGCTGCTCTGTGTGCGTTGGCATACTGATTGGTAAATGGCAGGATCGCTGCTGCTCTGTGCGTTGGCATGCTGATTGGTAAATGGCAGGATCGCTGCTGCTCTGTGTGCGTTGGCATGCTGATTGGTAAATGGCAGGATCGCTGCTGCTCTGTGCGTTGGCATGCTGATTGGTAAATGGCAGGATCGCTGCTGCTCTGTGTGCGTTGGCATGCTGATTGGTAAATGGCAGGATCGCTGCTGCTCCATGTGCGTTGGCATGCTGATTGGTAAACGGCAGGATCGCTGCTGCTCTGTGTGCGTTGGCATGCTGAGAACTCACTGGTTCTCTCCTGTGGTCTACAGACCTGTCAGTGCTTTAGACTCGTACTGATAATGGAACAGTGCCACTCTGAAAGCAGCTTTGGTTTTATATAATGTCTCTCTCAGAGACCATAGCACAAAGGAGCAAAATTAGGCCATTTAGCCCACCAAATCAACTCCACTTCAGGCAGACATATTGCTTTTGAATGCTGATATTGGGTTGAGAGGAAGGAAAATGCTGATGGTGAGTTGAGAGTAAGGAGAAACACAGCTTTAAGGAGCAAAATAAATCAAGCAGGTAATATTGTGGGCATGGCTATGTTGACAACACATGAGGGCTGCCCACAGTGTATCCTTAAATTAAAATCATAGAGTCATAGAATCCTATAGAGCACAGAAGCAGGCCCTTTGGCCCATCTAGTCCATACTGAACTGTTAATCTGCCTAGTCCCATCTACCGGCACCTGGACCATGGCTCTCCATACCCCTCTCATTCACGTACCTGTCCAAATTTCTCTTAAATGTTGAAATCAAATCTGCATCCACTAATTTCCCTGGCTGCTCTCACCACCCCCAAGTGAAGAAGATTCCCCTCAAATTTCCCTTAAATATTTCACCCATAACCATGGCCTCTTGTCCCAACCAACCTCAGTGGAAAAAGCCTGAAGATTTACAAGGATGTTACCAGGACCCGAGGAATACTGGCCTGGCCCTTCTCCGGCACCTCTCTGTATATGTATCCTTGATGGCAGGTAGGCTGGTGCCAATGATGCATTGGGTAGTTTTGGCGACCTTCCTGTCCACCACAGTGCAGTTTCCCTACCCCATTTAGCGATGCAGCTTGTTGGGATGCTCCCTACTGAGCATCTATGGAATGATGTGAGGATGGATGTGCAAAGTCCAGCTCTCTGCAGCCGGACGTCAATGTGGAATGAGCTCTGGAATAAAGAACAGTTTGTAAGCAAGCTAACATGAGCCGGGATGTGGACTACAAGTCCAAACAGCAGCCGGGATGTGGACTACAAGTCCAAACAGCAGCCGGGATGTGGACTACAAGTCCAAACAGCAGCCGGGATGTGGACTACAAGTTGCAGCTGGAAATAGAAAAAACGTGTCAGAAGGAAAATATCAAGATAATTATGGGGGATTTTAATATGAAAGTGGATTGGGAAAGTCAGGAAGGTAATGGATCTCAGGAGAGGGAGTCTGTAGAATGCCTACAGGATGGCTTTTTGGAGCAGCTTGTCCAGAAGCCCACCAGGGGACCGGCTGTTTTGAATTGGTGCTGTGTAACGAACCTGAGGTGATTAGGGAGCTGGAGGTAGTGATCATAATATGATTGAGTTCAGTTTCAAATTTGAAAAGGAGAAGCTGGTATCAGGTGTATCGATATTTCAGTGGAACAGGGGAAATTACAGTGGTATGAGAGAGGAACTGGCCAAGTCGATTGGAAAAGTAAGCTAAATGGAGGGACGGCAGAGCAGAATTGGATGAAATTCCGACAAGAAATAAGGAAAATGCGGGAAAAATATATTCCAAGAAAAAAGAAAATCATGAATGGAAAAATGGCATAAATGTGGCTAACGAGAGAGGTTAAGGCAAAAATAAAAGCAAAAGAAATGGCGTACAAGGAAGCAAAAATTAGTGGGAAAAATGAGGACTGGAAGACTTTTAAAAACTTACAGAAGGAAACTAAGAAAGTCATGAGGAAAGAAAAGATGAATTATGAAAGGAAGTTGGCAATTAACATAAAAAAGGATACTAAGAGTTTTTTAAAATATATAAAGAGTAAAAGAGTGACAAGGGTAGATACGGGACCGATTGAAAGTGATGCTGGAGAAATTATAATGGATAACAAAGAGAGGGCGGAGGAACTGAATGAGTATTTTGCATCAGTCTTCACAGTGGAAGACATGAGCAATATACCTGATAGCCAGAGGTATCAGGGAATAGAATTAGGTACAGTCAAGATTACTAGAGAGGAAGTGCTTGGGAAGCTAAGTGGACTAGGAATAGATAAGTCTCCCAGTCCGGATGAGGTGCACCCAAGGCTTCTGAAGGAGGTGGCTTTGGAGATTGTGGAAGCATTGGAAATGATCTTCCAGGAATCAATAGACTCTGGCATGGTTCCGGAGGACTGGAAGGTCACAAATGTAATTCCGCTATTTAAGAAAGGAAGGAGGCAGCAAAAAGAAAATTACAGACCTATTAGTCTGGCATCGGTAGTTGGAAAGATATTGGAGTCAATCCTCAAGGATGAGGTTATGAAATACCTCAAGGTGCATGACAAGATAGGCGAAGCCAGCATGGTTTCATGAAGGGAAGATTCTGCCTCACCAACCTATTGGAATTTTTTGAGGTAATCTTGAATAAGATTGACAAGGGAGAGGCTGTGGCTGTTGTGTATTTGGATTTTCAAAAGGCCTTTGATAAGGTGCCGCATATGAGGCTGCTTAATAAGATGAGAGCCCATGGAATTATAGGAAAGATATTGAAATAGGTGGAGCATTGGCTGATAGGCAGAAAGCAAAGGATGGGAATAAAGGGATCCTATTCTGATTGGTTGCCGGTTACTAGTGGTGTTCCACAGAGGTCTGTGTTGGGGCCGCTTCTTTTTACGATGTATAGCGATGATTTGGATTATGGATTAAATGGTTTTGTGGCTAAGTTTGCGGATGACACCAAGATAGGTGGAGGAGCAGGAAATGTTGAAGAAACGGAAAGGTTGCAGGGAGACTTAGTCAGTTTAAGAGAGTGGGCAAAGAAATGGCAGATGAGATACAACGTTGACAAATGTACAGTTGTACATTTTGGAAGAAGAAATAATCAGGCAGATTATTATTTAGATGGGGAGAAAATTCAAAAATCGGAAGTTCAGAGGGACTTAGGGGTCCTCGTGCAGGATACCCTAAAGGATAACCACCAAGTTGGATCGGCGGTAAGGAAAGCGAATGCTATGTTGGCATTCATTTCAAGAGGAATAGTGTTTAAGAGTAAAGAGGTGTTGATGAGGCTCTATGGGGCATTAGTGAGACCTCATTTGGAATACTGTGTGCAGTTTTGGGCCCCCTATCTTAGAAAGGATGTACTGATGTTGGAGAGAGTTCAGAGAAGATTTACGAGGATGATTCCTGGAATGCAGGGGCTAACATATGAGGAGTGTTTGTCAGCTCTTGGACTGTATTCATTAGAGTATAGAAGAATGAGAGGGGATCTCATAGAAACATTTCGAATGTTGAAAGGGTTGGACAGGGTAGATGTGGAAAGATTGTTTCCCTTGGTGAGTGAGTCCAGGACAAGAGGCCATAGTATTTGAATTAGAGGGTACCCAGTTAAGACAGAAATGAGGAGAAATTTTTTTAGCTAGAGGGTCGTGGATTTGTGGAATTCATTGCCACATACAGCTGTGGAGGCCCGATCATTGAGGGTGTTTAAGGAGGAGATTGTCAGGTATCTAATTAGTCAGGGTATCAAGGGATATGGGGAAAAAAACGGAAATTGGAACTAGATGGGTGAATAGTTTAGCTCGTGGGGGAGCTGCAGAGCAGACTCGATGGGCCGAGTGGCCTACTTCTGCTCCTTTGTCTTATGAATTTGTGATGAGGGATCTCTCTTATCGTCACCAGTCTGTGGGTTGGTGTGTTGGTACATGAAGTGATCACTGCAGAATCCTTGTGAAGGCAAAGGTCTGTCTATACATTGAAGACTCCTTCCCACCAGCTTGATCAGCGTATCCACCATGCCCATTAGGCTTGCCAGTTTAAAACAGGATCCATAAAATGCTGTGTCTCAACAGTAGCAGTTGAAGTGTGTGTGCTATCACATCTTTTAAGTCATGCCCCAAGATAAGAGTCAAGTTCAAGTTTATTGTCATCTGGCTGTACATATATACAACCAAACAAAACAATGTTCCTCCAGACCAAGGTGCATCCACACAACATACATCACACACAGCACGTAAAACAAAATATTACCATCAGTAAGTTAATTCAAAAATATACGTACTTTGCAGAACAGGTAAGCAGTAAACAACTGTCATAGTGACAAGACCTCGGCGGTGGCAAGGTATTCAAAGGTCAAACAGAATCCATGTGCCTCAGCAAGTATGTTTTAAATGTTGTTCATGTGTTTGCCTCTACAGCTACTTCTGGCAACGTGTTCCACATACAATTTTGAAATTTTGATATAATGCAGCACAAAAAAACCAATAAGATAAAGAACACGATAATATACAAAAGCACCACACACACACACACACACACACACACACACACGAGTGATTGTATGTCCATAAAGTGACACTCGGCACAAAAGCGTCTGTACGCAAGATAAAAGACCATAAGATATAGGAGCAGAATTAGGCCATGTGGCCCATCGAGTCTGCTTCACTGTTTTATCATGGCTGATCCATTTTTCCTCTCAGCCCCAATCTCCTGCCTTTCATCCATATCTTTGGATGCCCTGACCGATCGAGAATCTCTCAACCTCTGCCTTAAATATACATAAAGACTTGGCCTCCACAACCGCCTGTGGCAAAGAACTCCACAGATTCACCACTCTCTGGCTAAAAAAAATTCCTCTTCATCTCTGTTCTAAAAGGACACCCCTCTATTCTGAGGCTGTGTCCCCTGATCTTAGACTCTCCCATCATAGGACACATCCTGCCCACATCCACTCTATCAAGGCTTTTCCCCATCCAATACATTTCAATTAGGTCACCCCTCATTCTTCTGATTCAGAATCAGAATCAGGTTTATTATCACTGGCATGTGTAGTGATTCCAGTGAATCCAGGCCCAGAGCCATTGAACACTTTTCATATGACAAGCTGTTCAATCCTGGAATCATTTTCCTGAACCTCCTTTAAACCCTCTTCAGTTTCAGCACATCCTCTCTAAGATAAAGAGTACAAAACTGCTTACGATACTCCATGTGAGGCTTCACCAGTGCTTTATAAAGTCTCAACGTTACATCCTTGCTTTTATATTCTAGCCTCCTGAAATGAATGCTGCCATCACATTTGCTTTCTTCACCACAGACTCAACCTGCAAATTAGCCTTCAGGGAATCCTGCACGAGGACTCCCGAGTCCCTTTGTGCCTCAGATTTTTGTATTTTCTCTCCAGTGAGAAAATAGTCAACTCTTTTATTTGTTCTACCAGAGTGCATGACCATAAACTTCCCAACACTGTATACTATCTGCCACTTCTTTGCCCATTCTCATAATCTGTCTAAGTCCTTCTGTAGCCTCTCCATTTCCAAAAAAACTACCTGCCCCTCCAGCCATTTTTGTATCATCTTCAAACTTTGCAACAAAGCCATCCGTTTCATCATCTAAATCATTGATGTGTAACGTGAAATAATTGGTCCCAAAACTGATCCCTATAAAATACCTTGAGTTACCATTCAATAGATTTCAATTAGATCACCCATCATTCTTCTGATTCCATTGAATACAGGCCCAGAGCCATCAAATGCTCTTCATCTGACAAGCCGTTTAGTCCTGGAATCACTTTCATGAACCTCCTTTAAACCCTCTCCAGTTTCAATGGACAATAGACAATAGGTGCAGGAGTAGGCCATTCAGCCCTTCGAGCCAGCATCACCATTCACTGTGATCATGGCTGATCATGCACAATCAGTATCCCATTCCTGCCTTCTCCCCATATTCCTTGACTCCACTATCTTTAAGAGCTCTATCTAACTCTTTCTTGAAAATATCCAGACAATTGGCCTCCACTGCCTTCTGAGGCAGAGCATTCCACAGATCCACAACTCTCTGGGTGAAAAAGTTTTTCCTCAACTCCGTTCTAAATGGCCTAGCCCTTATTCTTAAACTGTGGCCTCAGGTTCTGCACTTCCCCAACATCGGGAACATGTTTAGTCATAGTAGTCATAGTGATAGTCTTAGTCATACTTTATTGATCCCGGGGGAAATTGGTTTTCGTTACAGTTGCACCATAAATAATAAATAGTAATAGAACCATAAATAGTTAGATAGTAATATGTAAATTATGCCAGTAAATTATGAAATAAGTCCAGGACCAGCCTATCGGCACAGGGTGTCTGACCCTCCAAGGGAGGAGTTGTAAAGTTTGATGGCCACAGGCAGGAATGACTTCCTGTGACGCTCTGTGCTGCATCTTGGAGGAATGAGTCTCTGACTGAATGTACTCCTGTGCCCACCCAGTACATTATGTAGTGGATGGGAGACATTGTCCAAGATGGCACGCAACTTAGACAGCATCCTCTTTTCGGACACCTCCGTGAGAGAGTCGAGTTCCATCCCCACAACATCACTGGCCTTACGAATAAGTTTGTTGATTCTGTTGGTGTCTGCTACCCTCAGTCTGCCTCTAGCGTGTCCAATCCCTTAATAATCTTATGTTTCAATCAGATCGCCTCTCATCCTTCTAAATTCCAGTGTATACAAGCCAAGTTGCTCCAATCTTTCAACATATGACAGCCCCGCCATCCTGGGAATTAACCTCATGAACCTACGTTGCACTCCCTCAATAGCAAGAATGTCCTTCCTCAAACTTGGAGACCAAAACTGCACACAATACTCCAGGTGGGGTCTCACCAGGTCCCTGTACAACTGCGGAAGGACCTCTTTGCTCCTATACTCAATTTCCCTTGTTATGAAGGCCAACATGCCATTCGCTTTCTTCACTGCCTGCTGTACCTGCATGCTTACTTTCAGTGACTGATGAACAAGGACACCAAGATATTGTTGTACTTCCCCTTTTCCTAACTTGACACCATTCAGATAGTAATCTGCCTTCCTGTTCTTACCACCAAAGTGGTTACCTCATATTTATCCACATTAAACTGCATCTGCCATGCATCTGCCCACTCACCCAACCTGTCCAAGTCACCCTGCATTCTCATAACATCCTCCTCACATTTCACACTGCCACCCAGCTTTGTGTCATTTACAAATTTGCTAATGTTACTTTTAATCCTTTCATCTAAATCATTAATGTATATTGTAAATAGCTGTGGTCCCAGCACTGAGCCTTGCGGTACCCACTAGTCACTGCTTGCCATTCTGAAAAGGATCCATTAATCCCTACTCTTTGTTTCCTGTCTGCCAACCAATTTTCTATCCATGTCAGTACCCTACACCCAGTACCACGTGCTCTAATTTTGCCCACTAATCTCCTATGTGGGACCTTATCAAAGGCTTTCTGAAAGCCCAGGTTCACTACATCCACTGGCTCTCCCTAGTCCATTTTCATAGTTACATCGTCAAAAAATTCTAGGTGGTTAGTCAAGCATGATTTCCCCTTCATAAATCCATGCTGACTCGGACCGATCCTGTTACCGCTATCCAAATGTGCTGCTATTTCATCTTTTATAATTGACTCCAGCATCTTCCCCACCACTGATGTCAGGCTAACTGGTCTATAATTCCCTGTTTTCTTTCTCCGTCCTTTCTTAAAAGGTGGGATAACATTAGCTACCCTTCAGTCCTCAGGAACTGATCCTGACTCTATAGAACATCGGAAAATGATTAACAATGCATCCACGATTTCTAGAGCCACCTCCTTAAGTACCCTGGGGTGCAGACCATCAGGCCCTGGGGATTTATCAGCCTTCAGTCCCATCAGTCTATCCAGCACCATTTTCTGCCTAATGTGAATTTCCTTCAGTTCCTCTGTTACCCCAGGTCATCTGGCCACTATTACATCTGGGAGATTGTTTGTGTCTTCTCTAGTGAAGGCAGATCCAAAGTACCTGTTCAACTCATCTGCCATTTCTTTGTTCCCCATAATAAATTCACCCGTTTCTGTCTTCAAGGGCCCAACTTTGGTCTTAACTATTTTTTTTCTCTTCACATACCTAAAGAAGCTTTTACTATCCTCCTTTATATTCTTGGCTAGCTTACCTTCGTACCTCATTTTTTTCCCCATATTGCCTTTTTAGTTATCTTCCATTGCTCTTTAAAAGTTTCCCAATCCTATGGCTTCTCGCTCATCTTTTCTATATCATACTTCATCTCTTTTATTTTATACTGTCCTTGACTTCCCTTGTCAGCCACGGTCGCTCCTTACTCCCCTTGGAATCTTTCTTCCTCTTTGGAATGAACTGATCCTGCACCTTGTGTATTGTTCCCAGAAATACCCGCCATTGTTGTTCCACTGTCATCCCTGCTAGGGTACCTTTCCAGTCAACTTAGGCCAGCTCCTCCCTCATGGCTCCATGGTCCCCTTTGAGCACATCCTTTCGAAGATAAAGGTAACCCTGTGGAACACCAACCAGAAAAGGCTCCCTTTATTCCCACTAACAACAGGAATTCTGCAGATGCTGGAAATTCAAGCAACACACATCAAAGTTGCTGGTGAACGCAGCAGAGGATCATGGGACAGGAGGTCCGGGAAGAAAGACAAGGGGGGGGTACCCAGAGGATGGGCAAGAGGTATATTCAGAGGGACAGAGGGAGAAAAAGGAGAGTGAGAGAAAGAATGTGTGCATAAAAATAAGTAACAGATGGGGTATGAGGGGGAGGGGGAGAGGTGGGGCCTTAGCGGAAGTTAGAAAAGTCGATGTTCATGCCATCAGGTTGGAGGCTACCCAGACGGAATATAAGGTGTTGTTCCTCCAACCTGAGTGTGGCTTCATCTTTACAGTAGAGGAGGCCGTGGATAGACATGTCAGAATGGGAATGGGATGTGGAATTAAAATGTGTGGCCACTGGGAGATCCTGCTTTCTCTGGCGGACAGAGCGTAGATGTTCAGCAAAGCGGTCTCCCAGTCTGCGTCGGGTCTCGCCAATATATAAAAGGTCACATCGGGAGCATGGGATGCAGTATATCTCCCCAGTCGACTCACAGGTGAAGTGTTGCCTCACCTGGAAGGACTGTTTGGGGCCCTGAATGGTGGTAAGGGAGGAAGTGTAAGGGCATGTGTAGCACTTGTTCCGCTTACACAGATAAGTACACGGATAAGGAGGGAGATCAGTGGGGAGGGATGGGGGGAACGAATGGACAAGGGAGTTGTGTAGGGAGCGATCCCTGCGGAATGCAGAGGGGGGGGAGAGAAAGATGTGCTTAGTGGTGGGATCCCGTTGGAGGTGGCGGAAGTTACGGAGAATAATATGTTGGACCCGGAGGCTGGTGGGGTGGTAGGTGATTCCCACTCTTAGCTTCCTGCCAATCAGCCACTGCTTTATCCATGCTAGTATCTTTCTTGTAATCTCATGGGCCCGTAGCTTGTTAAGCAGCCTCATGTGTGGCACCATATCAAAGGCCGCCTGAAAATCCAAGTACATAACATCAACTGATTCTTCTTTGTCTATCCTGCTTATTATTTCTTCAAGGGATTCTCACAGATTTGTCAGGCACAATTTTCCTTTGAGGAAAACATGCTGACTACAGCCTATTTTATCAAGTGCCTCCACGTACCCCGAAACCACTTCCTCCAACATCTTCCCAACCTTTGAGGTCAGACTAACTGGCCTATAATTTCCTTTCTTCGGCCCCTCTCCCTTTTTGAAGAATAGAATGACATCTGGAATTTTCCAGTCTTCTGGAACTATTCCAGAAACTAGTAGTTCTTGAAAGGTTATTACTGATGCCTCCACAATCTCTTCAGCCACCTCTTTCAGAACCCTGGGGTGTACACCATCTGGTGCAGTGAACTTGTCTACCTTCACTCCTTTCAGTTTCCTAAGAACCTTCACTCGAGTTATGGTAATTTCACACTCTTCATGAGCCCTGCCATCCAAAAACTCCACCATACTGATGCCAAGTGATGACTGGTGCGAAATACTTATTCATTTCTTGTCCCCCCAGCATAATTTTCCAGTGGTCAGAAATTAACTCGCTCGTCTCTTTTACACTTTATGTATCTGAAGAAGCATTTGGTATCCACTGTAATATTATTGGGTAGCTGACTTTCGTATTCCGTCTTTACCTTCTTAATGACTTTTTAGTTGCCTTCTGTTGGTATTTAAAAGCATCCCAATCCTCTAATTTCCCACAAATGTTTACTCTGTTATATGCTCTGTTTTTGGCTTTTATGTTGGCTTTGCCTTCTCTTGTTAGCTACGGTTGTGTTACATTTAGAATACATCTTCTTTGGGATTGCCTCCAGAAATTCCAGTCATTGCTCCTCTGCCATCATCCCTGCCAGTGTTTTTACCCATTCAATTCTGGTCAACTCCTCTCTCATGCCTCCGTAATTCTCTTTGCTCCACTATAATACTGATACATCTGACTTTAGCGTCTCCTTCTCAAATTTCAGGATAAATATGTAGATAAACCTACAAGAGGAGAGACTGTACTTAATTTGGTATTGGGAAATGAACCTGGTCCGGTGTCAGATCTCTCAGTGGGAGAGCATTTTGGAGATAGTGATCAGAATTCTATCTGCTTTACAATAGCATTGGAGAGAGATAGGAACAGACAAGTTAGAAAAGCGTTTAATTTGAGTAAGGGGAATTATGAGGCTATCGGATAGGAAATTGGAAACTTAAATTGGGAACAGATGTTCCCAGGGAAAAGTAAGGAAGAAATGTGGCAAATGTTCAGGGGATATTTGTGTGGATTTCTGCATAGGTACGTTCCAATGAGACAGGGAAGTTATGGTAGAGTACAAGAGCCGTGATGTACAAAAGGCTGTAATAAGTGTAGTCAAGAAGAAAAGAAAAGCTTATAAAAGGTTCAGAGAGCTAGGTAACGTTAGAGATCTAGAAGATTATAAGGCTAACAGGAAGGAGCTTAAAAAGGAAATTAGGAGAGCCAGAAAGGGCCATGAGAAGGCCTTGGCGGGCAGGATTAAGGAAAACCCCAAGGTGTTCTACAAGAGCAAGAGGATAAGACATGAAAGAATAGGACCTATCAAGTGTGACAGTGGGAAAGTATGTATGGAACCAGAGGAAATAGCAGAGGTACTTAATGAATACTTTTCTTCAGTATTCACTATGGAAAAGGATTTTGGTGATTGTAGGGATGACTTGCAGCAGACTGAAAAGCTTGAGCATGTAGATATTAAGAAAGAGGATGTGCTGGAGCTTTTGGAAAGCATAAATTTGGATAAGTCGCCGGGACCGGATGAGATGTACCCCAGGCTAATGTGGGAGACGAGGGAGGAGATTGCTGAGCCTCTGGCGATGATCTTTGAATCATCAATAGGGATGGGAGAGGTTCCGGAGATTTGGTGGGTTGCAGATGTTGTTCCTTTATTCAAGAAAGTGAGTAGAGATAGCCCAGGAAATTATAGACCAGTGAGTCTTACCTAAGTGGTTGGTAAGTTGATGGAGAAGATCCTGAGAGGCAGGATTTACAAACATTCGGAGAGGTATAATATGATAAGGAATAGTCAGCATGGCTTTGTCAAGGGCAGGTCGTGCCTTACGAGCCTGATTGAAATTTTTGAGGATGTGACTAAACACATTGATGAAGGAAGAGCAGTAGATGTAGTGTATATGGATTTCAGCAAGGCATTTGATAAGGTACCCCATGCAGGGCTTATTGAGAAAGTAAGGAGGCATTGGATCCAAGGGGACATTGATTTGTGGATCCAAAATTGGCTTGCCCACAGAAGGCAAAGAGTGGTTGTTGACGAGTCATATTCTGCATGGAGGTCGGTGACCAGTGGTGTGCCTCAGGGATCTGTTTTGGGACCCTTACTCTTCGTGATTTTTATAAATGACTGGATGAGGAAGTAACACACATCAAAGTTCCTGGTGAACACAGAAAGCCAGGCAGCATCTCTAGGAAGAGGTACAGTTGACATTTCGGGCCGAGACGTCAAATGTACCTCTTCCTAGAGATGCTGCCTGGCCTGCTGCATTCACCAGCAACTTTGATGTGTGTTGCTTGAATTTCCAGCATCTGCAGATTTCCTGGTGTTCGGATGAGGAAGTGGAGGGATGGGTTAGTAAGTTTGCTGATGACACAAAGGTTGGAGGTGTTGTGGATATTGTGAGGGCTGTCAGAGGTTACAGCACAACATTGATAGGATGCAAAACTGGGCTGAGAAGTGACAGAAATAGTTCAACCCAGATAAGTGTGAAGTGGTTCATTTTGGTAGGTCAAATATGACGGCAGAATATAGTATTAATGGTAAGACTCTTGGCAGTGTGGAGGATCAGAGGGATCTTGGGGTCCGAGTCTATAGGACGCTCAAAGCAGCTGCGCAGGTTGACTCTGTGGTTAAGAAGGCATACGGTGCATTGGCCTTCATTAATCGTGGAATTGAATTTAGGAGCTGAGAGGTAATGTTGCGGCTATATAGGACCCTGGTCAGACCCCACTTGGAGTACTGTACTCTGTTCTGGTCGCCTCACTACAGGAAGGATGGGGAAACCATAGAAAGGGTGCAGAGGAAATTTACAAAGATGTTGCCTGGATTGGGGAGCATGCCTTATGAAAACAGGTTGAGTGAACTCGGCCTTTTCTCCTTGAAGTGTCGGGGATGAGAGGTGACCTGATAGAGGTGTATAAGATGATCAGAGGCATTGGTCTTGTGGATAGTCAGAGGCTTTTTCAGGGCTGAAATGGTTGCCACAAGAGGACACAGGTTTAAGGTGCTGGGGAGTAGGTACAGAGGAGATGTCAGGGGTAAGTTTTTTACATAGAGTGGTGAGTGCGTCGAATGGGCTGCCGGCAACGGTGGTGGAGGTGGATATGATCAGGTCTTTTCAGAGACTTTTGGATCGGTACATGAAGCTTAGAAAAATGGAGGGCTATGGGTAGGCCTAGTTATTCCTAATGTAGGGACATGCTCGGCACAGCTTTGTGGGCTGAAGGGCCTGTATTGTGCTGTAGGTTTTCTATGTTTCTATGAATTTGATTACTTGGGTTCTTTTAATTGAAGCTCACTGATCAATTCTGGTTCATTGCACAACACCCAATCCAGAATAACTGATCCCCCAGTGGGCTCGACCATGAGCTGCTCTAAAAGCCATCTCTTTGGCATTCTAAAAATTCCCCGTCTGGGGATCCAGCTGATTTTCCCAATCTACCTGTATATTGAAATCCCCGTGACTATTGTAACATTGCCCTTTTGGCAAGCATTTTCTGTATCCCATTGCAATTTGTAGACCACATCTTACTACTGCTTGGGCGTTTGTATACAACTCCCATCAGGGTCTTTTTACCCTTGTAGTTCCTTAGTTCTATCCACAACGATTCAACACTTTATGACCATATGTCACCTCTTTCTAATGATTTAATTTCATTTTTTACCATTAGAGCAACATCAGCCCCTCTGCCTTCCTGCCTGTCCTTTCAATACAATGCATATCCTTGGACATTAATCTCCTTGCAATAATCTTCTTTCAGCCAGGATTCAGTTATGCCTGCATCATACATGCCAATCTGTAACTGTCCTTCTGTTGAGGTGACTGACAGAAAATTATAAAGTAGTGCTGGTTGGGGGTGTGGAGTCCATGAGCAGGGTGGGTGGGATCCTTCATGACGTCACTGGCACTTTTCTGTGTCTGTGTCCTTGACGGCAGGTCAGCCTACCAGTTGCAGAGCCGTTCTGTCCGCCGCAGTGCGGTTTCCGTACCATGCAGTGATGTTTGTTAGATTCGTTAGAGCTTGATTGTCATTACTGAGGGGCAACGAGATTGCAGTGCTATGCCATTCATTGCAAAACAGCATAAAAACACAATTCTGTTGAGTCCTGAAAAATGGTATCAGCCCGAAGCGTCGGCTGTTTACTCTTTTCCATAGATGCTGCCAGACCTGCTGAGTTCATCCAGCTTTTGTGTCTGTTACTTTGGATTTCCAGCATCTGCAGATTTTCTCATGTTTGTAAAAACAGTGATTAAATTTCATATAATATCTGACTTAATTGGAATGATATCTAAGTTACCAATGAATTAAAAATAACCAATTCTAAAATGGGGCTTAGTTCAATTACACGATAGCATTGGGGAAAATGCTACTTTTCAGTCTAGATGTCCGTGCAGAGATGTTTCTGTATCCTGTCAGATGGTAGAACACTAAACAGGTGATACTGGGGTGGGATGAGTCCATCATGGTTTTGTGAGCCCGCTGTAGACATTGTGAGTTGTAGATGGTTTTCACAGCTTGCAGTTGTATCCCAGTGATGTTCTGTCTAGTTCTGATCACTCACTGAAGTGCTTTCTTGTCAATCTTGTTGCATCTAGTGTACCATACTGTCCTGCAGTAGGTCAGTATGCTTGCAATTACATATTGATAAAGGTTTTCCAGCAGTTTTTGAGGCAGATTTGATCTCTTTGAACTCCTAAGATAGCATAGGCGTTGTTGAGCTTTCCCTGTTCTCGAGGAGGTGTTGGTCGTTCAAGAGAGCTCGTCTGTGATGTTCACTCCCAACAACTTGAAGTTGGAGACCCTTTCCATTGTTTCACTGTTTGAGTAGAGTCATAGAAAAGTACAGAAGCAGGTCTTTCAGCCCAGCTAGTCCATGCTGAACAATTTAAACTGCCTACTCCCATTGACCTGCACCGGGACCATAGCCCTCTATACCCCTACCATCCATGTACCCATCCAAACTTCTGTTGAGTGTTGAAATCGAGCTTGCATGTGTCATGGAGTGTGTTCATACCTTCTTGATTTCCTGAAGTTGTTAATCTTTTTTCTTACGTTGAGTGGAAGGTTATGGTTATTGCATCATTCAGACAGTTTCTTCACCTCCTCTCTGTATGCTGTTTCATTTTTATTTGTGATTGGTCCAATCTCTGTGGTTTTATCTGCAAATGTGATGCTGGAGTTGGTGGATAGGCAGGGGCATGGTCATGGATGAAAAGAGTGTAAACGGATGGGCTCAGTACACATCCCTGCGGTACACCTGTGTTCAGGGTCAGGGAGGTGGATGTGTACTTGCCTTGTCTGACTGTCTGGGTGCAAATGGAAAAGTCCAGAATCCAGTTGCAAATTGATATATTGAGTCCCAGATTGGGTAGTTGAACAGCACACCTGTTGGAGACTATGGTGTTGAAGGCAGAAATGCAGTTGATAAAAAGAATTCAGGCATAGGTGTCCTTATGCTCCAGGTGTTCCAGTGTGATGTGGACAGCAATGGAGATAGCATCCTTGGTTGATCTGTTTGCCATGTAGGCAAACTAGGTCTGATCCAGAGTAGCAGGAATTGCCTTCTTAATGTGGGACATAACCAGTCTCTCCAGGTACTGGTGGACTATGGGGGTGAGTGCAACCGGTGTGTAGAGTTGAGCATTGCTACTGCTGACTGCTTTGGGATTGGTGTGATGGTTGATGTTTTGAAGCATGCAACGAGCACAGCAAGGGATAGAGAGAGGTTATATATTTCAGTAAAAACCTCTGTCAACTGGTCAGCACAGTCCTTGTGGACACGCCCGGATATGCCATCTGGTCCAGCAGCTGTGTGTGTGTTGATACTGCAGAGAGTACGTCTCACCTCGTGTGTGTTCAGTTTCAGTGCTGTGTCCTCCTCAGGTGTCAATGCCTTCATCACTGGTCCGTTATTGTCCCTGTCAAACCGAGCAAAGAAGTTGTTTAGCTTCTTGGCTGATGTGGCATCGCTGTTTGCAGGGCAGGAGATCTTTCCTTCAGAGCCAGTGATGGATCTGATGCCTTCCCACACACGCTGGGGGCTGGTCGCATTATTGAAGTGTTCTTTATCTGTTGTTTGTATTTGTACTTGGCAGGTTTAATGCCTCTTTTAAGGTTTGACTTGGCTTCGTCGTGGGCTGCAGCATCACTGAATCTGCAGTCATAGAGAAGTACAGCAGAGAAACAGGCCCTTTGGCCCATCTAGTTAGTCCATGCTGAAACCATTTAGATTGCCTACTCCCGTTGTCTTACTAATGGTAAGATTGTTGGCAGTGTGGAAGATCAGAGGGATCTTGGGGTCCGAGTCCACAGGACACTCAAAGCTGCTGCACAGGTTGACTCTGTGGTTAAGAAGGCATACGGTGCATTGGCCTTCATCAACTGTGGGATTGAGTTTAAGAGCCGAGAGGTAATGTTGCAGCTATATAGGACCCTGGTCAGACCCCACTTGGAGTACTGTGCTCAATTCTGGTCACCTCACTAGAGGAAGGACGTGGAAACCATAGAAAGGGTGCAGAGGAGATTTACAAGGATGTTGCCTGGATTGGGGAGCATGCCTTATGAGAATAGGTTCAGTGAACTCAGCCTTTTCTCCTTGGAGTGACGGAGAATGAGAGGTGACCTGATAGAGATGTGTAAGATGATGAGAGGCATTGATCGTGTGGATAGCCACGGGCTGAAATGGCTAGCAAGAGGGGGCATAGTTTTAAGGTGCTTGGAAGTAGGTTCAAGGGGGATATGAGAGGTAAGTTTTTCACATAGAGAGTGGTGGGTGCGTGGAGTGCTCTGCCAGTAAAGGTGGTGGAGGTGGATACAATAGAGTCTTTTAAGAGACTCAGATCAGTACATGGAGCTTAGAAAAATAGAGGGCTATGTGGTAGGGAAATTCTAGGCAATTTCTAGAGTAGGTTACATGGTCAACACAACCTTGTGGGCTGAAGGGCCTGTAATGTCTCGGACTTCAACTACTGCACAGTGTCTTGTCATCTTTAGAAGTTTTCTGATGACTCTGCCATAGTTGGATGCATCAGCAAGGGAGATGAGGCCGAGTACAGGGCTACGGTAGGAAACTTTGTCACATGGTGTGAGCAGAATTATCTGCAGCTTCATGTGAAAAAGACTAAGGAGCTGGTGGTAGACCTGAGGAGGGCTAAGGCACCGGTGACCCCTGTTTCCATCCAGGGGGTCAGTGTGGACATGGTGGAGGATTACAAATACCTGGGGATGCGAATTGACAATAAACTGGACTGGTCAATGAACACTGAGGCTGTCTACAAGAAGGGTCAGAGCCGTCTCTATTTCCTGAGGAGACTGAGGTCCTTTAACATCTGTCGGACGATGCTGAGGATGTTCTACGAGTCTGTGGTGGCCAGTGCGATCATGTTTGCTGTTGTGTGCTGGGGCAGCAGGCTGAGAGGAGCAGACACCAACAGAATCAACAAACTCATTCGTAAGGCCAGTGATGTTGTAGGGATGGAACTGGACTCTCTGATGGTGGTTTCGGAAAAGAGGATGCTGTCCAAGTTGCATGCCATCTTGGACAATGTCTCCCATCCACTACATAATGTACTGGTTGGGCACAGGAGTACATTCAGCCAGAGACACATTCCACCGAGATGCAACACAGAGCGTCATAGGAAGTCATTCCTGCCTGTGGCCATCAAACTTTACAACTCCTCCCTTGGAGGGTCAGACACCCTGAGCCAATAGGCTGGTCCTAGACTTATTTCCTGGCATAATTTACATATTACTATTTATTTATGTATGGTTTTATCACTATTTAATTATTTAAGGTGCAACTGTAATGAAAACCAAATTTCTCTCGGGATCAATAAAGTATGACTGTGACTATGACTATGTGCTGTAGATGTCTATGCTTTTATATTTTTCCACTTACCCTATCTGCACCCCTCATAATTTGGCAGACCTCTAACAAATCCCCTCTCAATCTTCCACATTCTGAAGAATATGCTCCCTGGCCTTTATCTTTATCATGGAAAAGGATAGAATCAGAGAGGACAGGAAAATTTTTAATTGGGGAAGGGCAAATTATGGGACTATCAGGCTGGAACTTGCAGGTGTGAATTGGGATGATGTTTTTGCAGGGAAATGTACTATGGACATGTGGCCAATGTTTAGGGATCTCTTGCTGGATGATAGCGATAAATTTGTCCCGGTGAGGAAGATAAAGAATGGTAGGGTGAAGGAATCATGGGTGACTAGTGAAGTGGAAAATCTAGTCAGGTGGAAGAAGGCAGCATACATGAGGTTTAGGAAGCAAGTATCAGATGTGTCTATTGAGGAATATAGGGTAGCAAGAAAGGAGCTTAAGAAGGGGCTGAGGAGAGCGAGAAGGGGGCATGAGAAGGCCTTGGTGAGCAGGGTAAAGGAAAACCCCAAGGCATTCTTCAATTATGTGAAGAACAAAATTATGACAGGAGTGAAGGTAGGACCGATTAGAGATAAAGGTGGGAAGATATGCCTGGAGGCTGCGGAAGTGAACAAGGTCCTCAATAAATACTTCTCTTCGGTATTCACCAATGAAAGGGAACTTGATGAACCTGAGTACAATATGAGTGAGGTTGATGTTCTGGAGCATGTTGATATTAAGCGAAAGGAAACGTTGGAGTTGTTAAAATACAGTAGGACAGATAAGTCCCCAGGGCCTGACAGAATATTCCCCAGGCTGCTCCACGAGGCGAGGGAAGAGATTGCTGAGCCTCAGGCTAGGATCTTCATGTCCTCGTTGTCCACGGGAATGGTACCGGAGGACTGGAGTGAGGTGAATGTTGTCCCCTTGTTCAACAAAGGTAGTAGGGATAGTCCAGATAATTATAGACCCGTGTGCCTTACGTCTGTGGTGGGAAAGCTGTTGGAAAAGATTCTTAGAGATAGGACCTGTGAGCATTTGGAGAATCATGGTCCGATCAGGGACAGTCAGCATGGCTTTGTGAAGGGCAGATTGTGTCTAACAAGCCTGATAGAGCTCTTTGAGGAGGTGACCAGGCATATAGATGAGGGTAGTGCAGTGGATGCGATCTATATGGATTTTAGTAAGGCATTTGACAAGGTTCCACATGGTAGGCTTATTCAGAAAGTCAGAAGGCATGGGATCCAGGCACGTTTGGCCAGGTGGATTCAGAATTGGCTTGCCTGCAGAAAGCAGAGGGTCATGGTGGAGGGAGTACATTCAGATTGGAGGATTGTGACTAGTGGTGTCCCACAAGGACTGTTCTGGGACCTCTACTTTTCATGATATTTATTAACGACCTGGATGTGGGGGTAGATGGGTGGGTTGGTAAATTTGCAAACAACACAAAGGTTGGTGGTGTTGTAGATTGTTTAGAGGATTGTCAAAGATTGCAGAGAGACATTGATAGGATGCAGAAGTGGGCTGAGAAGTGGCAGATGGAGTTCAACCCGGAGAAGTGTGAGGTGGTACATTTTGGAAGGACAAACTCCAAGGCAGAGTACAAAGTAAATGGCAGGATACTTGGTAGTGTGGAGGAGCAGAGGGATCTGGGGGTACATGTCCATAGATCCCTGAACGTTTCCACACAGTAGATAGGGCAGTTAAGAGAGCTTAATGGGGTGTTAGCTTTCATAAGTCGAGGGATAGAGCTTAAGAGTCGCGGGGTAATGATGCAGCTCTATAAAACTCTGGTTAGGCCACACTTGGAGTACTGTGTCTAGTTCTGGTCACCTCACTATAGGAAGGATGTGGAAGCATTGGAAAGGGTACGGAGGAGATTCACCAGGATGCTGCCTGGTTTAGAGAGTATGCATTATAATCAGAGATTAAGGGAGCTAGGGCTTTACTCTTTGGAGAGAAGGAGGATGAGAGGAGACATGATAGAGGCATACAAGATATTAAGAAGAATAGATAGAGTGGATAGCCAGCGCCTCTTCCCCAGGGCACCAGTGCTCAGTACAAGAGGACCTGGTTTTAAGGTAAGGGGTGGGAAGTTCAAGGGGGATATTAGAGGAAGGTTTTTTACTCAGAGAGTGGTTGGTGCGTGGAATGCACTGCCTGAGTCAGTGGTGGAAGCAGATACATTAGTGAAGTTTAAGAGACTACTAGACAGGTATATGGAGGAATTTAAGGTGGGGGTTTATATGAGAGATAGGGTTTAAGTGTCGGCACAACGTTGTGGGCCGAACTGCCTGTACTGTGCTGTATTATTCTATATTCTAAGTTCTAAACTATTCAATCTTAAAACTCATGCTTCAGACCCAGCAACATCCTTGTAAATTTTCTTTGTACTCTTTCAACGTTGTTTGCATCTTTCTTGCAGGTAGGTGACCAAAACTACACCCAATACTCCAAATTAGGCCTCACCAACTTCTTATACAACTTCAACTTAACATCCCATCTCCTGGCATCACACACAAAATGCCGGAGGCACTCAGTAGGCCAGGCAGCATCTGTGGATCCATAGATGCTGCCTGGCCTACTGAGTTACTCCCACGTTTTGTGTCTGTAGCTTGGATTTCCAGCAATTGCAGATTTTCTTGTCGTTGTGATTCCATTTTCTGTACTCAATACATTGATTTATGAAGGCCAATACACCAAAAGCTTTCTTTATGACCCTATCTACCTATGGCATCATTTTCAACGGATTATGTACCTGTATTCTCAGATCCCTTTGTTCTATCACACTAGTCAGTGCCTTACTGTTCACTGTGTAAGACCTACCCTGGTTGGTCCTACCAAAGTGGAAAACCTCACACTTGCCTGCATGAAATTCCATCTGCCATTTTCAGCCCATTTTTCTAGCTAATGCAGATCTCTATTCAAGCCATTGTAGCATTTCTCACTGTCCACTACAGCCCCAAACTTGGTGTCATCCACAGATTTGCTGATCCAGTTAACCACATTATCATCCAGATCATTGAGAGAGATGACAATCAAAAGGACCCAGCACTGATCTCTGTGGTACACCACTTGTCACAGGCCTCCAGTCAGAGGCAACACTCTGACTTTTACCAAAAAGCCAATGTCTGAACTAATTTACTACTTCATCTTGAATGTCAAGCGATTGAATCTTCTTAACCAAACTCCCATGTGGGGCCTTGTCAGATGCCTCACTAAAGTCCATGTAGACAACATCTAATGCCTTACCTTCATCCACTTTCTAGGTAACTTCCTCGAAAAACTCTGTAAGATTGATTAGACATACACGAAGGCATACTAACTATCTTTAATCCGTCCCTGTCTATCCAAATAATTATATATGAGGTCCCATATAACCATATAACAATTACAGCACGGAAACAGGCCATCTCGGCCCTTCTAGTCCATGCCAAATGCTTACTCTCACCCAGTCCCACCGACCTGCACTCAGCCCATAACCCTCCATTCCTTTCCTGTCCATATATCTATCCAATTTTACTTTAAATGACAATATTGAACCTGCCTCTCCCACTTCTGCTGGAAGCTCGTTCCACACAGCTACCACTCTCTGAGTAAAGAAGTTCCCCCTCATGTTACCCCTAAATTTTTGCCCCCTAACTCTCAACTCATGTCCTCTTGGTTGAATCTCCCCTACTCTCAATGGAAAAAGCCTATCCACGTCAACTCTAGCTATCCCCCTCATAATTTTAAATACCTCTATTAAGTCTCCCCTCAACCTTCTGCGCTGCAAAGAATAAAGACCCAACTTGTTCAACCTTTCTCTGTAACTTAGGTGCTGAAATCCAGGTAACATTCTGGTAAATCTTCTCTGTACTTTCTCTATTTTGTTGACATCTTTCCTATAATTCGGTGACCAGAACTGTATACAATACTCCAAATTTGGCCTTACCAATGTCTTGTACAATTTTAACATTACATCCCAACGCCTATACTCAGTGCTCTGATTTATAAAGGCCAGCATACCAAAAGCTTTCTTCACCACCCTATCCACAGAAGATTCCACCTTCAGGGAACTATGCACCATTATTTCTAGATCCCTCTGTTTTTACTGCATTCTTCAATGCCCTACCATTTACCATGTATGGCCTATTTTGATTAGTCCTACCAAAATGTAGCACCTCACATTTATCAGCATTAAACTCCATCTGCCATCTTTCAGCCCACTCTTCTAACTGGCCTCAATCTCTCTGCAAGCTTTGAAAACCTACTTCATTATCTGCAACACCACCTATCTTAGTATCATCTGCATACTTACTAATCCAATTTACCACCCCATCATCCAGATCATTAATGTATATGACAAACAACATTGGACCCAGTACAGATCCCTGAGGCACACCACTAGTCACCGGCCTCCAATCTGATGAAAACAGTTATCCACCACTACTCTCTGGCGTCTCCCATCTAGCCACTGCTGAATCCATTTTACTACTTCAATATTAATACCTAATGATTGAACCTTCCTAACTAACCTTCCATGTGGAACCTTGTCAAAGGCCTTACTGAAGTCCATGTAGACAACATCCACTGCTTTACCCTCGTCAACTTTCCCAGTAACCTCTTCAAAAAATTCAATAAGATTTGTCAAACATGACCTTCCATGCACAAATCCATGTTGACTGTTCCTAATCAGACCCTGTCTATCCAGATATATCTTAGATATATACCATCTCTAAGAATACTTTCCATCAATTTACCCACCACTGACGTCAAACTCACAGGCTGATAATTCCTATGTTTACTCTTAGAACCCTTTTTAAACAATGGAACAACATGAGCAATACGCCAATCCTCCAGCACCATCCCCGTTTCTAATGACATTTGAAATATTTCTGTCAGAGCCCCAGCTATTTCCACACTAATTTCCCTCAAGGTCCTAGGGAATATCCTGTCAGGACCCAGAGACTTATCCACTTTTATGTTCCTTAAAAGCACCAGTACTTCCTCTTCTTTAATCCATAGAACCATAGAAACTACAGCGCAGAAACAGGCCCTTTGGCCCTTCTTGGCTGTGCCGAACCATTTTCTGCCTAGTCCCACTGACCTGCACACGGACCATATCCCTCCATACACCTCCCATCCATGTATCTGTCCGATTTATTCTTAAATGTTAAAAAAGAACCTGCATTTACCACCTCGTCTGGCAGCTCATTCCATACTCCCACCACTCTCTGTGTGAAGAAGCCCCCCCTAATGTTCCCTTTAAACTTTTCCCCCCTCACCCTTAATCCATGTCCTCTGGTTTTTTTCTCCCCTTGCCTCAGTGGAAAAAGCCTGCTTGCATTCACTCTATCTATACCCATCATAATTTTATATACCTCTATCAAATCTCCCCTCATTCTTCTACGCTCCAGGGAATAAAATCCTAACCTATTCAACCTTTCTTTGTAACTCAGTTTCTCAAGTCTCGGCAACATCATTGTAAACCTTCTCTGCACTCTCTTAACCTTATTTATATCCTTCCTGTAATTTGGTGACCAAAACTGAACACAATACTCCAGATTCGGCCTCACCAATGCCTTATACAACCTCATCATAACATTCCAGCTCTTATACTCAATACTTCGATTAATAAAGGCCAATGTACCAAAAGCTCTCTTTACGACCCTATCTACCTGTGATGACACTTTTAGGGAATTTTGTATCTGTATTCCCAGATCCCTCTGTTCCACTGCACTCCTCAGTGCCTTACCATTAACCCTATATGTTCTACCTTGGTTTGTCCTTCCAACGTGCAATACCTCACACTTGTCAGTATTAAACTCCATCTGCCATTTTTCAGCCCATTTTTCCAGCTGGTCCAAGTCCCTCTGCAGGCTCTGAAAACCTTCCTCACTGTCTACTACACCTCCAACCTTTGTATCATCAGCAAACTTGCTGATCCAATTTACCACATTATCATTGGGGTACCGCAAGGCTCAGTGCTGGGACCCCAGTTGTTTACAATATATATTAATGACTTGGATGAGGGAATTAAATGCAGCATCTCCAAGTTTGCGGATGACACGAAGCTGGGTGGCAGTGTTAGCAGTGAGGAGGATGCTAAGAGGATGCAGGGTGACTTGGATAGGTTGGGTGAGTGGGCAAACTCATGGCAGATGCAATTTAATGTGGATAAATGTGAAGTTATCCACTTTGGTGGCAAAAATAGGAAAACAGATTATTATCTGAATGGTGGCCGATTAGGAAAAGGGGAGGTGCAACGAGACCTGGGTGTCATTATACACCAGTCATTGAAAGTGGGCATGCAGGTACAGCAGGCGGTGAAAAAGGCGAACGGTATGCTGGCATTTATAGCGAGAGGATTCGAGTACAGGAGCAGGGAGGTACTACTGCAGTTGTACAAGGCCTTGGTGAGACCACACCTGGAGTATTGTGTGCAGTTTTGGTCCCCTAATCTGAGGAAAGACATCTTTGCCATAGAGGGAGTACAAAGAAGGTTCACCAGATTGATTCCTGGGATGGCAGGTCTTTCATATGAAGAAAGACTGGATGAACTGGGCTTGTACTCGTTGGAATTTAGAAGATTGAGGGGGGATCTGATTGAAACGTATAAGATCCTAAAGGGATTGGACAGGCTAGATGCGGGAAGATTGTTCCCGATGTTGGGGAGGTCTAGAACGAGGGGTCACAGTTTGAGGATAGAGGGGAAGCCTTTTAGGACCGAGGTTAGGAAAAACTTCTTCACACAGAGAGTGGTGAATCTGTGGAATTCTCTGCCACAGCAAACTGTTGAGGCCAGTTCATTAGCTATGTTTAAAAGGAAGTTAGATATGGCCCTTGTGGCTACAGGGGTCAGGGGGTATGGAGGGAAGGCTGGGTTCTGAGTTGGATGATCAGCCATGATCATAATAAATGGCGGTGCAGGCTCGAAGGGCCGAATGGCCTACTCCTGCACCTATTTTCTATGTTTCTATGTTTCTATCATTGATATAGATGACAAATAACAATGGATCCAGCAATGATCCCTGTGGCACACCACTAGTCACAGGCCTCCACTCAGAGAAGCAATTCTCTACCACCACTCTCTGGCTTCTTCCATCGAGCCAATGTCTAATCCAATTTACCACCTCTCCATGTATACCTAGCGACTGAATTTTCCTAACTAACCTCCCATGCGGGACCTTGTCAAAGACCTTGCTGAAGTCCACGTAGACAATATCCACTGCCTTCCCTTCATCCACTTTCCTGGTAACCTCCTCGAAAAACTCCAACAGATTGGTCAAACAAGACCTGCCACGCACAAAACCATGTTGACTCTCCCAAATAAGCCCCTGTCTATCCAAATGCTTGTAGGTTCTGTCTCTTAGTACTCCCTCCAATAACTTACCTACTACTGACGTTAAACTCACCGGCCTATAATATCCCGGATTACTTTTCAATACTTTTTTAAACAACGGAATAACATGAGCCACTCTCCAATCCTCCGGCACTTCACCCGTAGACAGCGACATTTTAAATATTTCTGCCAGGGCCGCCGCAATTTCAACACTAGTCTCCTTCAAGGTCCGAGGGAACACTCTGTCAGGTCCCAGGGATTTATCCACTTTAATTTTCCTCAAGACAGCAAGCACCTCCTCCTTTTCAATCTGTACAGTTTCCATGGTCTCACTACTTGATTCCCTCAATTCCATAGATTTCATGCCAGCTTCCTTAGTAAATACAGACGCAAAAAGCCTATTTAAGATCTCCCCCATTTCCTTTGTTTCCGCACAAAGCCGACCACTCTGATCTTCAAGAGGACCAATTTTATCCCTTACAATCCTTTTGCTCTTAATATACTTGTAAAAGCTCATGGATTATCCTTCACTTTGACTGCCAAGGCAACCTCATGTCTTCTTTTAGCCCTCCTGATTTCTTTCTTAAGTATTTTCTTGCACTTCTTATACTCCTCAAGCACCTGATTTACCCCCTGTTTCCTATACATTTCATACAGCTCCCTCTTCTTCTTTATCAGAGTTGCAATATCCCTTGAGAACCAAGGTTCCTTATTCCTATTCAATTTGCCTTTAATCCTGATAGGAACATACAAACTCTGCACTCTCAAAATTTCCCCTTTGAAGGCTTCCCACCTACCAATCACATCTTTGCCAGAGAACAACCTGTCCCAATCCACGCTTTTTAGATCCTTTCTCATTTCTTCAAATTTGGCCTTCTTCCAGTTCAGAAACTCAACCCTAGAACCAGATCTATCCTTGTCCATGATCAAATTGAAACGAATGGTGTTATGATCACTGGAACCAAAGTGCTCCCCTACACAGACTTCTGTCACTTGCCCTAATTCGTTACCTAACAGGAGATCCAATATTGCATCCCCTCTAGTTGGTCCCTCTATATATTGATTTAGAAAACTTTCCTGAACACATTTTACAAACTCTAAATCATCTAGACCCCTAACAGTATGGGAGTCCCAATCAATGTATGGAAAATTAAAATCCCCTACCACCACAACTTTATGTTTCCTGCAGTTGCCTGCTATCTCTCTGCAGATTTGCTCTTCCAAGTCTCGTTGACTATTGGGTGGTCTGTAATACAACCCCACTAATGTGGCCATACCTTTCCTGTTTCTCAGCTCCACCCATAAGGACTCAGTAGACAAGCCCTCTAATCTGTCCTGCCTGAGCACTGCTGTAATATTTTCCCTAACAAGCAATGCTACTCCCCCACCTTTCATTCCTCTGCCTCGATCACATCTGAAACATCGGAACCCTGGAATATTAAGCTGCCAGTCCTGCCCCTCCTGTAGCCAAGTTTCACTAATTGCTACAACATCATAATTCCACGTGTCAATCCACGTCCTCAACTCATCCGCCTTCCCCGCAATACTCCTAGCATTGAAATATATACACCTCAGAAGATTTTTACCACCACTCACAACCTTTCTATCAGCGGATTTGCTTAAACTTTCAACATCATCATAGTTTCCGTTACTTCCCTACCTGTTTCCCTTACCTTACACAATTCAATATCCTTCTCCTTCGTGAATACCGAAGAATACCTTAAGTCCCTTAGAATACCTTTCAATAACTTTCCCACCACTGATGTCAGACTCACCAGCCTATAATTTCCTGGTTTCAGCTTAGAGGCTTTTTTAAACTGCGGAACAACATTGGCTATCCTCCAATTCTCTGGTACCTCTCCTGTCACTGAGAATGATTTAAGTATCTCTGCTAGGGCCCCAACAATTTCTGCACTTGCCTCCCATGGGGTCTGAGGGAATACCTTGTCAGGTCTTGGAGATTTATCCACCCTGATTTGTCTCAGGGTAGCAAACACTTCCTCCTCTGTAACCTGTACGTGGTCCATGAAGTTGATGCAACTTTGCCTCACTTCTATAGACTCTGTGTCTATTGAGTAAATACAGATGCAAAGAATTCATTTACGATCTCCCCCATCTGCTTTGGCTCCATACATGGATTGCCATTCTGCTCTTCCAGAGGACCATCTGTTTTCCCCTTTTTTCTTTTAATATGTCTGCAGAATCCCTTCGGATTCTCCTTCACTTTGTCAGCTCAAGCAACTTCATGCCTTCTTTTAGCCTTCCTAATTTCTTTCTTAAGTGTTATCTTGCATTTCTTATACTTCATAAGCACCTCGTTTGTTCCTAACTGCTATAGCTGCTCTGCCCCTCCTCCTTTTTCTTAAGCAGTGCATCAATCTCTCCTGAAAACCAAGGTTCCCTGCACTTGTTATCTTTATCTTTTATTCCAAGCCCTGAGCAGGTTCTGGACTTCATTGTTTCTCCATGGCTTCTGATTCAGGAATACATGGATGTTTTTATTACTGGTGGCGTTGTATTTAATATAGTGCATGACTATGATGTGCATTCCTCTAAGTCAATTTCAGAATAACTTATTGCTTGACCTGCAAACAGTTTCCAGACTGCACTCGAAGCAGTCCTGAAGCTGAGATGCGGGACAGCTCCCTCAGGCCATAATCTCACTAACAGTAATTGATTTTGTCTTTATCAGTGGTCAGATAGCCCCTGATGAGGGCATGTATATACTCTGTACGCACCCACAATATTAGTGTAAACTTGGTCTAACATGTTCGGGTGTTCTTTACTCCGCATCTGTAGAACAATATGAGTATACAGTAGACATGTATAGTCTAGCTCTCTTCACCTTCCTCATAAACTAGAGGGGTGGTGAGCTTTCCTGCTTCTGTAGAATGTGTTCTTGGACCATGAGAGGTTATGCAACGCACTAAAGATTTAAGATTAGCTTTATATTTCTCATCATATATTTTTATTGATATTGAATAGGCCTTTCCAGTCCTTCAAGGCTCATGGCGCAGCAGTTCCCTATTTAATCCTTGCCTAATCGTGGGATAATTTACAATTACCAATTAACCTAAGAAATGGTATGTCTTTGGACTGTGGGAGGGAATCGGAGCACCTGGAGGAACCACACGGGGAGAACGTACAAACTCCTCACAGGCAGTGGCAGGAATTGAACCCCCGTCACCTGTACTGTAAAGTATTGAGCTAACCACTCCGCTACCATGCCGCCCCAATCATTTTGCATGGTTTTACTAGAAGTGATAGTTTGTGTGTAAACATCTTGTCCATTTCGTGCATCCTCTGAGAAAGAACTATTTAAAAGTAAACATTTCAGAGCCTAAATGGCTATGTATATATTTTCAGACACCAACATGCTCCACCTCGAGCTGGAGTTAGAGTCTGCAGCTGCCCGCATTCTGTATGTTTATCTGTTTCGAATGATGTAATGGAAAGATGTCAGGATAAAATCCACTATAAAGTATAGGCTGCATGCCTCATTCGTTCTATGGAGGAGGCTGCTTTTGTAATGAATACCAACAAGAATAGAGGAAATAGTTTTACATTTAACAGGAAGGTACACTAAACTGGAGGTTATCAATAATTTAAAAAGCTTTAAATAACTTACAGTCTAAGAAAGAATGTACTGACATTGGAGAGGGTCTAGAGCTGTGGAGGCCAAGTCATTGAATTCCACAGATTCACCACCCTCTGGCTGAAAACAAAATTCCTCTTCATCTCTGCTCTAAATGGACATCCCTATATTCTGAAGCTGTGCCCTCCAGTCAAAAACTTCCCTACTATAGGAAACATCCTCTCCACATCCACTCTATCTCGGCCTTTCAATGTTTGATAGGTTCAATGTTTTCCCCTCCCGTTCTTCTAAATCCCAGCAAGTACAGACCCAGTGCATCAGGTCATCAAATGCTCCTCAAATATTTTACCCTTTCATTTCTGGACTCGTTCTCATGAACGACCTGTGGACCTTCTTCCATGTCAGCACATACTTTTGTAGATAAGGGGCCCAAAACTGTTCACAATTCTATGAGTGTGATCTGATCAATGCCTTATGAAGTCTCAGCATTATATCCTTACTTTTATATCATAATAGCAACTTCACAAAATAGACCTTTCATAGGTGTAAAATACACAACACACTTCAGAGGAGCTTTGTAAAAAGAATTGGAACCAAGCCACATAACTATTGTCAGAACCAGAATCAGGTTTAATATCACTGGCATATGTTGTGAAACTTGCTTTCTGGCAGCAGTACAGCGCAATACGTAATAAAAACTATAGATTACTTCATTCCCTCCTCCCTCACCACCCACCTATCACCTTCCCATCACACCACCTTTTTATTCTGGTGTCTTTTACCCCTTTCTTTCCAGTCCTGAAGAAGGGTCATCAACTGTTCATTCCTTTCCGTAGATGCTGCCTGAGCAGCTGAGATTCTCCAGCATTCTTTGTGTGTTTGGCTTGGTTGTAATTTTGCTTATGACTATTAGTTACTTTTTGGCTATGAATGTTGCCTTGATTTTCTTTAGTGTAATAGAACTAAGTTGATACGTTATAGAAGTGTGTCGTTAAATATTACATATTATGATACTGTTCTAGACTACTGCTTTATCCCCATGAGATGTATTGCAGATAGAGACATAGTACTTACTTACTTCCCGTTATGCTTCTGCCATCTAGGACTCCTTCCCTGGTGGGTGTTTAGGGCTTCCTTCATCGTGCCAGTGATTTCCCCTCCATTTTCACCGCTGTCAGTCCTGCAATCCCGGGTGGAGACTCAGGATCACCATTGCACTCAGATGTAGGATCCTTCATTGCTGTTTCCTGAACAGTCTTATTGTTTTTATTTTATATATTTAGTGATACAGCGAGGAATAAGCCCTCCAGGCCCTGTGCGCCATACCCTCCAGCACCCTCCAAAAGCCCCATTTAATCCTGACCCAATCACGGGACACTTTACAATGACCGATTAAACAGTCTTTGTGGTGGAAAACCCACACATTCCACAGGAATGCCTCGAGCTATAATACATTGTGCTGGCCACTACGCTACCATGGTGCCTAGTGAGGGTTGTTAGCCCTGAGCTGAACCCTCGAACCTGGAGGATCAGTGAAGAGCTCTTAATCTGGCTTCTACCCTGTGATCTGTTTGGTATGGGTGACCTTACCAAGAGCCAAAGCATAAAGCCTCGACTCCAACCAGCATAACTCTGTGGGTCATTGAGGCACACAAGCATCCAAACCGTATGTCAAGGTTGTGGTTATCTTGGAGGATATAGTCACAGAGTCATAGAATACTACCCCTGGTATGGAAACACCAGTGCCTATGAATGGGAAAACCAACAAAAAGTAGTGGATATGGCCCAGTCCATCACAGGTAAAGCCCTCCCTACCATTGAGTATATCTACACGAAGCTTTGATGCAGGAAAGCAGCATCCATTATCAACCATCCCCACCATCCAGGCCATTCTGTCTTCTTGCTACTGCCTAGTTTCATCGATCTGCATCGGGACCATAGCCCTCCATACCCCTCCCATCCATGTACTTTTCTCTTAAATGTTGCAATGAAATCCGTATTCACCACTTCCGCTGGTAGCTGGTTCCATTCTCTCACCATCTTCTGGGTGAAGAAATTTCTCCTCATGATCCCCTTAAATGTTTCACCTTTCACCCGCAACCCACGACCTCTTGTTCTAGTCTCACCCAACTTCAGTTAAAAAAGCCCGCTTGCATTTAATCATAATTTTGTGTACCTCTATCAAATCTTCTCTTATTCTCCTGTGCTCCAGATAATAAAGTCCTAACCTTTTCACTCTTTACCTGTAACTCAGATCCTCAAGTCCTGACAACATCCTTGTAAATTTTCTCTGTACTCTTTCAATCTTATTGATATCAAGAAGAGCTTTTCCTTTGAGCTGGAGGCTGGAGTTGAATCAGTGACCTAAGGATGTCTCCATTTCCTCTACAGTCCTCTGCTCTACCAACTGAGCTATTGAAGGAAAGTTATGTTTCCTTAAATTAAGGATTCTGGTCTGTGGATTAACAAGATGTTAGTCTTACCACTAGACTTTGGTCTAAATCAAGGGGCAAGTGATCAAATGGAAGTGTTGATCCTTCCAGAATTGGAAGCCCTGTAGGTATTAGGGTACAGCCATTAGTGGAGTGACCTTTTTCCCAACATGACTCAGCCAACCTTTTTCAAAGTTAAAAGTTTTATTTCAAAGTTCAAAGATTTATTACGAAAGTAGGCATAAGCCAACATATACTATCATGAGATTCGTTCCATGGAGAAAGCCCGTGAGATTTGGTTGGTAGGTTAATTGGTCATTGTAAATTGTCCTGTGATTAGGCTAGGGTTAAGTAGAGTTGCTGGTGGCATGGCTCAAAGGGCCAGAAGGGCCAGTTCCGCATTGTATCTTTAAATAAATAATTACCACTCTGGCTAACTAGTTGCATAATTTTGTTTTATTATTGCAGTAACAATATTATAGCTTGAGTTTGCAAATTTTTATTTATGATTGCTAAATACTTTCCTTATGGTGAATCCTGCTACAAACCTAGATAATTATATCATCGTTATTGTGTCTAATTATTGCTACCTGCCCATCTCTTCTAGCGAATGTTACAGTAGATTGGATTATTAAGCTCTTGCCTTTTCCATTAAAGATAGAAATAAACACATTATTAATGGTTAGTAGGGAATGAGTTAAAAGCTGGAATGGAGTCGCTAGGTACTCCAGAGACTCTGATGTCATATGAAGTTGGAATCTAAAGCCGAACTCATTACCCATTTCACTCCCTATAATTCTGGCTGAAATAACTTAAAAACAGGAAATTATTGTGCTGAAGTTCTGTAATTACAGAATGCAATTTTTCTCATTTGAGATTTTAAACAAACATAATTTGTACTCTCTGGGTATTTATACATCAAGTATAACTGGATGATGTCATTGGCAAAAGGTAACTAGACACCTAAAGCTGCTGGGGTTAGGCCGTACAGTCAAAATACAAAAATTTTGAAGTACTGATTCAGTAAAATTTCAATAGGCACATTGATGGCAAAAATATGGAGGGTTATGTAGGAGGGAAGGGTTAGATTTATCTTTCGTCATTCAAAGTATATTTATTATCAAAGTACAAAGAGATTCATTTTCTTGTAGGTATTTGCAATAAATACAAAGAAAAAATAATAATAAATCAGCAGTAACTAGTGATAAAATGAGATGAATAGATAGATAGATATACTTTATTAATCCCGAGGGAAATTTGGTTTCGTTACAGCCGCACCAACCGAGAATAGAGCGTAAATATAGCAATACAAAAAACCCCAACAATCAAACACTAAAATGCAAACTATGCCAGATGGAAAGTAAGTCCAGGACCAGTTTATTGGCTCAGGGTGTCTGACCCTCCACGGGAGGAGCTGCAAGTTCCATGGCCACAGGCAGGAACGACCTCCCGTGCCGCCAAGTGTTGTATCACGGTTGAATGTGGCCAAAGTCCAACAGTAAAAAGTTCAATATCCAGTCTGCAAACACGTTCCTCGATCGTAATATACCCCAGATTGCACCATCCGTTGTTAACCAGAACAGTAAGCACCGAACTCCTTTACGCTTACTGCTCTCAGTGCACTTCCGGTCAGCCGGAACGGTATTAAACACCGAACTCCTCTTCTCCAAAAGTCTCTGTTGTCTCGACCCGTTCTTCTTTCCTCGGCTTTGTGATCCCCCTCTGTGTGTTTTCCTCCGATTTTCAGCAGGGGTGTCCACCGCTCTGTTCGCTAAGCCGGCCGGTATTTGCTGGTCCGTGAAATACACAATGCGACCTTGCTTCCGTCCCACCTGTCAGGATGTAACCATTTCCAGCGCTAAAGAAAACCCAAATAAGACTCTCTCTACCGGCATGTTAGAGAGGGTGCAGCATCGACATGTTACCGTGAGAAAAAAAATACAAAAAATAAGGTAAATTAAAAAGTAAGAAGAAGAAAGTAAGAATAGATCGGAACGGCTGCACCAGGCTGCATGCACGAGCGGCGGAAGAGTCCTTGACAGCGAGCCCATATTCAGAGGGAGCAGTTCGGTGGCTGGGGTGAGTGAATTTGAGTGATGTTATCACCTCTGGCTCAGAAGCATGATGGTTGAGGGGGTAGAACTGTTCCTGAATCTGGTGCTGTGAGTCCTGAAGCTCCTGTACCACCTTCCTGACCCAACCATTACTGGTAGAATCTCAGACGGAGGTGAGAAGGGCGAGATATACCAGCTAGTTGAGTAGTGTCGCAGAAGCAACCTTGCACTCAACATCAGTAATACAAAAGAGCTGATCGTGCATTTCGGGAAAGGTAAGATGAGGGAACATGAACCAATCCTTATAGAGGGATCTGAAACAGAGAGAGCCATTTCAAGTTCCTGGGAGTCAAGATCTCTGAGGATCTAACCTGGTGCCAACATATTGATGCAGCTATAAAGAAGGCAAGACAGCAGGCTATATTTCATTAGGAGTTTGAAGAAATTTGGTTTGTCACCTGAATCATTGGAAAACGTGTACAGGTGTACCATAGACAGCATTCTGACAGGTTGCATCACTTTCTGGTATGGGGGGCGGGGCAGGACTGAAAGGAGCTGCAGAAAATAGTAAAGTTAGTCAGTTCCATCTTGGGTAATTCCCTGCATAGTATCCAAGACATCTTCAATGAGCAGTGCCTCAGAAAGGTGGCTACCATTATTAAGGGCCCCAATACCTAGGACATGCCCCCTTCTCATTGATACTGTCAGGAAGGAGCTAGAGAAGTCTGAAGACACACTCAGTGATTCAGAAACGGCTTTTAATCCCCTGGACATTGAACCGATGAACACTACCTCACTTTTTCTTTATATATTGTTTCTGTTTTGCACTATTTTTACTCAAACTATTGAATAAACATATATACAGTGACTATAAAAAGTATTCACTCCCTCCCCCAGAAGTTTTCATGTCTTATTGTTTTACAACATTGATTCACAGTGGATTTAATTTGGCTTTTTTGATACTGACCAACAGAAAAGACTCTTTGGTGTCAAAGTGAAAACAAATTTCTACAAATTGGTCTAAATTTATTACCATTCTTAAACACAAAATAATTGCTTGCATAATTACATACCCTCTTCCAGTCAGTATTGAGTAGATCCGTCTTTGACAGCAATTGCAGCCTTGAGTCTGTGTGGATAGGTCTCCATCAGATTTGCACACCTGGGCACTGCAATTTTTCTCCATTCTTCTTCATAAAATGGCTCAAGCTCTGTCAGGTTGCATATGCATTGTGAGTGTAAAGCCCTTTTCAAGTCCAACCACAAATTTTCAATTGGATTGAGGCCTGGACTCTGACTTGGTCACTCCAGGACATTAACTTTGGTGTTTTTAAGCCATTCCTGTGTAGCGTTGGCTTTATGCTTGGGCTCATTGTCGTGCTGGAAAACAAATCTTCTCCCAAGTCACAAAGAAACATAGAATCATAGAAAACCTACAGCACAACACTGGCCCTTCGGTCCACGATGCTATGCCAAACACGTACTTACTTCACTCAATCTATTCTCATAGGGCATGCTCCCCAATACAGACAACATCCCTGTAAATCTCCTCTGCACCCTTTCTATAGTTTAGACATCTTCCTGTAGTGAAGTGACCAGAACTGAGCACAGTATTCCATGTGAGGTCTGACCAGGGTCCTATAAAGCTGTAACATTACCTCTCAGCTCTTAAATTCAATCCTACGGTTGATGAAGGCCAATGCACCATATGCCTTCTTAACCACAGAGTCAACCTGTGCAGCTGCTTTGCGTGTCCTATGGACTCAGACCCCAAGATCTCTCTGATCCTCCACACAGCCAAGAGTCTTTCCATTAATACTATATTTTGCCATCATATTTGACCTACCAAAATGAACCACCTCTCACTTATCTGGGTTGAACTCCATCTGCCACTTCTCAGCCCAGTTTTTCATCCTATCAATGTCCCGCTGTAACCTCTGACAACCCTCCACACTATCCACAACACCCCCGACCTTTGTGTCATCAGCAAATTTACTAACCCATCCCTCCACCTTCTCATCCAGCTTATTAATAAAAACCATTAAGAGAAGGGGTCCCAGTACAGATCGCTGAGGCACACCACTGGTCACCAACCTTCATGCAGAATATGCCCATCTACAACTACTCTTTGCCTTCGGTGGACAAGCCAGTTCTGGATCCACAAAGCAATGTCCCCTTGGATCCCATGCCTCCTTACTTTCTCAATAAGCCTTGCATGGGGTACCTTGTCAAATGCCTTGCTGAAATCCATATACACTACATCTACTGCTCTACCTTCGTCAATGTGTTTAGTCACATCCTCAAAAAAATTTAAACAGGCTCGTAAGGCACGACCTGCCTTTCACAAAGCCATGCTGACTATTCCTAATCATATTATACCTCTCCAAATGTTCACAAATCCTGCCTGTCAGGATCTTCCCCATCAACTTACCAACCACTGAAGACTCACTGGTCCATAATTTCCTGGGCTATTTCTTTTCCCTTTCTTGAATAAAGGAACAACATCTGCAACCCTCCAATCCTCTGGAACCTCTCCCGCCCCTATTAATAATGCAAAGATCGAAGTCCCACAGTAGCCTTGGGTATATCTCGTCTGGTCCGGGTGACTTATTGAACTTGATGCTTTCCAAAAGCTCCAGCACATCCCCTTCCTTAATGTCGATATGCTCAAGCTTTTCAGTCTGCTGTAAGTCATCTGTATAATCACCAAGGTCCTTTTCTGTAGTGAATACTGAAGCAAAGTATGCATTAATTACCTCCACTATCTCCTCCGGTTCCATACACACTTTTCCACTGTCACACTTGATTGGTCCTATTCTGTCACGTCTTATCCTCTTGCTCTTCACATATTTGTAGAATGCCTTTGGGTTTTCCTTAATCCTGCTCACCAAGGCCTTTTCATGGCCCCTTCTAGCTCTCGTAATTTCATTCTTAAACTCCTTCCTGCTAGCCTTATAATTTTCTAGATCTCTACCATCCTTTCCCTGTCTCATTGGAACGTACCTACGCAGAACCCCACGCAAATATCCCCTGAACATTTGCCACATTTCTGCCATACATTTCCCGGCGAACATCGGTTCCCAATTTCTACTTCCAAGTTCCTGCCTGATAACTTCATATTTCCCTTACTCCAATTAAACGCTTTCCTAACTTTTCTGTTCCTATCCCTCTCCAATGCTATAGTAAAGGAGATAGAATTATGATCACTATCTCCAAAATGCTCTCAGAGACCTGACACCTGACCAGGTTCATTTCCCAATACCAGATCAAGTACAGCTTCTCCTCTTGTAGGCTTATCTACACATTGTGTCAAGAAACCTTCCTGAATACACCTAACAAACTTCATCCCATCTAAACCCCTTGCTCTAGGAAGATGCCAATCAATATTTGGGAAATTAAAATCTCCCACCATGGGGACCCTGTTATTATTACACCTCTCCAGAATTTGTCTCCCTATCTGCTGCTTGATGTCCCTGTTACTATTGGGTGGTCACACCCAGTCAAGTTATTGACCCCTTGCTGTTCCTAACTTCCACTCACAGAGACTCCATAGACAATCTCTCCATGACTTCCTCCTTTTCTGCAGCCGTGACACTATCTCTGATCAGCAGTGCCACGCCCCCACCTCTTTTGCCTCCCTCCCTGTCCTTTCTGAAACATCTAAAGCCTGGCACTCTGAGTAACCATTCCTGACCTTGAGCCATCCAAGTCTCTGTAATGGCCACAACATCATAGCTCCAAGTACTGATCCACGCTCTAAGCTCATCCACTTTGTTCATGATGCTTCTTGCATTAAAATGGACACATCTCAAACCATCAGTCTGAGCGTATCCCTTCTCTATCACCTGCCTACTCTCCCTCTCGCACTGCCAACAAGCTTTCTCTATTTGTGAGCTAACTGCCCCTTCCTCCATCTCTTCAGTTCAGTTCCCACCCCTCAGCAATCCTAGTTTAAACTCTCCCCAGTAGTCTTAGCAAACCTCCCTGCCAGGATATTGGTCCCCCTGGGATTCAAGTGTAACACTTGCCCCAAAAGAGGTCCCAATGATCCTCAAGTCTGAATCCCTGCCCCTGCTCCAATCCCTCAGCCATACATTTATCCTCCACCTCGCTCTATTCCTACACTCACTGTTGAGTTGCACAGGCAGTAATTCTGAGATTACTACCCTTGTGGTGTCCTACTTCTCGGCTTCTTTCCTAACTCTCTGTACTCTGTTTTCAGGACCTCCTCCCTTTTACCACCTTTTGGTACCAATATGTACCACGACCTCTGGCTGTTCAGGATATTGTGGGCGCGATCAGAAACATCCTGGGCCCTGGCAACTGGGAGGCAATCTACCATCTGAGTTTCTTTCCTGTGTCCACAGAATCACCTGTCTGACCCCCTAACTATAGAGTCCCCTATCACTGATGCCATCCTCTTCCTTTCCCTACCCTTCTGAGCCACAGGGCCAGACTCTGTGCCAGAGGCGTGGCTATTGTTGCTTCCCCCAGGTAGGCCGTCACCCCCAACAGTACTCAAACAGGAGTACTTATTGTATATGGGGACTGCCACAAGTGTACTCTCTAGTATCTGACTCTTGCAACTTCCCTTTCCTGACTGTTACCTACTTATCTGTCTCCTGAGGCCCCGGTGTGACTACTTGCCTATAGCTCCTCTCTATCACCTCCTCACTCTCCCAGACCAGACGAAGAGTCATAGAGCTGCAACTCCAGTTCCCTAACCCGGTCCCTAAGGAGCTGCAGCTCGATGTTCCAGGTGCAGATGTGGCCGTCCTGTACAGAACACTGGCCTCACAGACATACTTCCTATTCCTCACAAGTAGTTTACCTCGCCTTGACCCGTTATCGCCGAAGCCACGTTGAACCAAAGATTTCCAACTCTGTCATCCGCTCTATAAAGCTCTTTTCTTTTAAACCCTTCCTGCCAGTCTAACTCGCTGACATCCACGCGCCTGCGCAATCGTGCCTCGATCTCAGTTCTCTTGCAGACTGTATCAGGTTTCCCTCTAGGATTTCCCTGTATTTTGTTGCATTCTACCTTCACAAACCTTCCAGGGCCTGCTGCAGGGAAGCATGCCCAGCCACCACAATGCTTTACTTTATTTTATTGTCGCCAAACAATTGATACTAGAACGTGCAATCATCACAGCAATATTTGATGCTGCGCTTCGCGCTCCCTGGAGTACAAATCGATAGTAAATAGTAAAAATTTAAATTATAAATCATAAATAGAAAATAGAAAAGGGAAAGTAAGGTAGTGCAAAAAAACCGAGAGGCAGGTCCAGATATTTGGAGGGTACGGCCCAATTCCGGGTCAGGATCCGTTCAGCAATCTTATCACAGTGGGAAAGAAGCTGTTCCCAAATCTGGCCGTACGAGTCTTCAAGCTCCTGAGACTTCTCCCAGAGGGAAGAGGGACTAAAAGTGTGTTGGCTGGGTGGGTCGTGTCCTTGATTATCCTGGCAGCACTGCTCCGACAGCGTGCGGTGTAAAGTGAGTGCACGTACGGAAGATTGGTTTGTGTGATGTGCTGCATCATGTTCCAGATCTTCTGCAGCTTCTTTCTGTCTTGGACAGGACAACTTCCATACCAGGTTGTGATGCACCCTAGAAGAATGCTTTCTACAGTGCACCTATAAAAATTAGTGACGGTTTTAGGGGACCTCAAAACCCACTCCACCAGGTTCAGACATAGTTACTACCCCTCAACTATCAGGCTTTTGAGCCAGAGGGGGTAACTTCACCCAACTTCGCTTGCCCCATCACTGAAATGTTCCCACAACCTATTGATTCACTTTCAAGGACTCTTCATCTCATACACTCCATATTTATTGCTTATTGACATATGATTATTATTTCTTTTTGTCTTTTGCTCACTGGTTGAACTCCCAAGTTAGTGTGGTCTTCCATTGATTCTATTATAGTTATTAGTCTATTATAGACTTATTGAGTTGCTTCTGGTGACGTATATGTACCTTGGTAATAAATTTCCTTTGGACTTTGAGTCTGCTCCACCATTCTATCATGGCTGATTTATTATCCCTCTCAAACCCATTCTCCTGCTTCTCCCAGTAACCCTGACCAATCAAGAACTTATTAATCTACCCATTTTAATTGTATCCAAAAACTTGGATATATGAAAGATGATGACATCTCTATGATGAGGTGTCCTATTGTGTCATGTTCCAACAGCCAAAATTATTAGACAGAAAGGTAGGTTATTCTGCTCTGAAAGAAATTTGAAGAATTTGAAAGTAGTTAAATGCACAATTGCGAGAAAGAGCCCTTGCTCTATTCATTACACCAAGCTCTTTCTGAGGGAGAAGATACTGACTTCCAGTACCTTTGTATTTCCAGTACCTAATTTTACTTTTGACCTGTTTAGCTATTCTACTGTTGTGATCCACACCATGTGGAAACAGTTTGCCTCTGATAAATCCTTCAGCAAATTAAGTGCTCCATTAGATTACCCTTGTCCTCTCTATACAGAAAAATAAATGCTCTGCCTAATCAAAAATACAAGAAATTCTTCAGATACAGTACCAGACTCAGGACTCAGGTCTTGGGCTGAAATATCGACTGTTTATTCACTTCCATAGATGCTGAGTTTCTGCAGCATTTTTGTGCGTGTTAGTCTGCCTAATCATCCTGTCTCTATGAGTTTGATGGGCACTTGCTGCTGGTTGATTACCTATTTCGTCAGCACCTTAATTAATACGAATCGTGGTTCTTTTTGGTGCACTTACAATGATATTGTATCAGCTTATTCCTGACAGCTGTCTTAACAGCTTTCAATACCAGTTGTTATTGATGTTTTGCTGTACATGCTTCCCTAGGATTTTTGTTACATATATTTTCTGGATTTTTTTGCATTGCAGAACAGGCCCCTTCTGCCCTTTGAACTGCACCCACCAGAAACCCACCTTTTCAACCCTAGACCCAATCACAGGACAATTTACAATGACCAATTAACCTACTAACAGAATGTCCTTGGATACTTTTGGTACATTGGTACATGCTTTTGGTACATTGGCCTTTATTAATCGAAGTATTGAGTATAAGAACTGGAATGTTCTGATGAGGTTGTATAAGGCATTGGTGAGGCCGAATCTGGAGTATTGTGTTCAGTTTTGGTCACCAAATTACAGGAAGGATATAAATAAGGTTGAAAGAGTGCAGAGAAGGTTTACAAGGATGTTGCCGGGACTTGAGAAACTCAGTTACAGAGAAAGGTTGAATAGGTTAGGACTTTATTCCCTGGAGCGTAGAAGAATGAGGGGAGATTTGATAGAGGTATATAAAATTATGATGGGTATAGATAGAGTGAATGCAAGCAGTCTTTTTCCACTGAGGCAAGGGGAGAAAAAAACCAGAGGACATGGGTTAAGGGTGAGGGGGGAAAAGTTTAAAGGGAACATTAGGGGGGGCTTCTTCACACAGAGAGTGGTGGGAGTATGGAATGAGCTGCCAGACGAGGTGGCAAATGCGGGTTCTTTTTTAACATTTAAGAATAAATTGGACAGATACATGGATGGGAGGTGTATGGAGGGATATGGTCCGTGTGCAGGTCAGTGGGACTAGGCAGAAAATGGTTCGGCACAGCCAAGAAGGGCCAAAGGGCCTGTTTCTGTGCTGCAGTTTCTATGGTTTCTATGGTTCTACTGGGAGGAAACTGGAGCACCCAGAGAAAACGCACAGGGTCATGGAGAGGACGTACAGGTTTCTTACAGATGGCATCGGGATTGGGCTCCGAACTCTGAGCTGTAATAGCATCACTCCAACTGTTACACCACCAAGGTGTCCTATTGTGTCATGTTCCAACAGCCAGAATCACTTGAAAATTCAGTTACAGAATAAATATACTGAAGACAAAAGCCGCAATAACAGGGTAACAGACTTCAAAGAATAGCCACGTACCATTATAACAAACTCATCAGTGCTAATTGTATGCCCACCACCTCTGAATCAAACCACAAAGAACATGTTTCATTACCTAAACCTGTCTTTACATTCCCTCAGAATATGTTTAATGATTATAGTTCAACATCTGCTGTAAACAGAAATTAAGAAGAGCCATGATCTAAGCATGCCTAACATCGTCATACTAACCACTCACTTGCTGCATGAGGAAAAAACAAGGTTTATACATGCCCAGTCTATCACCAAAACTCCTTAAAGTAACCAGTGGCTTCATTGCTTTGCAGTTGCTGGGTCTCTGTGCATAACAAATAGGGGCGAGGGAATCTCATTAAAACCTATTGAATATTGATGGTGGACATGGAGAGGATGTTTCCTATAGTGAGGGGGTCTAGAACCAGAGCCAGAATAGAGGAATATCCCTCAGAAATCAGAGGTGCAAATGGCCTAAGAGTTGTTTTGCAGGATTCCCTAAAGGATAATTTGTAGGGAGAGTCAGTGTTGAAGGCAATTGCAATGTTAGCATTCATTTCAAGATGATAACTAGAATACAAACAAAGGGATGTAATGCTGCAGCTTTATAAGGCATTGATCAGAGTGTAGATGGAGTACTGTGAGCAGTTTTGGGCCCTTATTTAAGAAAAGATGTGCTGGCATTGGAGAGGATCTAAAGGAGGTTCACAAGAATGATTCTGGGAATGAAAAGGTTATTGTATGAGGAGTATTTAATGGCTCAAGGCCTGTACTCACTGGAATTTAGAAGAATGAGGGGGAGACCTCTTTGAAACCTATCGAATATTATAAGTGTAACACTCGCTTCGCCTGGCTTAATCTAGGGGGTGATAATCCCCTTTCCCGGCCAAATTTAATAAATCTCGTTTGGGTGGATGCTACGTGATGTGTCCCCTGTGCTAAATCAGTACCCAGAAATAACAAACAGGACACAATATGCGGTTAAGCGATTAAGATTTATAACTCTTACTTTGACTATGTGGTTAGTAGAGAAACAAAATATAAAAGAAAAAGGCGCCAATCTTATGAAATATTCTGTGCACAGATCGTTGGAGCTCACTCAGCAAGATCTTCTTTCCACCATTCGATCTCCTCAGTGCGTTGCTGACCCCCAGACTCCTCCCCAGAGTCCACCCGGTCAGGCGGCTCACCGACTCGCTCAAGTCGCGTCTCCTCTCTTCATTCCCCTTGCGCCTTCTGGCAAAAGCCTGCGAAAACCAACAGCTTTCAGACACAAAGAAAGAATAACATTCCCCCCATCGGATAGTCACCCATTATCTCTAGTTATAACCCAAACATTGCTGCTACAGAGAAACCATTACCTCATCAGTTAACATTACAGAGAAACTAGCAGTTAACATTACAGAGAAGCCCTTACACTCTCCCCCCACCAAATTTAGTCATGTCCTCATGATGTTGAGATAATTCACCAACCCTTCCTGCAAACACAAAACGCAATCCAGGTGCAGAAAGCAGTGACACAGCTTCCCAAACAGTAGGTATCACGCCCTGTCCCCCAGACGCTACATAGGCCACCCTATCCACTGGTTTCTTAATTTCCTGAGACCTCCATACCCCCTCACCTAACTCTTCAAGCTCAGATGCTACTGGGGATACTTCGAGTCTGCTTGACGAAACCTCCCTCAATCTATCACTCAGGCCCCCCGACAACTCAGAGCCCCCTGTTTCGTGTCCAGGCCCCGCTTCCTCTCCTCCAGGGTCCTGCGGTAACCCAGGCTGCCCACAGATAGCCCCCACCCCACCTCAACTGACTCAGTGGGAGAAAGGCCAGGAGTCTCTTCCTCAAACAATGGGAAGTTAGCAAAAGGCAGAATGTACCACACATCCAGCTCGTTGTCCTCCGAATCAGTATTCCTCTCCTTTTCCTCTGCCCTCACGGTGATGGCAAACTGACACATGGCCTTCACCCCAGGGGCAGGAACGCTCTCCCACTCCTCGTCCATGTCCGGTCCCTCACGCACCCGTCGGGACAAAGCATCCGCATCAATGTTTCGGCTCCCCGGCCGGTACTTCAGGCTGAAATCATAGGCAGACAACGCTGCCAACCACCCGTGGCTCGTGGCATCCAGTTTCACCGAGGTCAGGATATGAGTTAGCGGGTTGTTGTCCGTCCTCACCTCAAACTTGGCCCCGTAGAGATAGTCACTCAGCTCATCCACCACTGCCCATTTCAATGCCAGGAATTCCAACTTGTGCACGGGATAATTTCTCCCAGAGGGCGACAAACTCCGGCTGACAAACGCCACAAGCGTCAACCCGGTGCCCTGATCCTGATACAGGATGCCCCCTCAACCTTCTCGGCTGCCATCCATGTGCAGTACACGCGACAATCGGGGGTCTGCAAAAACCAGCACCGGCACCTGGGTCAGCAACCCCTTCAGTGACTGAAAAGCCTCCTCACATTTTACATCCCACCTCTGTCCAAAGGGCTCCGATGGGTTTAAATATTCTCCACCCTCCAGTCCTTTCTTCCCCCTCCCTTTCTTCCCCAAGCAAGGGTAACCACACAGAAGTTGATTCAAGGGGTGACTCACTTTGGCGTAGCCCTTCATGAATCTCCAATAATAACCACAGAACCCCAGGAACGAGCGCAGAACGCTCACAGTCTGGGGCCTTTGGCAGACCTGGCACTTGTCCAGGGAAAGTTTTAACCCTTCAGCCTCCAAGCGGCCGAGCACCTGCAGTAGCCTTACTTCATGTTCATCCAAGGTAGATCCAAATACACCAAGACGTCAAGCAAGTTCATACCCCCCACCGCCTTCTCCATGCCCTGCTGGAGGGTTGCAGGGGCTCCTGATATGCCCTGGGGCATCTTTTCGAACTGGAAGAATCCCAGGGGACATATAAATGCCACCTTCTCTTAGTCAGCCTCACTCCTCGGGATCTGGTAATATCGACTTCTCAGATCCAGCACATTAAATCACTTTGCACCACTCAGACAGACCAGCGCGTCTTCGACCCTTGGGACTGCATACTGGTCAGATGCGAGTCCTATAGTCCACACACATGCGTACCTTCCCATTCTTCTTCTGGGTCACTACTATTGGGGATGCACAGGGGCTTCGGGACTCAGCGATGATCCCAATTTCCTTCAACTCACACAAATACTGCCGCACGTCTTCCACGTCTGCAGGGATCAGTCGCCGCAACCTCTCCCCAAATGGGGTGTCCTCAGTGGTCAACTTTTCCCCCTCGTGATATTCCGGAGCGTCCACTAAGAGGACTTTGCCCTCAGACACTCCAGGAAATTTTAGAGTCCCCATCACTCTCGCTACTTCCCTGGGCCATACCACCATTGGCTTCGACTGGGTGAACCACACAGTCCCTCGTTTAAATTCGGTTCCCGGCCCAATGCTGCCAAGGTGCAGGCTCGAAGGGCCGAATGGTCTACTTCTGCACCTATTGTCTATTAACTATTGTCTATAAGCACGTCCTCAAAAGCAGCTCAAAACACTGGTTGCCTGAACAGTATTCCCAAACAGCTCTCACCAGCCGCCTTCTTGCAGACCCCCATGAGCATCCTCACAAGGTGGGTGTTGGTCCCTTCCAGAATCAAAATGCCACCCGTCTCAACAGGGTCCGAACAAATCAGCACTAATGATTCCAGAACCTCAGATACCCACACATCGGCCTCCGAGAACTCCAGTTCCACTGACCAATAACCAATGTAGGGATAACCACCAGCACTGCTACCCCAAATCTCCAGTGCCCTGAATGGCGTCAAGGGTAAATGCTTCAGATACCGGTTGTATAGCGATCGGTACAGTAACTTGACCTGCGACCCGGTGTCGAGTATGGCTTTAGCATAGATTCCTTCTATCCGTAGTGACAGGCTGGAGTGTGGTCCCACTAAACATTCAGGAATGGGGTCTTTTGCTTTCGGGAGTTCCTTGGTACAATGCTGGGAACGTGTTCCCCCAGAGACACCAGGCCGTCCCTCAGTGGGTCTCTGCTAAGTTTCCCAACACCTCTCCCCGCTTAGATACCCACAGGCTTACTCTCCAAGGGGCTTCCTGCTGCTCACATTCCCGCCGGAAGTGTCCCTCTTCCCCACAGTTATAGCACACGCTACCGGCTGCCCCTCTTCCTGCAGAACCCCAGCCGCCCGCAGCCTTCTGCGTACTCCGTCCCCTTGGCGGGGGGGGCGCCTCTTTACCAGTCCTATCATACAGAGGGTCCACACCTGCTGTTAACACCCGGGACATCTCAGTTCTAAGCTCTGCCACTTCCCCAGAACTCAGTTCCGGCAGCTGCCTGTCAGGCCATGGCCCCGCCTCACCTGGGTCACCAATAGGCGCTGGCAGTCCCACCGCTGTTACGTCAGCGCTAGTCTGAACTAGAACAAGGTCTCAGCCCGCCATTTTATCAAACTTTCGCACTACGATTTCAACTTTGCCACCAGCTTTAACCATACTCAGAAATCGAATTAACAGTTCATCCGGGGTATGAATATCCACCCCACTCAACGTGCACACATTACTAACCACAATCCCACAGAGGTACACCAGCACTGATTTAAACAGGGCAATCAAACAGCATCCAGCGGAATCAATCCCGGACGAGCCCCCACATTGTAACACTCACTTTGTCTAGCGGCTTAATCTAGGGGGTGATAACCCCCTTTCCCGGCCAAACTTAATAAATCTCGTTTGGGTGGATGCTGCGTGATGTGTCCCCCGTGCCAAATCAGTACCCAGAAATAACAAACAGTAGACAATATGTGGTTAAACAATTAAGATTTATAACTCTTACTTTGACTATGTGGTTAGTAGAGAAACAAAATATAAAAGAAAAAGGTGCCAATAGTCATTAAACAGTCTGTGCACAAATCGTTGGAGCTCACTCAGCAAGATCTTCTTTCCACCATTCGATCTCCTCGGTGCGTCGCTGACCCCCAGACTCCTCCCCAGAGTCCACCTGGTCGGGCAGCTCACCGACTCTCTCAAGTCGCGTCTCCTCTCTTCATTCCCCTCGCGCCTTCCGGCAAAAGCCTGCGAAACGAACAGCTTTCAGACGCAGAAGAAAGAATAACATTTCCCCCATCGGATAGTCGCCCGTTATCTCCAGTTATATCCCAAACATTGCTGCTACAGAGAAATCATTACCTCATCAGTTAACATTACAGAGAAGCCCTTACATAAGGCCTGGATAGAGTGAATGTGGAAAATGTGCTAAAGTGGGAGAGTCTAGGACCTGAGAGCACAGCCTCAGCATTGAGGGACATCCATTTGAAACAGAGATGAGAGGAATTTCTTCAGGCAATGGATGGTGAATCTGTGGAATTCAATGTCACAGACGGCTGTGAACGCCAAGTCATTGGGTGTATTTAAAGTGGAGGGTGTTATGTTCTTGATTAATCAGGGCTTCAAAGCTTACAGGGAGAAGGCAGGAGAATGGGGTTGAGAGGGATAATAAATCAGCCATGATGGAATAGAGGAGCAGACTGGATGGGCCAAATGACCTAATTTTGCTCCTGTGTGTTATGGTCTTAGTTCCTTCCCTCCAGTCCAATGTGGATTCTCTCTTTGAATCGATAAAAGTGAGGGCTATGGCCAGTGGCACTAAGCAGATTACTAATTTGGCATGAACTAGATGGGCCAGAGGGCCTCTTTCTGTGATGTAGTGTTGGATGACTCTATATATCAAAAACCATTATTCACTGCCAAAAGTTAATGAATTACCAGGCCACCACTGATCCATGAGATTATCGTACATCCAAGTGATCCATTACTGAATCAGTTGATGAAATTCTGGCATTTTGTGTGTTACTCCTGATCTAAAGCATCTGTATATCTCTTGTGATTATCAATGTTCTGATAACTACTTTTACATGACCAGCTTCAGATTAATTTCTTGATTGACAATGTTTATTTGGTAACAAGACAAATACCACAGATTGAGTCAATATAAATTTATTAAAAGCTGCAGATCTCTCATAATTCCAGGCACATTTTCAGAGCTTTGGTTATTTCCCTGTGTTCTGCCTTGTGCCATGTTTGCACACACGACGGCTGCATTCTGACAGGGCTTAGCATTCCAGAACATTTGTATATCCACCCTACCAATTGTTCACACATTAGAAAGCTACAGCTACAGTAGCAAGATAGTAGGGATAAACTCCCACTACCAATGATGTACATCTCAAACAGCCTCTGACAACCAAGTCCAACTCCTGGACTTCACATGTGACGCAGCTACTTAGCCCAGCGGAACCGTTTCTACTGAGAGAAGAGGCAAAGACAGGTTACAAAGAGGCAAAGACAGGTTACAAAGAGGCAAAAACAGTCGCCTTGGGCAGATGGGGCTCAAGAGCTGTGTTTGGCAGCTCATCTAGAAGGAAAACTCTGATCTCAAGCCTCTGCTGCCTTGTAGCTACACCAACTAAAAGTAAAGGCTTCTGGAGTAAACACCAAGGAAAAATCCGGAGCTGGATTTCTGAAGGCAGGCCTATGAGGGGAGGGGGAGCCTGTCTCAGGGAGAGGGGGGAGTCTGTCACAGGGAGAGGGGAGTCTGTCACAGGGAGAGGGTGGAGTCTGTCACAGGGAGAGGGGGAGTCTGTCACAGGGAGAGGGGGAGTCTGTCACAGGGAGAGGGGGGAGCCTGTCACAGGGAGAGGGGGAGTCTGTTACATGGAGAGGGGGGAGCCTGTCACAGGGAGAGGGGGAGTCTGTCACAGGGAGAGGGGGGAGCCTGTCACAGGGAGAGGGGGGAGCCTGTCACAGGGAGAGGGGGAGTCTGTCACAGGGAGAGGGGGAGTCTGTCACAGGGAGAGGGGGAGCCTGTCTCAGGGAGAGGGGAGTCTGTCACAGGGAGAGGGAGGAGCCTGTCACAGGGAGAGGGGGGAGCCTGTCACAGGGAGAGGGGGAGCCTGTCACAGGGAGAGGGGGGAGCCTGTCACAGGGAGAGGGGGGAGCCTGTCACAGGGAGAGGGGGAGTCTGTTACATGGGCAACAGCTTCCTCTCAGTATCATGCAAATCATATAGCTATCTAGAACTCAACATCCATGTTCGACCCCGACCAACCTCCACTGTTAATTTCTAACTTTAGAGTAACGTCGCTGTTAATTTGACATTGTAATGGCATAATAAGTGATTGAATATTATCAGATGCATCACTAAGATTCATTTTCTTATGGGCATTTACAAGAAAGTAAAGAAATAGAATAGAATTTATTAACAACTCTACATCAGCAAAGACTAACAAACAGCCGGTGTGCAAAGGAAGATAAATTATACAAATAGATAAAGGCTGTCTGTTGTAATTTCACACAGAAAGTTGTTCATTCCAATAAAGTAGAAAAGCAAATAATATATGATAGGAAATTCCTATTTAATAATTGTTTTTGGTTGTGCTGTCAGGTTTTGGCTGCATGCATGTCATTGGCTGTCTTTCAGTCTGATTTGAATATTGCGACAAGTTGCTGGTAAGTAAATAATTCATTGCCTCGATACATTTAGGATCTTGCTAACAGTTATTATGTGTGTAAATTATAAATTGTGGTTGACGTAAGGTTTTCCTTTCCTGTCTGTAGGTCCATATTACTGCAGATGTTTATACGGCAAATCTTGTAGTGTCAGAGAGCACTACAGTAGCCCACCTGGTCCATTTTGCCCAGTCCATCAACCTGCACCTGGACCATAGTGATAATCCCAATGTGTCCGAGAGTCATAGAGAGGTGTAGCACAGAATGGCGGGCAGTGACTAGTGGGATACCGCAAGGCTCAGTGCTGGGAGCCCAGTTGTTTACAATATATATTAATGACTTGGATGAGGGAATTAAATGCAGCATCTCCAAGTTTGCGGATGACACGAAGCTGGGCGGCAGTGTTAGCTGTGAGGAGGATGCTAAGAGGATGCAGGGTGACTTGGATAGGTTGGGTGAGTGGGCAAATTCATGGCAGATGCAATTTAATGTGGATAAATGTGAAGTTATCCACTTTGCTGGCAAAAATAGGAAAACAGATTATTATCTGAATGGTGGCCGATTAGGAAAAGGGGAGGTGCAACGAGACCTGGGTGTCATTATACACCAGCCATTGAAAGTGGGCATGCAGGTACAGCAGGCGGTGAAAAAGGCGAACGGTATGCTGGCATTTATAGCGAGAGGATTCGAGTACAGGAGCAGGGAGGTACTACTGCAGTTGTACAAGGCCTTGGTGAGACCACACCTGGAGTATTGTGTGCAGTTTTGGTCCCCTAATCTGAGGAAAGACATCCTTGCCATAGAGGGAGTACAAAGAAGGTTCACCAGATTGATTCCTGGGATGGCAGGACTTTCATATGAAGAAAGACTGGATGAACTGGGCTTGTACTCATTGGAATTTAGAAGATTGAGGGGGGATCTGATTGAAACGTATAAAATCCTAAAGGGATTGGACAGGCTAGATGCAGGAAGATCGTTCCCGATGTTGGGGAAGTCCAGAACGAGAGGTCACAGTTTGAGGATAAAGGGGAAGCCTTTTAGGACTGAGATTAGGAAAAACTTCTTCACACAGAGAGTGGTGAATCTGTGGAATTCTCTGCCACAGGAAACAGTTGAGGCCAGTTCATTGGCTATGTTTAAGAGGGAGTTAGATATGGCCCTTGTGGCTACGGGGATCAGGGGGTATGGAGGGAAGGCTGGTGCAGGGTTCTGAGTTGGATGATCAGCCAAGATCATAATAAATGGCGGTGCAGGCTCGAAGGGCCGAATGGCCTACTCCTGCACCTATTTTCTATGTTTCTAGAACCAGGCCCTTCGATCCATCTAGTCCATTCTGTCTCGTCCCATCGACCTGCACATGGACCATGGTAATATTGCAATGATGTTGTTGTCTTTACAAAAGTTAAACATGTGAGCAGGAGAGAGTTATCATCTCTCTGTTTTCTGATCTTGTTGGCCCCATCCCAGCTTTCTCAGTGCATAGGCTCTCAGAGCAACGCCTAGAGTCAGCTAACAATATACCCTTGTGCTGATGAGCTGAGCTGCAAAGCTCAAACAGATCCACATAGACACTTCCCATTATAGATACTAAGGCCCTGTATGGGAGGTTGGACCAAAACGTGCAATCACTTGGCATTCGAGATGAGATAGTAAATTGGATTATGTTGACTGGCTGCATCACAGCCTGGTATGGAAACACCAAAGCCCTTGAACAGAAAATCCAAGACTGAATGCTCCTCTTGCGGGACGTGGGAAGGCAGAGAGACTTCCATTGTCCCTTACAACTTCACCTGCAGGAAGTGCATCGAGCTGAAGCTTCTAACACTCCATATTAAGGAGTTGGAACTGGAACTGGATGAATTCCAGATCATTTGGGAGGCTGAGGGGGTGATATTTAGGACATATGGGGAGGTAGTTACACCTAAGGTGTGAGACACAGGTGACTGGGTGACTGGAAGGGGTAAGGGTTTAAACAGCCACTGCGGAGAACCCTTGTCACCATCCCTCTCAAAAACAAGAATATACTTTGGTTAGACCATTAAGACCATAAAACATAGGAGCAGAATTAGTCCATTGAGTCTGCTCCACCATTCCATCATGGCTGATCCCAGATCCCACTCAACCCCATACACCTACCATCTCGCTGTATTGTTTGATGTTCTGACTGATCAGGAAACTGTCAACTTCCGCCTTAAATGTACCCATGGACTTGGCTTCGACTGCAATCTGTGGCAGAGCATTCCATAGATTCACCACTCACTGGCTAAAAAAATCCTCCTTACTACCGTTGTAAAAGGTTGCCCCTCAATTCTGAGACTGTGCTGTCTAGTTCTGGATGCCCCCACCATAGGAAACATCCTCTCCACATACACCCTATCTACTCCTTTCAGCATTCAGAAGGTTTCAATGAGATACTCCCCCCACTTCCCCCGCATTCTTCTAAATTCCACTGAGTACAGGCCCGAAGCTGTCAAATGCTCCTCATATCTTAACTCCTTCCTTCCCGGAATCATCCTCATGAACCTCCTCTGAACTCTCCAATGACAACACGTCCTTTCTGACAGATGAACATATGGGGCCCAAAACTTTTGACAATACTTCAAGAGCGGCCTGACTAGTGTCTTACAAATGCTCAGCATTATCTCAGAATCCGGTTTATTATCACCGGCATGTGTTGTGAAATTTGTTAACTTAGCAGCAGCAGTTCAATACAATAAATAATATAGAAGAGTGGAAAAAATACCAAATAAATAAGTCAATTACAGTATATGGATATTGAATAGATTAAAAATTGTGCAAATAAACAGAAATAATATATATCAAGAAAGTGAGGTAGTGTTCATGGGTTCAGTGTCCATTTTGGAATTGGATGGCAGAGGGGGAAAAGTTGTTCCCGCATCGCTGAGTGTGTGCCTTCAGACTTCTGTATCTCCTACCTGATGTGGTGGTGGCATCCGTTAGTCTCGCGAGGCCATGCATCTGTGCCTGGAAAGTCTTGCTTCAGTCTGTGTTAGAGCAGCGTCTGTTGTGGCTGTCGAGGCCCACACGGGAGTGACAGTCTTGGCTGCAGCGACTGCACTTGAAGGCGCTGTCCTCCAGAGTTGTCTTGGTGCTGTTTGTCCGATGACTACACTTTTCTTCAGCAGCAAGCCTCAGCTTCTCTTCTCCTCTTTTTAGACCTCTGCGTAGTTCCAGCCTCCAGTGAAAGCGATTGCTTGCGATGTCCTCCCACCTCTCGACGTTCATGTTCAGTGACTTCATGTCTCTCTTGCAGACATCTTTGAAACTAAGATGTAACAGTGAGAAAAGGGCATGCTCTTGGTACTGGAGGTCCTTAATAATGGCACTGCCTTTCTGAAGCACTGCTCCTTGAAGATGTCCTGGGTATTTTGTAGGCTAGTACCCAAGATGGAGCGGATTAAATTTACAACTCTCTGCAGCTTCTTTTGGTCCTGTGCAGTAGCCCAACCCCCCCCATACCAGACAGTGATGCAGTCTGTCAGAATGCTTCCCACGGTACATCTATAGAAGTGTTTGAGTGCTCTTGTTGGCGTGTCAAATCTCTTCAAACTCCTAAAGAAGCATAGTCACTGTCCTGCCTTCTTTATAACTGCATCGATATGTTCAGACCAATTTAGGTCCTCAGAGATCTTGACACCAAGGAACTTGAAGCTGCTCACTCTCTCCACTTCTGATCCCTCTATGAGGATTGGTATGTGTTCCTTCGTCTTAACCTTCCTGAAGTCCACAATCAGCTCTTTCATCTTACTGAAGATGAGTGAAAGGTTGTTGCTGCGACTCCGCTCCACTAGTTGGCATATCTTGCTCCTGTACACCCTCTCATCTCCATCTCAGGTTCTGCCAACAATGGTTGTATTGTCAGCAAATTTATAGATGGTGTTTGAGGTATGCCTAGCCAACAGTCATGTGTATACAGAGAGTAGAGCAGTGGGCTAAGCACACATTCTTGAGGTGTGCCAGTGTTGATTGTCAGCGAGGAGGATATGTTAACACCAATCTGCACACATTGTGGTCTTCCAGTTAGGAAGTTGTGGATCCAATTGCAGAGGGAGGTACGGAGGCCCAGGTTCTGCAACTTCTCAATCAGGATTGTGGGAACAATGGTGTTAAATGCTGAGCTACAGTCGCTGAACAGCATCCTGACGTAGGTGTTTGTATTGTGCAGGTAGTCTAAAGCCTTGTGAAGAGCCTTTGCAATAGCATCTGCCGTTGACCTATTGTGGTGGTAGGCAAGTTGCAATAGATCTAGGTCCTTGCTGAGGCAGGAGTTCAGTCTAATCATGACCAACCACTCAAAGCATTTCATCACTGTCGATGTGAGTGCAACCAGGCGATAGTCATTAAGGCAGCCCACATTATTCTTCTTAGAAACTAGTATAATTGTTGCCTTTTTGAAGCAAGTGGGAACTTTTATATTCTATTCCCCTTGAAATAAATGCCAATATCGTACTTGCCTTCTTTACCACAGACTCAACCTGTAAATGAATCTTCTGCGAATCTTGCACGAGGACTAAGTCTCTCTGGACCTCTGATGTTTGAACCTTCTCTCCATTTAGATAATAGTCTGCACTATTGTTCCTTTTACCAAAATGCATTATCGTACATTTCCCAACACTGTATTCCATCTGCCACGTTGTTGTCCGTCCTTCCAATTTGTCCAAGTCCTGCTGCAATTGCATTGCTTCCTCAGTACTACCAACCCCTCCACCTATCTTTGTATACTCCACAAACTTTGCTACAAAGCCATCAATTCCATTATCAATATCATTGACAAGCAATGTGCTACGTGACAGTGTCAATAGGAATAGAATGAGGTGGAAGATAAATGCGTGGCTGAGGGATTGGAGCAAGGGGCAGGGATTCAGATTTCTGGATCATTGGGACCTCTTTACGGGCAGGTGTGACCTGTACAAAAAGGACGAGTTGCACTTGAATCCCAGGGGGACCAATATCCTGGTGGGGAGGTTTGCTAAGGCTACTGAGGAGAGTTTAAACTAGAATTGTTGCAGGGTGGGAACTGAACTGAAGGGACTGGGGAAGAGGAGGTTGGCTCACAAATAGAGAAAGCTTGTAGATAGTGCGAGAGGGAGGATAAGCAGATGATAGAGAAGGGATGCGATCAGACCGAAGGTTTGAGATGTGTCTATTTTAACTCAAGGAGTGTTGTGAACAAAGTAGATGAGCTTAGAGCGTGGATCAGTACTTGCAGATATGATGTGGTGGCTGTTACAGAGACTTGGATGGCTCAGGGACAGGAATAGTTACTTCAAGTGCCGGGTTTTAGATGTTTCAGAAAGGACAGGGAGGGAGGCAAAAGAGGTGGGGGTGTGGCACTGTTGATCAGAGAGAGTGTCACAGCTGCAGAAAAGGTGGACGCCATGGAGGGATTGTCTACAGAGTCTCTGTGGGTGGAGGTTAGGAACAGGTAGGGGTCAATAACTTTACTGGGTGTTTTTTATAGGCCACCCAATAGTAACAGGGATATCGAGGATCAGATAGGGAAACATATCCTGGAAAGGTGTAATAATAACAGAGTTGTCGTGATAGGAGATTTTAACTTCCAAAATATTGATTGGCATCCACCTAGAGCAAGGGGTTTAGATGGGGTGGAGTTTGTTCAGGAACGTTTCTTGACACAATATGTAGATAAGCCTACAAGAGGAGAGGATGTACTTGATTTGGTATTGGGAAATGAACGTGGTCAGGTGTCAGATCTCTCACTGGGAGAGCATTTTGGAGATGGTGATCATAATTCTATCTCCTTTACCATAGAATTGGAGAGGGATCGGAACAGACAAGGTAGTAAAGCGTTTAATTGGAGTCAGGGGATTTATGAGGCTATCAGGCAGGAACTTGGAGGCTTAAATTAGAAACAGATGTTCTCAGGGAAAAGTACGGAAGAAATGTGGCAAATGTTCAGGGAATATTTGTGTGGAGTTCTGCATAGGTATGTTCCAATGAGACAGGGAATTTATGGTAGGGTACAGGAACCGTGGTGTACAAAGGCTGTAATAAATCTAGTCAACAAGAAAAGAAAAGCTTACAGAAGGTTCAGAGAGATAGGTAATGTTGATATCTAGAACAGTGGTCCCCAACCACCGGGCCGCGGAGCATGCGCTACCGGGCCGCGAGGAAGCGATATGATTTGGCGATATAAGTCAGCTCACCTTTCCTCATTCCCTGTCATGGCCACTGATCAGCCATTACGCATGCGAGGTCATGACCCGCGCGTCATCCGTGTCAGCGCGGGAAGGCAATCAACTCCTCGAGCTTGCAAATGACGACAGGCTGAAAAGTATGTTTGACATAACATCTCTGTCGGCATTTTGGATCAAAGTCAAGGCTAAATATCCTGAAGTAGCCACGAAAGCACTGAAAACGTTGCTTCCATTTCCAACATTTTTCTGCGAAGCGAAGTTTTCTGCAATGAATGCAACGAAAACTAAACTGCGGAATAGACTGGACATAAGGAACCCCCTTCGAGTATCGATGTCTCCCATCACCCCTCGATAGGACCGTGTTGTTGCAGGGAAACAATGATTTTATATATTCATATGGGGAAAATATGTGCTGTGTGTTTAATATCCAAACATTGCTTAAAATGTTATGATGCTATTGACTTACTTATATAACCATATAACAATTACAGCACGGAAACAGGCCATCTCGGCCCTTCTAGTCCGTGCCGAACGCTACTCGCACCTAGTCCCACCGACCTGCACTCAGCCCATAACCCTCCATTCCTTTCCTGTCCATATACCTATCCAATTTTTCTTTAAATGATAATATCGACCCTGCTTCTGCCACTTCTACTGGAAGTTTGTTCAACACTTACTTCAAGCTGCCCTGATAGTTGACTTATCATTATATCCGTGCGAGGAAAATATGCGCTGTGTTTAATATTAAATTCGTTAGATAAACCCTTTTAGAAACAAAATTGAGTGTATTACCCACTTATCACCTATATTCCGGTAGTGATTAACATCCACCCCCACGAACAGAATCGCCAAAATGGATTTGCTTGTGGGGGGGGGAGGAATCGGCAGGTCACGACGCGCATGCGCATTGGTGCCCGTGCAAGGCTTCATGGTCATTGTAGTCTTTTGGGTAAACAACACATTTGACCGCTACTCTTGTCCATTGGCAACCCTACCCACCACCCCCCCCCCGCCCCGTCGGCTGGTCCGCAGTGCAAAAAAGGTTGGGGACCCCTGATCTAGAAGATTATAAGGCTAATAGGAAGGAGCTTAAGAAGGAAATTAGGAGAGCCAGAAGGGGCCATGAGGAGGCCTTGGCAGGCAGGATTATGGAAAACCCCAAGACATTCTACAAGTATGTGAAGAGCAAGAGGGTAAGACATAAAAGAATAGGACCTATTAAGTGTGACAGTGGGAAAGTATGTACGAAATGGAGGAAATAGAGGTATTTAATGAATACTTTACTTCAGTATTCACTATGGAAAAGGATCTTGGTGATTGTAGTGATGATTTGCAGCGATGATTTGCAGCGGAATGAAAAGCTTAAGCATGTAGATATTGTTACGTACCCCATAACTGGGTTGCCAAACCAGCAGAAATGGACCACTTAGTTGGAGTCTGGATTACTGGAACTAAGGAAGTTTTATTAAAGAAATAAGTAACACAGTACTCTAAACATAAGGATATAAATGCAACAGGTTAGCAATGATAAAACACACATGTACCCAGAACTAGGATAATAGGATCAATCAAGCTTTATCGCAGTCTAGGGGTAAAATGATCAGTCTCAAGTGACACATAGTTCAGTTCAGTTTAGTTCAGTGCGTAGTAATCGCTGTTGTGCCGTTGGGGGGAGAGAGAATGAATATGCAAATTCTCGATTCAAACAGACCTTGATGTTCCTCGCAGTTAGCTTTCGGGCGAGCCCTTTGTAATGTCTTCTGAGGTCACCGACTGTGATCCCTCCGTTCCGGATACGATCGTTCTTCTGCGGTGAACCCGGCACCCAGGCAAGGACGGACACACACACACCAGGTTCCCGCCGATCGTCCCTTCTCACCCTGTGCGTCTATGGTTGGTTCCACAACCAGACCTCCAAAACTCTACCAACTTGTGGGGGCACACCGCACTTCCAGGGTCTCGTTATCTCGTGGTGTCGTGGTGTGTCTTGCCTTAGCGAACCTGTTCCTTTTATCCCCCTGCTGGGGTATCGCCTGTCCACCAAACTTCAAACAGTTCAGGTTCAAAGCAACCGGTCTCTGACAATACTCGGAACCGTGTCTCCATTCGTTAATCTCTCTCGTCTCCCATTGACATTTCTGAATGTTACCCCATTGTCTTTCTTATCGGCCTCAATCTTCTGATAACTTGGTATTTTGTCACATACCCCTATCCTTCAAAGGGTTTTTACTGGGGTAAAAATTATAGGCATGAATACATTATTAGATACACACAAATATACATGTTCATCAGCTTTTTGGCTAATACAGAGAATTTTAAGTTGCCAACACCTTGACAGACAGTCAGCAATCACATTTTCCGTTCCTTTTATATGTGTTATTTTAATAATCCTCTAAAACCAGGCTCCAACTTAGCAAACTTCATAGTGGCCAAAAACACTAATGAGTTGTGATCAGTGTAACTTCTCAGTGGTTTTCGTCCCGGACCAAGATAACAAGGGTCGTCCCATACCAACTTAGCATTCTTTGGCAAGAGCTTAGTAAGAGGGTGGGTAATATCCGCAAAGTTCTTGCAAAACTTCCTATAGTACCCCACCATTTCCAAGAACCTTCTCAGGGCTCTCTTGTCTGTCGGGGTTGGGACGTCAGAGATAGCCCGCACCTTAACTTGCATTGGTGCCAGCTGCCCCTGTCTTACCACAAATCCCAGATAAGTGATTTTTCTGTGGCTGAATTCACTTTTTGCGAGGTTCACTGTCAGGCTGGCTTCAGACAGCTGTTTAAACAGTGCCACAATGTGCTCCTCCCACGTGTCACTCCAGACCACTACATCACCAATATACACTTCTGTGTTCTTTAGCCCTTTTGTCACTGAATTAATCATTCTATAGGGGTGTTGCTCACTAGGCTGACCTGATGTGACAGCAACACCATGTCCCAGCTCTTTGCATCGCCTCGGGACATTCGGACATACCTGTGTGTGCCGTTTAATTAGCTCTCTTAACGGGTCGCTTTGTTCGGGGATTAAGGGAGAGACCTTATCAGCAAAACTGGCCAAAACAATAGATATCTCCCATCTGGTCGACACCATACTTATCTTTTCAAAATGGGTTTTCCCCTTATCAGGTGGCACCCTAGCCTCATTAATTTTTATGATAACACCGACTAAGTTTGTTCACCTATCGTGGCAAACTGTTAGCATATCAAAAGCCTGTAACGGTGTCAGCTCACGTCTGCAATAGTCAATAACATCCTTCCTCCTGTGCAGCCAGTAAAACTCTTTCATGATTCCGCCAACTGTTTTCCTCCCCCCAAAATGTCCACCGAGGGGTATCTTGTGGGCCAGGTTAAGAATCTCATCCCCATAAATTTTTGGCACCACCCCCCCATTCCTCATCTGCGGGCACAGTACTTGGTCTCCCTCTCTTCCTTAGCACTCCCTCCTCCACACAATAGCCTACTGGCTCGCTTTTTAATTCTGCTTCAGAGAGAGCTGTCTCCACCGAAACCCGCAGCTCCTTGTCTTGCTCCTGTGTCTGTACAAATTCCTTCCTGGCTAATGCTAAGTCTGCCCCAGCTCCCTCACTTCCTCCTGTTCCACTACGCTCCTTCTTTTCACTTTCTACCTCCCCCTGGTACAAGGCTGGTAGAAACGTCTCAGCCAAAGCTATATCAGCTTCGGCAGCCTTTCTGGACATATGCCGAGTCTCTGCGCAAACGGGATAAACCTGTGAGTCCATGGGTGGGGCCTCAATGCTGGCAGGCGGGCTTGTCAATCTTACTGCTGGGTACACCTCTCCGCCGGCGAGGTCATTACTGAGTGAGACCTCTACGTCTTTCATCGGTAGTTCGAGCCTCACCCCAATCGTGACCGGTCCAGAGACCAAGTCGCTTTGTAGGTGTATCGTGCAAAGGTACTACCTCAGTCCCTTTCCCAATGCCTTTGATCACCCTGACCTCGCCAGTCTGGATCTCTGAACTAAAGTCTAACACACTCTTTAATATCAATGACTGACACGCTCCAGTGTCTCTCCAGATCCGTACTGGAACTGGGTTTAACCCCTCCTTCACCGACACCAATCCGGCCAAGATAAACCTCTCGCGCCCTTCCTGAACTTTATCAGACATCTTCTCTCCTAGTGGTTTGCTTATCAGCTCAATACAGCCAGTCGGAACCGCCGTTTTTCCTTTCCCCGTCTCTTTCTTTGGGGCAAAGTGACCGGCTTTCCCACAATTATAGCATACAACCTCAGGAGACTTCCTACCAAATTGCTCCCGGTCTACCTTATCCTTCTCACTAGTCCCCGGCTTACTTTCTGACTTTTCTGGTGGACTCTCCCCGAGGTCCTGACTACCCTTCTGGTAGCCTTTACTCGGGGCAAACTTCGTTTTATGTGTTGTGGATGTTGTTCCTTTATTCAAGACAGGGAGTAGAGATAGCCCAGGAAATTATAGACTAGTGAGTCTTACCTCAGTGGTTGGTAAGTTGATGGAGAAGATCCTGAGAAGCAGTATTTACGAACATTTGGATAGGTATAATATGATTAGGAATAGTCAGCATGGCTTTGTCAAGGGCAGGTCATGCCTTATGAGCCTGGCTGAATTTTTTGAGGATGTGACTATACACATTGATGAAGGAACAACAGTAGATGTAGTCCTGACGAAGGGTCTCGGCCTGAAACGTCGACTGTACCGCTTCCTAGAGATGCTGCCTGACCTGCTGCGTTCACCAGCAACTTTGATGTGTGTTGCTTGAATTTCCAGCATCTGCAGAATTCCTGTTGTTTGTAGATGTAGTGTATATGGATTTCAGCAAGACATTTGAAAATGTACCCCAGGTAAGGCTTATTGAGAAAGTAAGGAGGCATGGGCTCCAAGGGGACCTTGCTTTGTGGATCCAGAACTGGCTTGCCCACAGAAGGCAAAGAATGGTTGTAGATGGGTCGTATTCTGCATGGAGGTCAGTCACCAGTGGAGTGCCTCAGGGATCTGTTCTGGGACCCTTACTCTTTGTGATTTTTATAAATGACCTGGATGAGGAAGTGGAGGGATGGGTTAGTAAGTTGCTGATGACACAAAGGTTGGAGGTGTTGTGGATAGTGTTGAGGGCTGTCAGAGATTACAGCGGGACATTGATAGGATGCAAAACTGGGCTGAGAAGCGGCAGATGGAGTTCAACCCAGGTAAGTGTGAAGTGGTTCATTTTGGTAGGTCAAATATGATGGCAGAATATAGTATTAATGGTAAGATTCTTGGCAGTGTGGGGGATCAGAGGGATCTTGGGGTCCAAGTCCATAGGACACTCAAAGCTGCTGCACAGGTTGACTCTGTGGTTAAGAAGGCATACGGTGCATTGGCCTTCATCAATCGTGGGATTGAGTTTAGGAGCAGAGAGGTAATGTTGCAGCTATATAGGACCCTGGTCAGACCCCACTTGGAGTACTGTGCTCAGTTCTGGTCGCCTCACTAAAGGAAGGATGTGGAAGCCATAGAAAGGGTGCAGAGGAGATTTACAAGGATCACTCAGGTTCCGGCCCAAAACGTCGACTCATCGTTTCCACGGATGCTGCCTGACCTGCTGAGTTCCTCCAGCGTGTTGTGAGTGTTGCTTTGATCCCAGCATCTGCAGATTATTTTGTGATTTACAAGGATGTTGCCTGGATTGGGGAGCATGCCTTATGAGAATAGGTTGAGTGAACTTGGCCTTTTCTCCTTGGAGCAAGGAAGGATGAGAAGTGACCTGATAGAGCAAGGATGTGATACTGAGGTTTTATCAGGCACCTTGAGTATTCTGAGAGATGAATAAGATGATGAGAGGCATTGATTGTGTGGATAGTCAGAGGCTTTTCCCCAAGGCTGAAATGGCTAACACGAGAGGGCACAGTTTTAAGGTGCTTGGAAGTAAGTACAGAGGAGATGTCAGGGGTAAGTTTTTTATGCAGAGAGTGGTGAGTGCCTGGAATGGGCTGCCGGCGACGGTGTTGGCGGTGGATACAATAGGGTCTTTTAAGAGACTCCTGGACAGGTACATGGAGCTTAGAAAAATAGAGGGCTATGGGTAACCCTAGGTAATTTCTAAAGTAAGGACATGTTTGGCACTGCTTTATGGGCCGAAGGGCCTTTATTGTGCTGTTAATTTTTCTATGTTTCTATGACTTATTTTATCATTGGTCTCCAAGTACCCTGAAACATCTTTAATAATAGACTTCAACACTTTCCCAACCACTAAGGTTTGGCTACCTGGCCTATTACTTCCTCTCTTTTGCTTTCCTCCCTTCTTAAAGGTGGAGTGACCTTTGCACTCTTGGGGGTCATGACCAAGCAGAGGAAGATCACAGTGGACAGGTCTTTCCCTGTGACTCAGAAGGGAAGGAGGAAAAAGAGGCGAGCTGTGGTGAGCTGTTAGTTAGGAAGCAGAATGGACTTTCAGTGGACAAGAAAGAGATTCCCGGATGATATGTTGCCTCCTGAGTGCCAGGATCTGGGACATCTCTGATCGATACTCGACATTCTTAAGTGGGAGAGTGAACAGCCAAAGGTCGTGGTCCATGTGGATACCATTGGCATGCGTAGGGTGAGTGTTGAGGTTCTGCATAGGGAGATTAGGGAGTTAGGTGCTAAGTTAAAAGACAGGACTTCCAGGGTTGTGTTCTTAGGATTGCTACCCATGACACGTGCCAGTAAGGCCAGAAACTGGAAGATCATACAGTATAACACGTAGCTATGAAGTTGGTGTAGGAGGGAGTGTGTCAGATTCCTGGATCATTGGGCTCTCTTCCAGGGAAGGTTGGATCTGTACAGAAGAGACACTTTGCACCTGAACTGGAAAGGGACTAATATCAGAGCGGGAAAGTTTGCCAGTGATGTGCGAGAAGGTGGATGGATTTAAACTAGAGTTGTAAGGGGATAGAAAACAGAGAGGGCCACAACAGATAGTGGAGAGCCTGTGGAGACATAGAAACATAGAAACATAGAAAATAGGTGCAGGAGTAGGCCATTCGGCCCTTCGAGCCTGCACCGCCATTTATTATGATCATGGCTGATCATCCAACTCAGAACCCAGCCTTCCCTCCATACCCCGTGACCCCTGTAGCCACAAGGGCCATATCTAACTTCCTTTTAAACATAGCTAATGAACTGGCCTCAACAGTTTGCTGTGGCAGAGAATTCCACAGATTCACCACTCTCTGTGTGAAGAAGTTTTTCCTAACCTCGGTCCTAAAAGGCTTCCCCTCTATCCTCAAACTGTGACCCCTCGTTCTAGACCTCCCCAACATCGGGAACAATCTTCCCACATCTAGCCTGTCCAATCCCTTTAGGATCTTATACGTTTCAATCAGATCCCCCCTCAATCTTCTAAATTCCAACGAGTACAAGCCCAGTTCATCCAGTCTTTCTTCATATGAAAGACCTGCCATCCCAGGAATCAATCTGGTGAACCTTCTTTGTACTCCCTCTATGGCAAGGATGTCTTTCCTCAGATTAGGGGACCAAAACTGCACACAATACTCCAGGTGTGGTCTCACCAAGGCCTTGTACAACTGCAGTAGTACCTCCCTGCTCCTGTACTCGAATCCTCTCGCTATAAATGCCAGCATACCGTTCGCCTTTTTCACCGCCTGCTGTACCTGCATGCCCACTTTCAATGACTGGTGTATAATGACACCCAGGTCTCGTTGCACCTCCCCTTTTCCTAATCGGCCACCATTCAGATAATAATCTGTTTTCCTATTTTTGCCACCAAAGTGGATAACTTCACATTTATCCACATTAAATTGCATCTGCCATGAGTTTGCCCACTCACCCAACCTATCCAAGTCACCCTGCATCCTCTTAGCATCCTCCTCACTGCTAACACTGCCACCCAGCTTCGTGTCATCCGCAAACTTGGAGATGCTGCATTTAATTCCCTCATCCAAGTCATTAATATATATTGTAAACAACTGGGGTCCCAGCACTGAGCCTTGCGGTACCCCACTAGTCACCGCCTGCCATTCTGAAAAGGTCCCGTTTATTCCCACTCTTTGCTTCCTGTCTGCTAACCAATTCTCCACCCACACCAATACCTTACCCCCAATACCATGTGCTTTAAGTTTGCACACTAATCTCCTGTGTGGGACCTTGTCAAAAGCCTTTTGAAAATCCAAATATACCACATCCACTGGTTCTCCCCTATCCACTCTACTAGTTACATCCTCAAAAAATTCTATGAGATTCGTCAGACATGATTTTCCTTTCACAAATCCATGCTGACTTTGTCCGATCATTTCACCGCTTTCCAAATGTGCTGTTATCACATCCTTGATAACTGACTCCAGCAGTTTCCCCACCACCGACGTTAGGCTAACCGGCCTATAATTCCCCGGTTTCTCTCTCCCTCCTTTTTTAAAAAGTGGGGTTACATTAGCCACCCTCCAATCCTCAGGAACTAGTCCAGAATCTAACGAGTTTTGAAAAATTATCACTAATGCATCCACTATTTCTTGGGCCACTTCCTTAAGCACTCTGGGATGCAGACCATCTGGCCCTGGGGATTTATCTGCCTTCAATCCCTTCAATTTACCTAACACCACTTCCCTACTAACATGTATTTCGCTCAGTTCCTCCATCTCACTGGACCCTCTGTCCCTTACTATTTCTGGAAGATTATTTATGTCCTCCTTAGTGAAGACAGAACCAAAGTAATTATTCAATTGGTCTGCCATGTCCTTGCTCCCCATAATCAATTCACCTGTTTCTGTTTGCAGGGGACCTACATTTGTCTTTATCAGTCTTTTCCTTTTTACATATCTATAAAAGCTTTTACAGTCCGTTTTTATGTTCTCTGCCAGTTTTCTCTCATAATCTTTTTTCCCCTTCCTAATTAAGCCCTTTGTCCTCCTCTGCTGAACTCTGAATTTCTCCCAGTCCTCAGGTGAGCCACTTTCTCTGGCTAATTTGTATGCTACTTCTTTGGAATTGATACTATCCCTAATTTCTCTTGTCAGCCACGGGTGCACTACCTCAGACCTCAGACAAAGTCAGGAATCAAAGGGTTGAGCATTGTGTGACGCATGTCCTGAGCTGCATATTTTCAATGCAGTAAGTGTCATAGGAAAGGCAGAGAAGTTCAGGCCGTAGATCCACACCTGGAATTATGATGTTGTAGCCATTAGTGAGACATGGTTACAGTAGAGGCAGGACTGGCAGCTCAATATTCCAGGGTTCCATTGTTTTCGACATAACAAAGCGGGTGGGATTAAAGGGGAAGGGGTGGTGTTACTCGTCAGGGAAAGCGTCACTGCAGTGCTCCATCAAGGCAGACTGGAGAAGTTATGGGTGGATATGAGAAGAAAGAAAGGTATAGATCATGCTAATAGGGCTAGATTACAAACCACCCAACAGTCTGAGGGACTTAGAGGAACAAATTTGTAGAGAGATTGCAGGCTATTGCAAGGGACATACAGTTGTTATAGACGATAAGACCATAATATATAGGAACAAAATTAGGCCATTTGGCCCATTGAGTCTGTTCCGCCATTTCATCATGGCTGATCCATTTTTCCTCTCAGCCCCAATCTCCTGCGTTGCACCCGTATCCTTTCATGCCCTGACCAATCAAGAATCTATCAGCCTCTGCCTTAAATGCACATAAGGACTTGGTCTCCACAGCTGCCCTGGCAATGAATTCCACACCACTCTGGCTAAAGAAATTCCTCCTCGTCTCCGTCTTAAAAGAACGCCCCTCTATTCTGAGCCTGTGTCCTTTGGTCTGAGACTCTCCTACCATAGGAAACATAATCTCCACATCCACTCTATCAAGGTCTCTTAACATTTTAAATGTTTCAATGAGGTCACCCCTCATTCTTATGAATTCTAGTCAATACAGGCCCAGAGCCATCGAACACTCTTCATATGACAGACCGTTCAAACCTAGAATGGTTTTTGTGAACCTCCTTTGAACCCTCTCCATTTTCAGCACTTCCTTTCTAAGATGAGGGGACAAAAACTGCTCACAATACTCCAAGTGAGACCTCACCAGTGCTTTTTAAAGTCTTTAACCAATTTCCCCCGGGATCAATAAAGTATGACTATACTATACTATACTATATAGACTATATAACATAACATCCTTACTTTTATACTCTAGTCCTCTGGAAATGAATGCCAACATTGCATTTGCCTTCCTCTCCACAGACTCAGTCTGCAAGTTAACCTTCAGGGTGTTCTGCACAAGGACTCCCAAGTCCCTTAGCATCTCATTTTTTAGTATTTTCTCTCCATTTAGAAAATGGTCAATCATTTCATTTCTTCTACCAAAGAGCATGACCATACACTTCCCGACACTGTATTCCATCTGCCCCTTCTTTGCCCATTCTCCTAATCTGTCCAAGTTTTTCTGTAGCCTCTCTACTTCCTAAAAAACTACCCGCCCCTCCTCCTATCTTCATATTATCTGCAAACTTTGTAGCAAAGCCATCAATTCTGTTATCCAAATCATGTATGGACATGGACTATTTAGGCAAAAGGGCTGTCTTGGGCTGTCTTGCATGCACTGCTCTTTTGAGATCTATCCACAGATTTTCGATGATGTTTAGGTGAGGGCCATGGCAAAACCTTCAGCTTTGTAGTCCATTGTGGATTTTGAGGTGTGTTTAGGATCATTATCCTGTTGTAGAAGCCATCCTCTTTTCATCTTCAGCTTTTTACAGACGGTGTGATGTTTACTTCCAGAATTTGCTGGTGTTTAATTGAATTCATTCTTTCCTCTACCAGTAAAATGTTCCCCATGCCACTAGCTGCAACACAAGCCCAAAGCATGATCGATCCACCCCCGTGCTTAACAGTTGGAGAGGGGTTCTTTTCATGAAGTTCTGCACCCTTTTTTCTCCAAATATAACCTTTGCTCATTGCAGCCAAAACGTTCTATTTTAACGTCATCAGTCCACAAGACTTGTTTTCAAAATGCATCAGGCTTCTTTAGATGTTCCTTTGCAAACATCTGACACTGAATTTTGTGGTGAGGATGCAAGGAAGGTTTTCTTCTGATGACTCTTCCATGAAGGTCATATTTGCACAGGTGTCGCTGCACAGTGGAACAGTGCTCCACCACTCTAGAGTCTGCTAAATCTTCCTGAAGGTCTTTTGCAGTCAAACAAGGGTTTTGATTTGCCTTTCTAGCAATCCTACAAGCAGTTCTCTTAGAAAGTTTTCTTGGTCTTCCAGACCTCAACTTGACCTCCACCATTCCTGTTAACTGCCACTTCTTAATTACATTACAAACTGAGGAAACAGCTACCTGAAAACGCTTTGCTCTCTTCTTATAGCCTTCCCCTGCTTGGGCATCATTTATTTTAATTTTCAGAGTGCTAGTCAGCTGCTTGGAGGAACCCATGGCTGCTGATTGTTGGGACAAGGTTTGAAGAGTCAGGGTATTTATAAAGCTTTGAAATCGGCATCACCTGGCCTTTCCTAATGAGGACTGTGAACAAGCCATAGCCCTAACAAACTAATTAAGGTCTGAGACCTTGGTAAAAGTTATCTGAGAGCTCAAATCTCTTGGGATGCCCAAACTTTTGCATGGTGCTCCTTTCCTTTTTTTCACTCTAAAATTGCACAGAACAAAAATAATACACTAATCTTGCTTAAAATGTTGAAAAGAATGTTTAATCTTTAACTTTATGACTTTTGGAGATCAGTTCATCTTCTACTCACTTAACTATTCACAGTAAGAGAAATTTTAACCAGGGGTGCCCAAGCTTTTGCATGCCAGTGTATCTATTAGGGAGCTTAACATAAAGGAACCCTTAGAACTCAGTGATCATAATATGATTGAATTCATACTGCAATTTGAGAGGCAGAAACATAGAAACATAGAAAATAGGTGCAGGAGTAGGCCATTCGGCCCTTCGAGCCTGCACCGCCATTTATTATGATCATGGCTGATCGTCCAACTCAGAACCCAGCCTTCCCTCCATACCCCCTGACCCCTGTAGCCACAAGGGCCATATCTAACTTCCTTTTAAACATAGCTAATGAACTGGCCTCAACAGTTTGCTGTGGCAGAGAATTCCACAGATTCACCACTCTCTGTGTGAAGAAGTTTTTCCTAACCTCGGTCCTAAAAGGCTTCCCCTCTATCCTCAAACTGTGACCCCTCGTTCTAGACCTCCCCAACATCGGGAACAATCTTCCCGCATCTAGCCTGTCCAATCCCTTTAGGATCTTATACGTTTCAATCAGATCCCCCCTCAATCTTCTAAATTCCAACGAGTACAAGCCCAGTTCATCCAGTCTTTCTTCATATGAAAGACCTGCCATCCCAGGAATCAATCTGGTGAACCTTCTTTGTACTCCCTCTATGGCAAAGATGTCTTTCCTCAGATTAGGGGACCAAAACTGCACACAATACTCCAGGTGTGGTCTCACCAAGGCCTTGTACAACTGCAGTAGTACCTCCCTGCTCCTGTACTCGAATCCTCTCGCTATAAATGCCAGCATACCGTTCGCCTTTTTCACCGCCTGCTGTACCTGCATGCCCACTTTCAATGACTGGTGTATAATGACACCCAGGTCTCGTTGCACCTCCCCTTTTCCTAATCGGCCACCATTCAGATAATAATCTGTTTTCCTATTTTTGCCACCAAAGTGGATAACTTCACATTTATCCACATTAAATTGCATCTGCCATGAGTTTGCCCACTCACCCAACCTATCCAAGTCACCCTGCATCCTCTTAGCATCCTCCTCACTGCTAACACTGCCACCCAGCTTTGTGTCATCCGCAAACTTGGAGATGCTGCATTTAATTCCCTCATCCAAGTCATTAATATATATTGTAAACAACTGGGGTCCCAGCACTGAGCCTTGCAGTACCCCACTAGTCACCGCCTGCCATTCTGAAAAGGTCCCGTTTATTCCCACTCTTTGCTTCCTGTCTGCTAACCAATTCTCCACCCACACCAATACCTTACCCCCAATACCGTGTGCTTTAAGTTTGCACACTAATCTCCTATGTGGGACCTTGTCAAAAGCCTTTTGAAAATCCAAATATACCACATCCACTGGTTCTCCCCTATCCACTCTACTAGTTACATCCTCAAAAAATTCTATGAGATTCGTCAGACATGATTTTCCTTTCACAAATCCATGCTGACTTTGTCCGATCATTTCACCGCTTTCCAAATGTGCTGTTATCACATCCTTGATAACTGACTCCAGCAGTTTCCCCACCACCGACGTTAGGCTAACCGGCCTATAATTCCCCGGTTTCTCTCTCCCTCCTTTTTTAAAAAGTGGGGTTACATTAGCCACCCTCCAATCCTCAGGAACTAGTCCAGAATCTAACGAGTTTTGAAAAATTATCACTAATGCATCCACTATTTCTTGGGCCACTTCCTTAAGCACTCTAGGATGCAGACCATCTGGCCCTGGGGATTTATCTGCCTTCAATCCCCTCAATTTACCTAACACCACTTCCCTACTAACATAAGTTACATGTATCAGAATCACAATGAAATAAAGGGAATTACAGAGGCATGAGAGGGGAACTTGCCCAGGTGGATTGGAGGAAAATACTGGCAGAGATGACAGCAGAGCAGTAGTGGCTGAGGTTTCTGGGAATGATTCACAAGGCACAGGATAGATATGTCCCACAAAAAAAGTTGTTCTCAAATCACAAGGGTGGGCAACCATGGCTCCCAAGAGAAGCTAAAGATGGCCTAAAGGCCAAGGAAAGAACATAAAAGGTAGCAAAAGTGAGTGGGAAGTTCAATGATTGGGAAGCCTTTAAAATCCAATAAAAAGCAACTAAAAAAACTATTAAGAAGGGCAAAGATGAAATATGAGAGCAGACTAGCCAATATTATAAAGCAGGGTACCAAGTGTTTTTTCAGTTATATAAAGAGTAAAAGTGGGGGAGGGGGTTGGTGAGTGTTGATATTGGACCACTGGAAAATAATGCTGGTGAGGTAGTAATGAGGAGCAAAGAAATGGCAGATGAACTTAATGGGTACTTTGCGTCTGTCTTCACTGTGGAAGACACTAGCAGTGTGCCAGAGGTCCATGAGTGTCAGGGAGCAGGAGTGAATGCCATTGATATTATAAAGGAAAAAGTGCTAAGCAAATACAAAGGTCTAAAGGTAGATAAGTCACTTGGACCAGATAGACTACATCCCAAAGTCTTGAGAAAGGTTGCTGAAGACATAACAGATCTCAGGTCATGATCTTTCAAGAATCACTTGATTCTAGCATGGTCCGGAGGACTGGAAGATTGCAAAGCTGATTGTACTCTTTAAGAAGGGAGAAAGGAAAAAGAAAGGAAGTTGGGAAAGCATTGGAATCTATTATTAAGGATGAGGTTTCGAGGTACTTGGACACTATTGATAAAATAAATCAAAGTCAACATGGTTTCTCTCAAGGGAAATCTTGCCCGACAAATCTGTTATAGTTCTTTGAGGAAGTAACAAACAGGGTGGGCAAAGGAGAGGCAGTGGATTTTACTTGGATTTTCAGAAGTCATTTGATAAGGTGCCACACATGAGGCTGCTTAACAAGATAAAATCCTATGGCGTTACAGGAAATATACTGGCATGGGTAGGGGAATGGCTGCCAGGCCGGAGGCAGTGAGCGGGAGTAAAAGGAGCCTTGTCTCTTTGGCTGCCGGTGACTAGTGGCGTTCCTCGGTGGTCAGTATTGGGACTGTTGCTTTTCTCATTTTTTGTCAGTGATTTAGAGAATGGAATATTATTGTGGCAAAGTTTGTGGATGATATGAAGATAGGTGGAGGCCTAGGTAGTGAGGAAGCAATGCGATTGCAGCAGGACTTTGATAAATTGGAAGAATGGGCAAAAAAGTGTCAGTTGGAATACAGTGTTGGGAAATACATGATAATACGTTTTGGTAAGTGAAACAATAGTGTGGACTATTATCTAAATGGGGAGAAGGTTCAAACATCAGAGGTGTAGAGGGAGTTAGGAGTCCTCGTGCAAGACTCCCAGAGGTTAATATATAGGTTGAGTCTATTGTAAAGAAGGCAAATGCAATGTTGGCATTTATTTCAAGGTGAATAGAATATACGCAAGGAGATAGTACTGAGCCTTTATAAGATACTAGTCAATCCACACTTGGAGTATTGTCAACAGTTTAGGGCCCCATATCTCAGAAAGGATGTGTTGTCATTGGACAGAGCCCAGAGGAGGTTCATGAGGATGATTCTGGGAATGAAGGGGTTAACATATGAGGAGTGTTTGCCAACTTTGGGCCTGTACTCACTGGAATTTAGAAGAATACTGGGGCAGGGGGGATCCTCGGTGAAAGCTATCGAATGTTGAACGGACTAGGCAGGGTGGACGTGGAGAGGATGCTTCCTGTAGTGGGTTATCAAGAACTAGAGGGCACAGGCACAAAACTGAGGGACAACCTTTTTGAATAGTGGTAAGGAGGGATCTTTTTAGCCAGTGAATAGTGAATCTGTGTAACACACTGCCACAGACTGTAGTGGAGGCCAAGTCCGTGGGTATATTTTAAGTCGGAAGTTGATAGTTTCTTCTTCGGTCAGGGCATCAAAGGATATGGCAAGAAAGCAGGTGTATGGGGTTGAGTGAGATCTGGGATCAGCCATGATGGAATGGCGGAGCAGATGATGGGCTGAATGGCCTAATTCTGCTCCTATAGTATGTCTTATGGCTCCTGATGTAGATTAGGAGACTGCTTCGCCGAGTACCACTCTCCATCCGCCAGAAAAAGTGGGATCTCCCAGTGGCCACATATTTGAATTCTACTTCCCATTCCCATTCCAAAATGTCTATCCATGGCCCCCTTTGATATCGTGATGAGGCCACACTCAGGTTGGAGGAACAACACGTTGTATTCCATTTGGGTATCCTTCAACCTGATGACATGAACATAGATTTCTTGAACTTGCGGTAATTCCTCCTCCTTCTCCCTCACCATTCCCCGTCCCCTTTTCCGTCTTTCCCTCTATCTCTTTGCCTGCCCATCGCCTCCCTCTGGTGCTCCTCCCCACTTTTCTTTTTCCCATGGCCTTCAGGCCTCTCCTGTTAGATTCCCCCTTCTCCAGCCCAGTATCTCTTTCACCAATCGACTTCCCAGCTCTTTACTTCAATTCCACCCCCCAGTTGCACCTATCACCTTGTGTTTCTCCCTTCCCCCTCCCCCACCTTTTAACTCTACTCATCATTTTTTCTTCAGTCCTGCTGAAGGGTCTCAGCCCAAAACATCGACTATTTATTCATTTCCATAGATGCCACCTGACCTGCTGAGTTCCTCCAGCATTTTGTGTGTGTTGCTTAGAATCCAGCATCTGCACATTTTCTCCTGTTTATGTAGTAGACAGGGTAAAGAAGAATCCTTAGGGATTCTGCGGATATGTTAAGAACAAAAGGATTGTAAGAGACAAAATTGATCCTCTGGAAGACCAGAATTTACATGTGGAGCCAAATCAGATGGGGGCGATCTTGAATACAATTTATGCATCTGTATTTACTCAGAAGATAGACACAGGGTCTCTAGAAGTAAGGCAAAGTGGCATCAACTTCATGGACACAGTACGGATTACAGGGGAGGAAGTGTTTACTATCCTGAGGCAAATCAAGGTAGATAAATCCCCAGGGCCAGACAAGTACGAGGTGTTGCACTTCAGCAGGACCAGATAGGTTAAATCTCACACAGTGAACAGTAGGGCACTGTGGAGTGTGGTAGAACAAAGGGATCTAGGATAATTTGTTGAAGGTGGCTTCACATGTAGATAGTGTCATACAAAAAACTTTTGGCACATTGGCTTTCATAAATTGCTTTATTGAGTACAGGAGATTGCATGTAATGTTGAAGTTGTATAGGATGTTGGTGAGTCCTAATTCAGAGTATTCTGTGAAGTTTTGGTCACCTACCTACAGGAAAGATGTAAACAAGGTTGAAAGAGTGCAGAGAAAATTTACAAGTATATTGCCAGGTCTGGAGGACCTGAGTTAAAAGGAAATATTGAATAGGGTCGGACTGTATAGACAAAAGACTTGGCCTAACCTTAAACAAAAAGAAAACTGAAGTAATGGTAATATCAAAGAAACCTGATATCTCAAACTGTAGGATCGTATTGGGAAATGAAATCCTGAAACATGTTCACAACTTCAAGTACCTTGGATCATGGGTAACATCTGATGGCAAATGTGAAACAGACATAAAGGCAAAAATAGCAATGGCAAGAACAGCATTTACAGAAATGAGAAACATCCTAACAAACAAGAAAATAGCAATTGACATCTGCTTTAGAACTCTGAGCTGCTACATTCTTCCTATATTGATGTACGGCTGCGAGTCATGGACCATCACAAATGCAATTGAAAAAAGAATCAATGCAGCAGAAATGTGGTTCCTCAGAAGAATGCTATGCATATCGTACACGGACAGGATAACCAACGAAGAAGTTTTTTAGATTTTTTTTAGATTATGAGAACACTCAGTCCTCTCTTATTGTCATTTAGAAATGCATACATGCATTAAGAAATGATACAATGTTCCTCCGGAGTGATATCACAGAAAACAAGACAGACCAAAGACTAACACTGACAGAACCACATAATTATAACATATAGTTACAGCAGTGCAAAGCAATACCATAATTTGATAAAGAACAGACCATAGGCACAGTAAAAAAAAGTTCTCAAAGTTCCGAGTTGATCGACTCCCGAGTCCCCGATAGCAGGCGGCAAAAGGGAGAAACTCCCTGCCATAAACCTCCAGGCTCCGTCAACTTGCCGGTACCTTGGAAGCAGCTGACCCCAGCAGACCCTGAGTCCATCCATCTGAAAACTCCCAGCTCCGAGCTTCCGAGCAGCCTCTCCGATACAGCCTCCCGAGCGCCATCCTCTGCTGATCGCCTTCGACCTCTCCCCAGCCGCTGAAACATGCAAAGCCGAGGATTTCGGGGCCTTCAGCTCCAGAGATTCCAGTTACCACACAGAAGCAGCGGTAACAAAGCAGACATTTCAGAAGTTTTCCAGATGTTCCGCTGTGCTTTCACGTCTGTCTCCATCAAATCAGAATTGTGCACAGTCCCCTACTTGACAAATAACAGATATTCATCACCGACGTGGCCGCGCACGCTGTTGTTGCGCCGCCATCTTCTCCCCCCCTCCCGGGAGGACTACAGAGAACGAAAACAAAACATACATTACTTAAAAAAATCAGAAAACAGCAATCAAAATTCTTTGGACACATCATGCGAAGAGAGACATTAGAACATTTAGTTACAACTGGAAAGCTGGAAGGAAAAAGAAGCAGAGGCAGACAGAGAATGAAAATGATAGATGGAATAACATCGTGGTTAGAAACCATGATAGAAGATTGGGAGGAGATTTGATAGAGATGTACCTATACAAAATTATAAGGGGTATAGATAGGATTAATGCGAGCTGGCTTTTTCCACTGAGGTTGGGTGGGACAAAACCAGAGGTCATGGGTTAAGGGTGAAAGGTGAAAAGTTTAAGGGGATCATGAGGGGAAACTTCTTCACTCAGAGGGTCGTGAGAGTGTGGAACGAGCTGCCAGCACAAGTGGTGTATGCGAGCTCATTTTCAACATTTAAGAAAAGTTTGGATAGGTACCTGGATGGTAGGGGTATAGAGGGCTATGGTCCCAGTGCAGGTCAATGGGAGTAGGCAGGGAGATGGTTTCAGCATGAACTAAATGGGCTAAAGGGCCTGTTTCTCTGCTGTACCTCACTATGACTGTATACACCCATTTTGTTAGGTATAGGAGGTAACTAGTACAGTGGCCACTGAGTGTAAATCTCTTTCCATTGCTCCTACCACATCTCCTTATTTGCTGTGTTTTAGCCTGCATGTCAAATATCTTTCCTCATGTATTTATCTTCAATTGATTGAATTTGGATGGTTATTTATTTGTTCTCTCCCCAGTCTCGTATTGGGAGTACTCGGAGAAGCCATACTTATTTATACCTCGATGAATGGACCAGAAGTGAAGTGATGAGAACAGACCCAGGATATTTCCCTACATAGATCTCTCTCATTCTCTCTCACAAACGCTCTCACTGATTATCGGTTTTAAAGGAAAAGGAAATGATGTCCTTCTGTGCAAGAGTATTTTCTGCTTCCCATCGTTGCTTTACACAGACCTATGCCTTACATAGACCTATATTTGCCTAATGTAGATCTCTCTCTACCACATTGTTTGACCCCCGTTTCACAGATTTTAGCTTCCATTGTTCACCAATTAAAGCGACAAGGAGACTGCAGCATCGAAGCGAGTGCAAAGGGTGACTGCTGCCGCTTGCCTTTTGATTGGTTGCTCTGTACCGGAGAAAGGAGAGCCTACCACTGCACTCAGAAGATGTTGCCCAGGTTATTTCTGTGTTTTGGATGTGGACTTGAACTATAGACTCTTTTTTCAGTCTTATAGCTTGTATATTCTGTGTTTTTCCCCAATTTTCTCAGTTTATTTTTCCAGCGCAGAGGGGCATTTGGGGCTTGATGTGCCTGATCCATTTTGCTTGGTTTTTGTACAGGAGCGGGGATTTGGGGAATACTACCTGTTCCGTTTCTGTTTGTTTTTTTGACAGGGAGGTGGGATTTGGAGATTGCTGATCATGCTGCCTTTCTTCTCTTTCCTGGTTTCATGATTACCGGGAGAATTGACGAATTTCAGAGTTGTATACTTTGATAATAAATGAACCTTTGAATCTTTGAACTAACCAATGGTATTAAAGGGAAGGAAATGATGTGCTTCTGTGCAAGAGTATTTTCTACTTCCCATTCATGGATGTTACCAAACGACGGAAAATCACCACCAGTGATTCCCTCAGAACTTGAATGCAGAACTTTTTACCTTGTTGTGTGGCAGCCTACAGAAGGAGATAGAAGCATAGTGTACCTTCTCTGCATGTGAACATGTACTCGCCTGTGTAAACTACCATGTCTTTACTGTCCAGTCTGTACTCCCCAGTCTGTCTTTTCCTGTCAGCACCTCCCCTGTCCATACTCCTTTGTCTTTACTGTCCTGTCTACTCCCCCGTCTGTACTGTCCTGTCCTTACTCCCCCATCTTTACTATCCTGTCTCCTCCACAGTCTGTCCTCCCCTGTCAGTACTCCCATCTGTACTCCCCTGTCTGTACTGTGCTGTCTTTACTCCCCCGTCTCTACTGTCATATCTTCCCTCCCCTGTCTGTACTGTCCTCTCTGTTCTGTCCTGTCCTTACTCCGTTGTCTGTACTCCCCCATCTGTACTATCTTGTCTCCTCCACTGTCTGTACTATCCTACATCAAAGTTGCTGGTGAACGCAGCAGGCCAAGCAGCATCTATAGGAAGAGGCGCAGTCGACGTTTCAGGCCGAGACCCTTCGTCAGGACTAACTGAAGGAAGAGTGAGAAAGGGATTTGAAAGCTGGAGGGGGAGGGGGAGATGCAAAATGATAGGAGAAGACAGGAGGGGGAGGGATAGAGCCGAGAGCTGGACAGGTGATAGGCAAAAGGGGATACGAGAGGATCATGGGACAGGAGGTCCGGGAAGAAAGACAAGGAGTGGGGGGTGACCCAGAGGATGGGGAAGAGGTATATTCAGAGGGACAGAGGGAGAAAAAGGAGAGTGAGAGAAAGAATGTGTGCCTAAAAATGAGTAACAGATGGGGTACGAGGGGGAGGTGGGGCCTTAGCGGAAGTTAGAGAAGTCAATGTTCATGCCATCAGGTTGGAGGCTACCCAGATGGAATATAAGGTGGTGTTCCTCCAACCTGAGTGTGGCTTCATTTTTACAGTAGAGGAGGCCGTTGATAGACATGTCAGAATGGGAATGGGATGTGGAATTAAAATGTGTGGCCACTGGGAGATCCTGCTTTCTCTGGCGAACAGAGCGTAGATGTTCAGCAAAGCGGTCTCCCAGTCTGCGTCGGGTCTCACCAATATATAAAAGGCCACATCGGGAGCACCGGACGCAGTATATCACCCCAGTCGACTCACAGGTGAAGTGATGCCTCACCTGGAAGGACTGTTTGGGGCCCTGAATGGTGGTAAGGGAGGAAGTGTAAGGGCATGTGTAGCACTTGTTCCGCTTACACGGATAAGTGCCAGGAGGGAGATCAGTGGGGAGGGATGGGGGGGACGAATGGACAAGGGAGTTGTGTAGGGAGCGATCCCTGCAGAATGCCGAGGGGGGGGGGAGGGAAAGATGTGCTTAGTGGTGGGATCCCGTTGGAGGTGGCGGAAGTTACGGAGAATAATATGTTGGACCCGGAGGCTGGTGGGGTGGTAGGTGAGGACCAGAGGAACCCTATTCCTAGTGGGGTGGTGGGAGGATGGAGTGAGAGCAGATGTACGTGAAATGGGGGAGATGCGTTAAAGAGCAGAGTTGATAGTGGAGGAAGGGAAGCCCCTTTCTTTAAAAAATGAAGACATCTCCCTCGTCCTAGAATGAAAAGCCTCATCCTGAGAGCAGATGCGGCGGAGACGGAGGAATTGCGAGAAGGGGATGGCGTTTTTGCAAGAGACAGGGTGTGTTCTTTAAAAAATGAAGACATCTCCCTTGTCCTAGAATGAAAAGCCTCATCCTGAGAGCAGATGCGGCGGAGACCCTGTCTCTTGCAAAAACGCCATCCTCTTCTCGCAATTCCTCCGTCTCCGCCGCATCTGCTCTCAGGATGAGGCTTTTCATTCTAGGACGAGGGAGATGTCTTCATTTTTTAAAGAAAGGGGCTTCCCTTCCTCCACTATCAACTCTGCTCTTTAACGCATCTCCCCCATTTCACGTACATCTGCTCTCACTCCATCCTCCCACCACCCCACTAGGAATAGGGTTCCCCTGGTCCTCACCTACCACCCCACCAGCCTCCGGGTCCAACATATTATTCTCCGTAACTTCCGCCACCTCCAACGGGATCCCACCACTAAGCACATCTTTCCCTCCCCCCCCCTCGGCATTCTGCAGGGATCGCTCCCTACACAACTCCCTTGTCCATTCGTCCCCCCCATCCCTCCCCACTGATCTCCCTCCTGGCACTTATCCGTGTAAGCGGAACAAGTGCTACACATGCCCTTACACTTCCTCCCTTACCACCATTCAGGGCCCCAAACAGTCCTTCCAGGTGAGGCATCACTTCACCTGTGAGTCGACTGGGGTGATATACTGCGTCCGGTGCTCCCGATGTGGCCTTTTATATATTGGTGAGACCCGACGCAGACTGGGAGACCGCTTTGCTGAACATCTACGCTCTGTCCGCCAGAGAAAGCAGGATCTCCCAGTGGCCACACATTTTAATTCCACATCCCATTCCCATTCTGACATGTCTATCCACGGCCTCCTTTACTGTAAAGATGAAGCCACACTCAGGTTGGAGGAACAACACCTTATATTCCGTCTGGGTAGCCTCCAACCTGATGGCATGAACATCGATTTCTCTAACTTCCGCTAAGGCCCCACCTCCCCCTCGTACCCCATCCGTTACTCATTTTTATGCATACATTCTTTCTCTCACTCTCCTTTTTCTCCCTCTGTCCCTCTGAATATACCGCTTGCCCATCCTCTGGGTCACCCCCCACTCCTTGTCTTTCTTCCCGGACCTCCTGTCCCATGATCCTCTCATATCCCCTCTTGCCTATCACCTGTCCAGCTCTCGGCTCTATCCCTCCCCCTCCTGTCTTCTCCTATCATTTTGCATCTCCCCCTCCCCTTCCAACTTTCAAATCCCTTACTCACTCTTCCTTCAGTTAGTCCTGACGAAGGGTCTCGGCCTGAAACGTCGACTGCGCCTCTTCCTATAGATGCTGCTTGGCCTGCTGCGTTCACCAGCAACTTTGATGTATGTTGCTTGAATTTCCAGCATCTGCAGAATTCCTGTTGTCTGTACTATCCTGTCTGGACTCCACTGTCTGTCCTCCCCTGTCAGTACTCCCGCCTGTACTCCCCTGTCTGTACTGTGCTGTCTTTATTCCCCCGTCTCTACTGTCCTATCTTCCCGCCCCCGTCTGTACTGTCCTCTCTGTTCTGTCCTGTCCTTACTCCCTTGTCTGTACTCCCCCATCTGTACTATCCTGTCTGGACTCCACTGTCTGTCCTCCCCTGTCAGTACTCCCATCTGTACTCCTGTCTGTACTGTCCTGTCTTTACTTGCTTGTCAGTACTCCCATCTGTACTCCCCTGTCTGTACTGTGCTGTCTTTACTCCCCCATCTCTACTGTCCTATCTTCTCTCCCCTGTCTGTACTGTTCTGTCCTGTCCTTACTCCCCTGTCTGTACTCCCCCATCTGTACTATCCTGTCTGTACTCCACTGTCTGTCCTCCCCTGTCAGTACTCCCATCTGTACTCCTGTCTGTACTGTCTTCTCTATTTTGACCTGTCTGTATTCCCGTCTGTACTCCACTGCCTGTACTCCCCTGTCCTGTCTTTACTGTACTGTCAATGCTCCATTGTCTCGACTATCCTGTCTGTACTCCCCTGTCTATTCTGTCTTGTCTGTACTCTGCTGACTGGACTGTCCTGTCTATAATCTACTAGACTATCTGTACTCTCCTTGCTATACTGTCATATCTGTACTATCCTGGGTATACTAGTTATTTCCGTTATATAAAGAGTAAAAACGAGGTGAGACTTGATATTGGACCACTGGAAAATGATGCTGGTGAGGTAGTAATGGGGGACAAAGAAATGGCAGATGAACTAAATGGATACTTTGCATCTGTCTTCACTGTGGAAGACACTAGCAGTGTGCCAGAGGTCCTTGAGTATCAGGGAGTAGAAGTGAAGGCCATTGCTCCTACAAAGGATAAAGTCTGAGGCAAACTCAAAGATCTTAAGGTGGATAAGTCACTTGGACCAGATAGACAACATCCCAGAGTCCTGAGAGAGGTTGCGGAAGGGATAACAGATGCATTGGTCATGATCTTTCAAGAATCATTTGATCCTGGAATGGTTCCAGAGGACTGAAAGATTGCAATGGTCACTCCACCCTTTAAGAAGGGAGGAAGGCAAAAGGAAGGAAATTATAGGCTATTTAGCCTAACCTCAGTGGTTGGGAAAGTGTTGGAGTCTATTTTTCAGGGTGAGATTGAGGTACTTGGAGACTAATGATAAAAATAAGTCAAAGTCAGCATGGTTTCTGTAAAGGAAATCTTGCCTGACAAATCTGTTCGAGTTCTTTGAGGAAGTAACAAGCAGGGTGGACATATGAGAGGCAGTGGATGTCAGTTACTTGGATTTTCAGAAGACATTTGATAAGGTGCCAAACATGTGGTTGCTTAATAAGATAAAATCCTATGGCGTTACGGGAAAGATACAGGCATGGTTGAGAAATGGCTGAGAGGCAGAAGACAGCAAGTGGGAATAAAAGGGGCCATTTCTTGTTGGCTGCCAATGACTAGTGGTGTTCCTCGGGTCAGTATTGGGACTGCTACGTTTTACATTGATCGTCAATATTTAGGTAAAGGAATTGATGGCTTTCTAGCAAAATTTGGGGATGATACGAAGATAGGTAGAGGGGTAGATAGTTCTCAGGAAGCAATGAGATTGCAGCAGGCCTTAGATAAATTGGAAGAATAGGCAAAAAAAATGGTAGATGGAATACAGTATTGGGAAATGTATGGGAATGCATTTTGGTAAAAGGAACAATAGTGCGGACTATTATCTAGATGAGGAGAAGGTTCAAATATCAGAGGTGCAGAGAGACTAAGGAGTCCGCGTGCAAGACTCGCAGAAGGTTAACTTGCAGGTTTGGTCTGTGGTAAAGAAGGCAAATGCAATGTTATCATTTATTTCAAGAGGAATAGAATATAAAAACAAGGAGATAACGCTGAGCCTTTATAATACAAGAGTCAGGCCACACTTGGAGTATTGTCAACAGTGTTGGGCCCCATACCTCAGAAAGGATGTGTTATCATTGCAGAGAGTCCAGAGGAGGTTCATGAGGATGATTTCAGGAATGAAGAGGTTAACATACGAGGAGTATTTGGTCGCTTTGGGCCTGTACTCACTGGAATTTAGAAGAATATGGGGAGATCTCTTTGAAACATACCAAATGTTGAAAGGACTAGATAGGGTGGATGGGGAGAGGATGTTTAGATATTTGGACTAATATTTAGATATGGAGAGTATTCAAAATGCAGAGCTGCAAAGGGACTTAGGAGTCCTTGTGCAGGATACCCTAAAGGTTAACCTCCAGGTTGAGTCAGTGGTGAAGAAGGCGAATGCAATGTTGGCATTCATTTCTAGAGGTGTAGAGTATAAGAGCAGGGATGTGATCTTGAGGCTCTATAAGGCACTAGTGAGACCACACTTGGGGTATTGTGTGCAGTTTTGGTCTCCTTATTTTAGAAAGGATATGGGGTTCAGAGGAGATTCACTAGAATGATTCTAGGAATGAAACGGTTACCATATGAGGAATGTCTGACAGCTGTTGGGCTGTATTCCCTGCAGTTCAGGAGAATGAGGGGGGATCTCATAGAAACATTCTGAACATTAAAGGGCCTGAACAGATTAGATATGGAAAAGTTATTTCCCATTGTAGGGGAGTCTAGGACAAGAGGGCATGACTTCAGGATTGAAGGACGTCCATTTAGAACAGAGATGCAGAGAAATTACTTTGGTCATAGGATGGTAAATCTGGAATTTGTTGCCACGAGCGGCTGTGGAGGACAAGTCATTGGGTGCATTTAAGGCAGAGAAAGATAGGTTCTTGATTAGCCAGGGCATCAAAGGGTATGGGGAGAAGGAAGGGGAGCGGGGATGACTGGAAGAATTGGATCAGCCATGATTGAATGGTGGAGCAGACTCGATGGGCCGAATGGCCTACGGCTGCTCCTATATCTTATGGTCTTGTGTTTGCTATGGTGGGGGTATCCAGAATTAGAGGGCACAACTTCAAAATTGAGGGACAACCATAGTTAAGGAGAAATTTTTTGCTGGCAGAGTGTAGTAAATCTGTGGAATGCTCTGCCACAGGCTGTGGTGGAGGCCAGATTCATGGGTATATTTAAAGCAGAAGTTGATAGTTTCCTGATCGGTCAGGGCATTGAAGGTTATGGTGAGAAGGCTGGTGTATGAGATTGAGTGGAATCAGGAATCAACCATGATGGAATGGCAGAGCAGACTCAGTGGGCTGAATGGCCTAATTCTCCTACTATGCCTTATGGTCTTACTGTCCTGGTGGTTCTCCCCTGTCAGTACCTTTGTGTCAGGGCTCCCTTGTCTCTACTCAGCCATCTGGACTATATGGTCTGTGATATCCTGTCCTGTCTGTGCTGTCCCATCTGTCCTCCATTGTCTCTACTGTCCTGTCTGTGCTTCATTGGGAAAAGGAGCAATAGTACGGACTATTGTCTAGATGGAGAGAAGGTTCCTGTCTTTGTCTGTGCTGCTGTGACTGTACTGTCCTGTCAGTACTCCTCTGTCTGTAATCCCATTGTTGCTGTCCTGTCTGTACTCTCCTGTCCTTCATGTCCTGTCGATAACCCCATGTCTGTATTTCCTCTCTGTCCTCCCCTGTCTGTGCACCCCTGTCTGTACTCTCATATCTGTACTATCCTGTGTGCATCCTGGGCTATAACTATGAGTTGGAGAATTATGGGAGAGGAGGTGGCGCACGGGTCTGGGAGCGAAGTTTAAAAGGGGAAAGCTTCACAGGAACTCGGCTATAACCGGCGCACCATTCGTGAGTTGGAGAGCTGGGAAGGTTCAAGCATAAAAGGAAGACACTGCATAGTGGAGCGGTCATCAAAGGAGTGATCTGAGCCAGAGTGGTAGGGCTTTGCCTCATTCGGGCTTCGGCAAGGTAAGTGGGTAAGTAGACTTCGTTTTTTTTTCCTTGCATTTTTTTTGAGGGAAAGAGAGCATGTCTGTCGGGTTAGTACTTTGCTCTGGGTGTCAGATGTGGGAATTCTGGGAATCTTCCAGTCTCCCAAGTGGCCATAACTGCGCCAGGTGCACCGAGATGCAGCTCCTGAGAGACCGTGTTGGGGATCTGGGGCTGGGGCTTGATGACCTACAGCTTATTAGGGAAAGTGAGCAGCAGATACATAGAAACATAGAAAACCTACAGCACAATACAGGCCCTTCGGCCCACAAAGCTGTGCCGAACATGTCCTTACCTTAGAAATTACTGGGGTTACCCATAGCCCCTATTTTTCTAAGCTCCATGTACCTTTCCAGGAGTCTCTTAAAAGACTCTATCGTATCCACTTCCACCACCGTCACCGGCAGCCCATTCCACAAACTCACCACTCTCTGCATAAAAAGCTTACCCCTGACATCTCCTCTGTACCTACTTCCCAGCACCTTAAACCTGTGCCCTCTCGTGATAGCCATTTCAGCCCTGGGAAAAAGCCTCTGACTATCCACATGATCAATGCCTCTCATCATCTTCTACACTTCTGTCAGGTCACCTCTCATCCTCCATCACTCCAAGGAAAAAAGGCAGAGTTCACTTAACCTTTTCTCACAAGGCATGCTCCCCAATCCAGGCAACATCCTTGTAAATCTCCTCTGCACCCTTTCTATGGTTTCCACATCCTTCCTGTAGTGAGGTGACCAGAACTGAGAACAGTACTCCAAGTGGGATCTGACCAGGGTCCTATATAGCTGCAACATTACCTCTCGGCTCCTAAAGTCAGTCCCACAATTGATGAAGGCCAATGCACCGTATGCTTTCTTAACCACAGAGTCAACCTGCGCAGCAGCTTTGAGTGTCCAATGGACTCGGACCCCGAGATCCCTCTGATCCTCCACACTGCCAAGAGTCTTACCTTTAATACTATATTCTGTCATCATATTTGAACTACCAAAATGAACCACCTCACACTTACCTGGGTTGAACTCCATCTGCCACTTCTCAGCCCAGTTTTGTATCCTATCAATATCCCGCTATAACCTCTGACAGCCCTTCACACTATCCACAACACCCCCAACCTTTGTGTCATCAGCAAATTTACTAACCTATTTATGAAAATGACGAAGAGTAGGAGTCCCAGAACAGATCCCTGAGGCATACCACTGGTGACCGACCTCCATGCAGAATATGACCCGTCTACAACCACTCTTTGTGGATCCAGAACTGGCTTGCCCATAGGAGACAAAGCCATGTTCCCTGGGATCCCATGCCTCCTTACTTTCTCAGTAAACCTTGCATGGGGTACCTTATGAAAGCCTTGCTGAAATTCATATACACTACATCTACTGCTCTACCTTCATCAATGTGTTTAGTCACATCCTCAAAAAATTCAATCAGGCTCGTAAGGCAAGACCTGCCCTTGACAAAGCCATGCTGACTATTCCTAATCATATTATGCCTCTCCAAATTTTCATAAATCCTGTCTCTCAGGATCTGTTCCATCAACTTACCAACCCTTGCAGTTTCTTAACTCAACCCACAAGGATTCACGTTCCGATCCTATGTCACACATTTCTACTGATTTGATGCCATTCTTTACCAGCAGAGCCAGGCCACCCCCTCTGCCTACCTTCCTATCCCTCCGATACAACGTGCTCCCAACTACAACCATCCTTCAGCCACGATTCAGTGATGGCCACAATATCATACCTGACGATCTGTGATAGTACAACAAGATCATCCATCTTATTTCTTATACTCCACGCATTGAGATATAACACACTGAGTGCTGTATCTGATTTTGTATCCCCAACGGACTGATACTCACCCTGATGGCTACAATTTTGACCTATCATTTGCCCGCCCTTCTGGACAGTCTGCACGTTATCTTTGTTTTTTTTTAACCATCTGTCCTAAACTGAATCCCTCCACTCCACTCCACACACCCCTGCCAAATTATTTTAAAATCCTCCCCAACAGCTCTAAGAAACCTGCCCACATGAAGAATGGTCCCCCTTGGTTTCAGGTGCAACCCTTTTGAACAAGTCATACCTCCCCCAGAAGAGATCCCAACGATCCAAAAACCTGAAACTCTGCATCCTGTACCGGTTTCTCAGCCACGTATTAATCTGGCAAATCATCCTGTTTCTACCCTCACTGGAGTGTGGCACAGGCTGCAATCCAGAGATTACTACCCTGGAGGTCCTGCTTTTCAGCTTTCTACCTGGCTCTCTAAGTTCTCTTTTCAGGACCTCTTTGCTTTTCCTTCTTACGTCCCTGATACCAATATGTACCAAGACATGGGCTGCTCACCCTCACCCTGCAGTGTTTGTGGACATGATCTGAGATGTCCCTAAACCTGGCACCTGGGAGGCAGTATACCATCCAGGTGTCCCGTTCATGTCCACAGAATCTCCAGTCTGTTCCCCTGACTACTGAGTCCCCGATCACTACCGCTCCCCTCTTTTCCCCCATCACTACCACTCCCCTCTTTTCCCCTATCACTACCGCTCCCCTCTTCTCCCTCGATCACTACCGCTCCCCTCTTCTACCCGTCACTACAACTCCCCTCTTCTCCCCGTCACTACAACTCCCCTCTTCTCCCCCATCACCACCGCTCCCCTCTTCTCCCCTATCACTACCGCTCCCCTCTTCTCCCCCATCACTACCGCTCCCCTCTTCTCCCCCATCACTACCGCTCCCCTCTTCTCCCTCTATCACTAACGCTCCCCTCTTCTCCCCGCCACTACCGCTCCCCTCTTCTCCCCCATCACTACCGCTCCCCTCTTCTCCCCCATCACTAACGCTCCCCTCTTCTCCCTCTATCACTAACGCTCCCCTCTTCTCCCCATCACTACCACTCCCCTTTTCTCCCCCATCACTACCACTCCCCTCTTCTCCTTCTATCACTACCACTCCCCTGTTCTTCCTCTATCACTATCGCTCCCCTCTTCTCCCCATCACTACCGCTCCCCTCTTCTCCCCATCACTACCGCTCCCCTCTTCTACCCGTCACTACAACTCCCCTCTTCTCCCCCATCACTACCACTCCCCTCTTCTCCTTCTATCACTACCACTCCCCTGTTCTTCCTCTATCACTATCGCTCCCCTCTTCTCCCCATCACTACCGCTCCCCTCTTCTCCCCATCACTACCGCTCCCCTCTTCTCCCTCTATCACTACCGCTCCCCTCTTCTCCCCCATCACTACCGCTCCCCTCTTCTCCCCATCACTACCACTCCCCTCTTCTCCCTCGATCACTACCGCTCCCCTCTTCTCCCTCGATCACTACCGCTCCCCTCTTCCCCCTCTATTACTACCGCTCCCCTCTTCTCCCTCTATCACTACCACTCCCCTCTTCTCCCCATCACTACGACTCCCCTCCACTCCCTCTTCTCCCCATCACTATCGCTCCCCACTTCTCCCCCTATCACTTCCGCTCCCCTCTTCTCCCTGTATCACGACCGCTCCCCCTTCTCCCCCGTCACTACCGCTCCCCTCTTCTACCCATCACTACAACTCCCCTCTTCTCCCCGTCACTACAACTCCCCTCTTCTCCCCCATCACTACCGCTCCCCTCTTCTCCCCCATCACTACCACTCCCCTCTTCTCCTTCTATCACTACCACTCCCCTGTTCTTCCTCTATCACTATCGCTCCCATCTTCTCCCCATCACTACCGCTCCCCTCTTCTCCCCCATCAGTACCGCTCCCCTCTTCTCCCTTGATCACTACCACTCCCCTCTTCTCCCCATCACTATCGCTCCCCACCTCCCCCTATCACTTCCACTCCCCTCTTCTCCCTGTATCACGACCGCTCCCCCTTCTCCCCCGTCACTACCGCTCCCCTCTTCTCCCCCGTCACTACCGCTCCCCTCTTCTCCCCCATCACTACCGCTCCCCTCTTCTCCATCTATCACGACCGCTCCCCTCTTCTCCCCCATCACTAACGCTCCCCTCTTCTCCCCCATCACTACCGCTGCGCTCTTCTCCCTCTATCACTACCGCTCCCCTCTTCTCCCTCGATCACTACCGCTCCCCTCTTCTACCCGTCACTACAACTCCCCTCTTCTCCCCGTCACTACAACTCCCCTCTTCTCCCCCATCACTAACGCTCCCCTCTTCTCCCTCAATCACTACCGCTCCCCTCTTCTCCCCCATAATTACCGCTCCCCTCTTCTCCCCCGTCACTACAACTCCCCTCTTCTCCCCGTCACTACAACTCCCCTCTTCTCCCCCATCACTACCACTCCCCTCTTCTCCTTCTATCACTACAACTCCCCTCTTCTCCTTCTATCACTACCACTCCCCTGTTCTTCCTCTATCACTATCGCTCCCCTCTTCTCCCCATCACTACCGCTCCCCTCTTCTCCCTCTATCACTACCGCTCCCCTCTTCTCCCTCGATCACTACCGCTCCCCTCTTCCCCCTCTATCACTACCGCTCCCCTCTTCTCCCCCATCACTACAACTCCCCTCTTCTCCCCGTCACTACAACTCCCCTCTTCTCCCCCATCACTACCACTCCCCTCTTCTCCTTCTATCACTACAACTCCCCTCTTCTCCTTCTATCACTACCACTCCCCTGTTCTTCCTCTATCACTATCGCTCCCCTCTTCTCCCCATCACTACCGCTCCCCTCTTCTCCCTCTATCACTACCGCTCCCCTCTTCTCCCTCGATCACTACCGCTCCCCTCTTCCCCCTCTATCACTACCGCTCCCCTCTTCTCCCCATCACTACAATTCCCCTCTTCTCCCCCATCACTACGACTCCCCTCCTCTCCCTCTATCACTACCACTCCCTCTTCTCCCCATCACTATCGCTCCCCACTTCTCCCCATTACTACCGCTCCCCTCTTTCCCCCATCACTACAACTCCCCTCTTCTCCCCCTATCACTTCTGCCCCCCTCTTCTCCATCTATCACGACCGCTCCCCTCTTCTCCCTCTATCACTACCGCTCCCCTCTTCTCCCCGTCACTACTGCTCCCCTCTTCTCCCTCGATCACTACCGCTCCCCTCTTCTACCCGTCACTACCACTCCCCTCTTCTCCCCCATCACTACCGCTCCGCTCTTCTACCCGTCACTACAACTCCCCTCTTCTCCCCCATCACTACCACTCCCCTCTTCTCCTTCTATCACTACCACTCCCCTCTTCTCCTTCTATCACTACCGCTCCCCTCTTCTCCCCCATCATTACCGCTCCCCTCTTCTACCCATCACTACCACTCCCCTCTTCTCCTTCTATCACTACCACTCCCCTCTTCTCCCCATTACTACCACTCCCCTTTTCTCCCTCTGTCACTACTGCTCCCCTCTTCTCCCCCATCATTACCGCTCCCCTCTTCTACCCATCACTACCACTCCCCCTTTCTCACTCGATCACTACCGCTCCCCTCTTCTCCCTCGATCACTACCGCTCCCCTCTTCCCCCTCTATCACTACCACTCCCCTCTTCTCCCCCATCACTACAACTGCCCTCCTCTCCCTCTATCACTACCACTCCCTCTTCTCCCCATCACTATCACTCCCCACTTCTCCCCGTCACTACTGCTCCCCTCTTGTCCCTATCACTACCGCTCCCCTCTTCTCCATCTATCACTACCGCTGCCCTTTCTCTCCCATCACTATGGCTCCCCTCTTATCCCTCTATCACGACCGCTCCCCTCTTCTCCCCCGTCACTACCGCTCCCCTCTTCTCCTCCATCACTTCCGCTCCCCTCTTCTCCCCCATCACTACGGCTCTCCTCTTATCCCTCTATCACTACCGTTCCCCTCTTCTCCCTCTATCACTACTGCTCCCCTCTTCTCCCTCTATCACTAACGCTCCCCTCTTCTCCTCCATCACAACTCCCCTCTTCTCCCCCTATCACTTCCGCTCCCCTCTTCTCCCCCATCACTACATCTCCCCTCTTCTCCCTCTATCACTACCGCTCCCCTCTTCTCCCCCGGCACTACCGCTCCTCTTTTCTCCCTCTATCACGACCGGTCCCCTCTTCTCACTCCTTCCCTTCTGCACCTCAGACCCATACTCAGTGCCGGTGAATCGGGTCCGTGGAATTCCCCTGGGATGCCATCCCCCACAACACTATCTAAAACAGTATGCTTATTGCGGGAATGGCCACAGGGATGCTTTCCACCAACTTCCTTTTCACATTTCCATTTCTCCCGCCAGTCACACAGCTACCTGCCTCCTGCAACTTCAGATTGACTACTTCCCTGTTTCTCCGATGATTATCTCCTGACCCTCCCGTACAAGCCGCAGGTCATCAAGCTGTAACTACAGATCCTGTCTTCAAGGAGCTGCAGCTGGGTGCACTTCACACAGATGTAATCCCATGTCTGTACTGTCCCGTCTGTACTGTTCCCATCTGTACTGTCCTGTCTGTACTCCCCCATCTGTACTGTCCCCGTCTGTACTGTCCCCGTCTGTACTGTCCTGTCTGTACTCCCCCGTCTGTACTGTCCTGTCTGTACTGTCCCCGTCTGTACTGTCCTGTCTGTACTGTCCCCGTCTGTACTGTCCCCGTCTGTACTTCCCTGCCTGTACTGTCCCCGTCTGTACTGTCCCTGTCTGTCTGTACTCCCGTCTGTACTGTCCTGCCTGTACTCCCCCGTCTGTACTCCCCCATCTGTACTGTCCCGTCTGTACTGTCCTGTCTGTACTCCCCCATCTGTACTGTCCCCGTTTGTACTCCCCCATCTGTACTGTCCCCGTCTGTACTGTCCCCGTCTGTACTCCCCTGTCTGTACTGTCCCCGTCTGTACTTCCCTGCCTGTACTATCCCCATCTGTACTGTCCCCGTCTGTACTGTCCTGCCTGTACTGTCCCCGTCTGTACTGTCCTGCCTGTACTGTCCCCGTCTGTACTGTCCCTGTCTGTACTCCCGTCTGTACTGTCCCCGTCTGTACTGTCCTGCCTGTACTGTCCCCGTCTGTACTGTCCTGCCTGTACTGTCCCCGTCTGTACTCCCCTGTCTGTACTGTCCCCGCCTGTACTGTCCTGCCTGTACTGTCCTGCCTGTACTGTCCCTGTCTGTACTCCCCTGTCTGTACTGTCCCCGCCTGTACTGTCCTGCCTGTACTGTCCCTGTCTGTACTCCCCTGTCTGTACTCCTCTGTCATTACCTCCCATGTCTATGCTGCCCTCTCTGTGTCCCGCCCAGCTTGTGATGTGCCTGTGAACCAGTACTGGTGTTAACTTCTCATGCTGAGTGTGGCTTACTGCACTCATTTCACTCAGGGAGTCGGATACATACTGCATTGCAACATATAGAAAATGCTGGAGTAACTCCGTCAGTCAGTCAGTCAGTGTTTGTGGAGATGAATAGACGGTCAATGTTGTGTGTGGAGGCCTTACATCATGACTGGAAATGAAGGGGATGAAGCCAAGCTAACGCAGAGCAGGGGACCGTGGACAAGCTAGAAGGTGATGGGTGAAGCCAGGTGAGTGGGGACTGGAGGATGAAAGAACTGGGAGGTGATAGTTGGAAAGGTAAAGTGCTGGAGAAGGTGGAATCTGAGAGGAGAAGGGACCATAAGTGAAAGTGGGGGGTGGGGGCAGAAGGACACCAGGGAGGTGAGGGGAAGCGGTAAGAAGCCAGAGTGAGGAATTGAAGAAGAGGAAAGGGGAAGGTTAAATATGTAGTGTTGTAATTCTCTCACGCTGAGATAGATCACTACAGTCAGTTCACAGCATGAGACAGGAAATGCACTGCTCGCCTCTCGAGCCCGTCTTGCAAGAAGGCCTTTGAGTGGAATGTCATCAACATGGAGTATAACCCCATAAAAATGATTTTAAAAGATAGTGGAATTTTCCCAAGATTTAAATATCGACATGATGTTTATTCGATTCTCCCGCCCCCTGGAGTTCAACCCGGTGAGTGAGATGCACCTGCAAACAAACCATGCCACAGCTGCCTTTCATGAATCACGAGGAATTCTGCAGATGCTGGGAATTCAAGCAACACACAACAAAGTTGCTGGTGAACGCAGCAGGCCAGGCAGCATCTCTAGGAAGAGGTACAGTGTTTTTTTCTCCCCCCTCCCCCTTTTCCTTCTCCCTGGACCTCCTGTCCCATGATCCTCTCGTATCCCTTTTGCCAATCACCTGTCCAGCTCTCGGCTCCATTCCTCCCCCTCCTGTCTTCTCCTATCATTTTGGATCTCCCCCTCCCCCTCCCACTTTCAAATCTCTTACTAGCTCTTCTTTTGGTTAGTCCTGACGAAGGGTCTCGGCCCAAAACGTCGACTGTACCTCTTCCTAGAGATGCTGCCTGGCCTGCTGCGTTCACCAGCAACTTTGATGTGTGTTTCACGAATCATGTTGGTTTTGATTTCTGATTCATCCTATAAAAATATAAACCAACATTTGTCAAGTAACAGTGCATTTCTTTCTCATGAATATTAAATGATTTTTAAGTGAACATGTGACATACAATTTAATTTTCATCACAGTGAACAGTAAATAACCATGTTGACTTTACAGCAGACAGCAAAAGGCAAAGCATGTTGTAATATGAGTGTTTATAAATGCATCGGCATTTAGTATTAGCAGACCATTACAGCACTGTAAGGCCCTTCAGCCCACAATGTTGTGCTGACCTTTTAACCTTCGCTAAGATCAATCTAACCCTTCTCTTCTACATAGTCTACCATTTTCCTATCATCCATGTGCCTATCTACAAGTCTCTTAAATGTCCCTAATGTATCTGCCTCTAATATCACCCCTGGCAAGGTGTTCCGTACACCCACCACTCTCTGTGCAGAAAACATACCTCTAACATTTCTTTTTCTACTTTCCTCCAATCACCTTAAAATAATACCCCCTCCTATTAGACATTTCCATCCTGGGGAAATGTCTCTGGCTGTCCACTCAATCTATGCTCCTTATCATCTTGTACATTTTGATCAAGTGACCTCTCATCCTTCTCTTCTCTAAAGAAGAAAGACGCAGCTTGAACAACCTTCTGTCATAAGACACGCTCTCTAATCCAGGAAGCATCCTGGTAAATCTCCTCTGCACCCTCTGTAAAACTTCCACATCCTTCCTATAATGAGGTGACCTGAACTGAACACAATAAAACTTTAAACCTATAAAAAGATCAATTTAACCTTTCCTTCCTATACAGCTCTTCATTGTTCTACCATCCATGTGCCTATCTAAGAGTTTTTTTAAGTGCCCCTGAAGTTTCTGCCTTGTCCACCTCCTCCTGCAGGGCTGTATGACTACTTCCACCCTGATTTTCCAACTACTTATTGTCGAACATCACATTGGGTTGTTCACTGCCTCTCTTAAAAATAAAGGTGTTGCTAATGATCACTGAATGTTGTTTTGAAACAGTGAGAAAATATTAGCTTTTTTGTCATGTACAACGAAACATACAATGAAATGGATGGCTTGTGTCAAATCAAAGTAGCAAGGATGTGCTGGGGGCAGCCTGCAAGTGTCACCATGGCTCTGGTGACATCTCCAAAATGTACTAGCCCTAACGGTTAACCATTTGGAATGTGGGAGGGAAATGTGCTGGCATTTATAGCGAGAGGATTCAAGTACAGGAGCAGGGAGGTACTACTGCAGTTGTACAAGGCCTTGGTGAGACCACACCTGGAGTATTGTGTGCAGTTCTGGTCCCCTAATCTGAGGAAAGACATTCTTGCCATAGAGGGAGTACAAAGAAGGTTCACCAGATTGATTCCTGGGATGGCAGGACTTTCATATGATGAAAGACTGGATCAACTAGGCTTATACTCGTTGGAATTTAGAAGATTGAGGGGGGATCTGATTGAAACGTATAAAATCCTAAAGGGATTGGACAGGCTAGATGCAGGGAGATTGTTCCCGATGTTGGGGAAGTCCAGAACGAGAGGCCACAGTTTGAGGATAGAGGGGAAGCCTTTCAGGACCGAGATTAGGAAAAACTTCTTCACACAGAGAGTGGTGAATCTGTGGAATTCTCTGCCACAGCAAACAGTTGAGGCCAGTTCATTGGCTATATTTAAGAGGGAGTTAGATATGGTCCTTGTGGCTACGGGGATCAGAGGGTATGGAGGGAAGGCTGGGGCGGGGTTCTGAGTTGGATGATCAGCCATGATCATAATAAATGGCGGTGCAGGCTCGAAGGGCCGAATGGCCTACTCCTGCACCTATTTTCTATGTTTCTATGTAATGGAGCACCCAAAAGAAACACACAGTCACAGGGTGAACATACAAACTGCTTACAGACAGCAGTGGGAATTAAAGCTCGACTGGTGATCATCTCTGTAAAACGATTGCACTGACAGACAGACAGACACACTTTATTGATCCCGAGGGAAATTGAGTTTTGTTACAGTTGCACCATAAATAATTAAATAGTAATAAAACCATAAATAGTTAAATAGTAAAATGTAAATTATGCCAGGAAATAAGTCCAGGACCAGCCTATCTGCTCAGGGTGTCTGACCCTCCAAGGGAGGAGTTGTAAAGTTAGATGGCCACAGGCAGGAATGACTTCCTATGACTCTCTGTGCTGCATCTCGGAGGAATGAGTCTCTGGCTGAATGTACTCCTGTGCCCACCCAGTACATTATGTAGTGGATGGGAGACATTGTCCAAGATGGCACGCAACTTAGACAGCATCCTCTTTTCAGACACCACCGTCAGAGTCCACTGTGCTACATTGCCACCATTACAACAGGAACGCAGATTTCCGCACTAGGCTGTGGCATTCATAACCACAAGAGATTCTGCAGATGCTGGAAATCCAGAGAATAGATTGGTGGAGAGAAAATGTCACGAAAAAATAGGAGTCCTGACAAAGGGTGTCGGCCCAGTATGTCAACTGTTTCTTCATTTCCATAGATGCTGTCTGACCCACTGAGTTCTTCCTGCATTTTGAGTGTGTTGCTGGTTGTGTCCATGCTGTGGTTTTCTATGAATCTATGACTCTAAGGGTCTCAACCAGAAAAGTAGACTGTGTATACATTTCCATAGATGCTGCCTGACCTGCTGAATTCCTCCAGCCAGTGGCATTATCAGTTCATCCACTTGCTCAGTAACTTCCTCAAAAACCTCTATAAGATTGGTTAGATGTGACTATCATGCACAGAGCCACGCTGACCATCCTTAATCAGTCCATGTCTATCCAAATGCTCATATTGTCCACTCTGGTCCCTTTGGAATACGTTCCATTAGCTTCCTTATTACTGATGTCAGGCTCACCGCTCTATCATTCTCTGGATTATTTTTAGTACCTCTCTTAAACAGCAGAGCAATATAAGCTATCATCCAGTCCTCTGGCACTTCCTCTGCACATGCCTCTGACAGGGTCCGAAGGAACACATCGTCAGGCCCTGGGGATTTATCTACCCTGATTTGCCTCAAGACAACAAACACCACCTCCTCTGTAAACTGTATAGGGTGCATGCCTTCGCCACTGCTTTGCCTCACTTCATTGTGTGTCTGAATCCAAGTAAATACAGATGCAAAAGAGTCCATTTGAGATTGCCCTCATCTCTTCTGGCTTTACACATTGACTACCATTACAATCTTCCAGAGACCAATTTTGTACGTTGCAAGGTTGAGTGAACTCGGCCTTTTCTCCTTGGAGCGATGGAGGATGAGAGGTGACCTGATAGATGTATAAGATGATGAGAGGCATTGATCATGTGGATAAAGGCTTTTTCCCAGGGCTGAAATGGCTAGCATGAGAGGGCACAGTTTTAAGGTGCTTGGAAGTAGGTACAAAGGAGATGCCAGGGTTAAGTTTTATTACGCAGAGAGTGGTGAGTGCGTGGAATAGGCTGCCAGCGACGATGGTGGAGGTGGATACGATAGGGTCACAGTATCTCTCGAAAACCAAGGTTCCCTAAACCTGTTATCTTGCCATTTATCCTGATATTGCTGACATTGGAGATGGTGCACAGCAGGCTTACTAGAATGAAAGGGTTAATGTGTGAGGAACATTTGATGGCCCTGGGACTGTAGTTTAGAAGAGTGAGGGAAATCTCAATGAAATCTATAGAATCTTGAAAGGCCTCAATGGAGTGGATGAGAAGAGGTTGTTCCCTGTAATAGGGGAGTCTAGGACCAGGGGGTGCAGCCTCAGCACAGAGGAACATCCTTTTAGAACAGAGATGATTGATTGGTCAGGGCATGAAGGGATACAGGGAGAAGGCAGGAAATTGAGGTGAAAGGAACATTGCATCAGCCAGGATAAAATGGGCCAAATGGAGACCGTAAGACATGGGAGCAGAATTAGGCCATTGGGCCATCGAGTCTGCTCCACAACTCAATCATGGCTAATCATGTTTCCCCTCCTCAGCCCTACTCCCCAGTCTTCTCACTCTAAACTTTAATGCTATGTGCAATAAAGAACCTATCCATTTCTGCTTTAAATACACCCAATGAACTGGCCTCCACAGCTGCCTGTGTTAACAAATTCACCACCCACTGGCTAAAGAAATTTCTCATCTTTGTTTTAAATGGACGCCACTCTATCTTGAGGCTGTGCCCTCTTGTCCTAGACTCCCCGCACCATAGGAAACATCCTTTCCACATCTAAGTCTTTAAACATTTGAAAGGTTTCAATGTGATCCCCCTCATCCTTCTAAATTGCAGTGAGTTCAGACCCAGAGCCGTCAAACATTCCTCGTATGATAACTGATAACTCTTTCATTAGAACCATAGAAACTACAGCACAGAAACAGGCCTTTTGGTCCTTCTTGGCTGTGCCGAACCATTTTCTGCCTAGTCCCACTGACCTGCGCACGGTCCATATCCCTCCATAAACCTCCCATCCATGTATCTGTCCAATTTATTCTTAAATATTAAAAAAGAACCCGCATTTACCACCTCGTTTGGCAGCTCATTCCATACTCCCACCACTCTCTGTGTGAAGAAGCCCCCCCCCAATGTTCCCTTTAAACTTTTCCCCCCTCACCCTTAACCCATGTCCTCTGGTTTTTTTCTCCCCTTGCCTCAGTGGAAAAAGCCTGCTTGCATTCACTCTATCTGTACCCATCATAATTTTATATACCTCTATCAAATCTCCCCTCATTCTTCTACGCTCCAGGGAATAAAATCCTAACCTATTCAACCTTTCTCTGTAACTCAGTTTCTCAAGTCCCGGCAACATCCTTGTAAACCTTCTCTGCACTCTTTCAACCTTATTTATATCCTTCCTGTAATTTGGTGACCAAAACTGAACACAATACTCCAGATTCGGCCTCACCAATGCCTTATACAACCTCATCATAACATTCCAGCTCTTATACTCAATACTTCAATTAATAAAGGCCAATGTACCAAAAGCTCTCTTTACCACCCTATCTACCTGTAACGACACTTTTAAGGAATTTTGTATTTGTATTCCCAGATCCCTCTGTTCCACTGCACTCCTCAGTGCCTTGCCATTAACCCTGTATGTTCTACGTTGGTTTGTCCTTCCAACGTGCAATACCTCACACTTGTCAGTATTAAACTCCATCTGCCATTTTTCAGCCCATTTTTCCAGCTGGTCCAAGTCCCTCTGCAGGCTCTGAAAACCTTCCTCACTGTCTACTACACCTCCAATCTTTGTATTATCTGCAAACTTGCTGATCCAATTTACCACATTATCATCCAGATCATTGATATAGATGACAAATAACAATGGACCCAGCACAGATCCCTGTGGCACACCACTAGTCACAGGCCTCCACTCAGAGAAGCAATTCTCTACCACCACTCTCTGGCTTCTTCCATCGAGCCAATATCTAATCCAATTTACCACCTCTCCATGTATACCTAGCGACTGAATTTTCCTAACTAACCTCCCATGTGGGACCTTGTCAAAGGCCTTACTGAAGTCCAAGTAGACAATATCCACTGCCTTCCCTTCATCCACTTTCCTGGTAACCTCCTCGAAAAACTCCCAACAGATTGGTCAAATATGACCTACCACGCACAAAGCCATGTTGACTATCCTTCACTTTGACTGCCAAGACAACCTCATGTCTTCTTTTAGCCCTCCTGATTTCTTTCTTAAGTATTTTCTTGCACTTCTTATACTCCTCAAGCACCTGATTTACCCCCTGTTTCCTATACATTTCATACAACTCCCTCTTCTTCTTTATCAGAGTTGCAATATCCCTTGAGAACCAAGGTTCCTTATTCCTATTCAATTTGCCTTTAATCCTGACAGGAACATACAAAGTCTGCACTCTCAAAATTTCCCCTTTGAAGGCTTCCCACCTACCAATCACATCTTTGCCAGAGAACAACCTGTCCCAATCCATGCTTTTTAGATCCTTTCTCATTTCTTCAAATTTGGCCTTCTTCCAGTTCCGAAACTCAACCCTAGAACCAGATCTATCCTTGTCCATGATCAAATTGAAACTAATGGTGTTATGATCACTGGAATCAAAGTGCTCCCCTACACAGACTTCTGTCACTTGCCCTAATTCGTTACCTAACAGGAGATCCAATATTGCATCCCCTCTAGTTGGTCCCTCTATATATTGATTTAGAAAACTTTCCTGAACACATTTTACAAACTCTAAACCATCTAGACCCCTAACAGTATGGAATTGTCCTTGTGAAACTCCTCTAAATGCTCTCCAATGCCTGCATATCTTTTCTTGGATGAAGAACCCAAAACTGTTCACAATAGTCAAGATGAGGCCTCACCAGTGTCTTGTAAAGTGTCAGCATCACATCCTTTCTCTTAGGGATAACAGCTTATCTCCTTTACCATAGTGCTGGGGAGGGATAGGAGCAGACAATTTGGGAAAATATTTAATTGGGGTAGGGGGAACTATGATTCAATTGGGGACATAAATTGGGAGCAGATGTTCTCATGGAAATGTACAGCAGAAATAGAACATAGAAATTTACAGCAGATTACAGGCCCTTCAGCCCACAATGTTGTGCAGACCGTGTAAACTACTCTCGAGACTGCCTGGAAAATCCCTAGCACAGTGCCTTCTATTTACCCAAGCTCCATGTACCTATCGAAGAGGCTTTTAAAAGACCCTATGTATCCGCTTCCACCACCAACGCCAGCAGTGCATTCCATGCACCCACCACTCAGGGTGAAAAACTTACCACAAACATCCCCTTGGTACCAATTGCCAAGTACCTTAAAACTATGCCCCTTTGTGTTAGCCATTTCAGCCCTGAGAAAAAGCCTCTGGCTATCCACATGATCAATGCCCCTCATCAGCTTATACACCCGTGTCAGGTCACCTCTCATCCTCCGTTGCTCCAAGGAGAAAAGGCCAAGTTCACCCAACCTGTTTTCATAAGGTACACTCTCCAATCCAGGCAACATCCTTGTAAATCTCCTCTGCACTCTGTCTATAATATCCACACCCTTCCGGTAGTGAGGTGACTTAGAACTGAACACAGTATTCCAAGTGGGGTCTGACCAAGGTCTTATATACCTGAAAATAACATTTGCATGGCGTTCTGCATAGGTGTGTTCCATTGAGGCAGGGTAAAAGAACCATGGTGTACAAAGGATGTAGAAAACCTAGTTATGAAGAAAAGAAAAGCTTACGAAAGGTTCAAGAAACTAGGTACTGCTAGAGCTCTAGAAAATGACATGGTTGCCAGGAAGGACCTTAAGAATGAAATTAGGAGAACTAGAATGTGCCATGAGAAGGCCTTGGCAAGCAGTATTAAACAATGCCCTGAGGTGGAATCTCATGTGGATAGGGTGGTGAAGAAAGCTTTTGGTATGCTGGCCTTTATTAATCAGAGCATTGAGTATAGGAGTTGGGATGTAATGTTAAAATTGTGCAAGGCATTGATAAGGCCAAATTTGGAGTACAGTTCTGTCACTGAATTATAGGAAAGATGTCAACAAAATAGAGAAAGTACAGAAAAGATTTACCAGAATGTTACCTGGGTTTCAGCACCTGAGTTACAGAGAAAGGTTGAACAAATTGGATCTTTATTCTTTGGAGCGTAGAAGGTTGAGGGGGGACTTGATAGAGGTATTTAAAATTATGAGGGGGATAGATAGAGCTGACGTGGATAGGCTTTTTCCATTGAGAGTAGGGCAGATTCAAACAAGAGAACATGAGTTGAGAGTTAGGAGGCAGAAGTTTAGGGGTAACATGAGGGGGAACTTCTTTACTCAGTAGTGGCTGTGTGGAACGAGCTTCCAGTAGAAGTGGTAGAGGCAGGTTCGATATTGTCATTTACAGAAAAATTGGATAGGTATATGAACAGGAAGGGAATGGAGGGTTATGGGGTGAGTGCAGGTCGGTGGGACTAGGTGAGAGTAAGCGTTTGGCACGGACTAGAAGGGCTGAGATGGCCTGTTTCCGTGCTGTAATTGTTATATGGCTATATGGTTAGCTGAAAGAGGTAGCGGAGGTACTTAATGAATACATTGCCTCAGTTCTCACCTGGGAAAAGGACCTTGGCAATTGTGGGGATGACTTACAGCGGACTGAAAATCTTGAGCGTATAGACATTAAGAAAGAGAATGTGCTGGAGCTTTTGAAAAGGGTTAAATTAGATAAATTGCCAGCTTTGGATGAGATATACTCCAGGCTACTGTGGGAAGCAAGGGAGGAGATTGTTGATCTTTGCTTCATCAATAGGGATGGGAGAAGTACCAGAGGATTGGAAGGTTGCAAATGACAAGAAAGGGAGTAGAGATAACCCAGGAAATTACAAACCAGTGAGTCTGTCTTAAATGGTGAACAGGTTGTTGGAGAAGATCCTGAGAAGCAGAATTTATAACCATTTGGAGAGAAATAACCTGATGAGGGATAGTCAGCATGGCTTTGTCAAGGGCAGATCATGCTTTACAAGCCTGATTGAATTCTTTGAGGATGAAACAAAACACATTGATGAAGGTAGAACAGTGGATGTAGTGTATATGGAATCCCAAGTCCCTTTGCATCTGAGATTTTTGGATTTTCTCCCTGTTCAGAAAATTGTCTGCACGTTCATTTCTTCTCCCAACGTGCATGACCATGCAACTCCCATCAATGTATTTCATTTGCCCTTTTCTTGTCCATTCTCTTAATCCGTCTAAAAGTCCTTCTGCAGTTTACCTATTTCCTCAACACTACCTACCCCTCCACCAATCTTCGTATCATCAGCTAACTTTGCAACAAAGCCCATCTGTACCATCATCTAAGTCATTTATATACGGCATAAAAAGAAGCGGTCCCAACATCAACCCCTACAGAATACCACTAGTGACTGGAAGCCAATCAGACAAGGATCCTTTTATTCCCACTCACTGCCTCCTACCAACCAGCCAATACTCTAACCATGCCAGTAACTTTCCTGTAATACCATGGGCTGTTAAATTGGTAAGCAGCCTCATGTGTGGCACTTTGTCAAAGACCTTCTGAAAGTCCAAATATACAACATCCACTGCATCCCCTTTATCTATCCAACTTGTAATCTCCTTGAAGAATTCCAACAGGCTCGTCAGGTTAAACTTTCCCTTAAGGAAGCCATACTGATGTCCTATCTTGCCCTGTGTCACCAAGTACTCCATAATCTCATCCTTGACAGTTGACTCCAACATCTTCATCTTTCCACCCACTATGGTCAGGCTAACAGGTCCATAATTTCCTTTCTGCTGCCTTCCTCCTTTTTCAATCAGTGGAGTGACATTTGCAATTTTCCAGTCCTCTGGCACCATGCCAGAGTCCAACAATATTTGGAAGATCATTATTAATGCCTCCACAATATCTAATGCTACATTTTTCAGAACCCTAGGATGCAGTTCATCTTGTCCTGGTGACTTATGTACCCTTAAGTCTTTCAGCTTTTTGAGCACCTTCTCCCTTGTAATAGTAACTGCACCCACTTCTGTTCCCGCTCACACTACAACAACTGGCACACTGCTGGTGTCTTCCACGGAGTAGGCTGATGCAAAATGCTCACTTAGCTCATCAAGCATCTCCTCGTCCCCATTATTATTTCTCAGACCTCATTTTTGTTGTTCTATATCCACTCTCATCTCTTATTTTTTACATATTTGAGAAAGTTTTTACTGTCCATTTTGATATTGTTTGCTGTCTTTTCCCTCCTAGTGATTCTTTTAGTTGTTCTCTGAAAGTTTTTAAAAGCTTCCAAATTCTCCATTTTCCCACTGGTTTTTACTTTGTTGAGTGCCCTCTCTTTTGCATTAGCTTTGACTTCCCTTGTCAGCCATGGTTGTACTATTTTCCTGTTTGAGTATGTCTTTGTTTTTGGAATACATCTATCCTACACCTTCCGCATTTGTCCCAGGAACACATGCTATTGTTGCTCTGCTGGCATCCCTGCCAGCATCTCTTTCAAATTTTCTTTGGTCAACTCCTCTTCTCCATATCAAAGTTCAAGTTGAACTCAATTGTATTGTGATCACCGCCTCTTACTGTTTCTCACCTTAAGCTCCCTAATCACCTCTGGTTCATTACATAACACCCAATCCAGGATAGCTGATCCCCCACAGTAGGCTCAACAACAAACTGCTCTAAAAAGCCATCTCTTAGGCATTCAACAAGCTCACTCTTGAGATCCACTTCCAACCTGATTTTCCCAATCGACCTGCATGTTGAAATCTCCCATGACTATCATGGTCCTTTTACCCTTGCAGTTTCTGAACCCAACACACAAGGATTCAACATTTTCTGATCTGATGTAACATCTTTATACTGATTTGATGCCATTCTTTACCAGCAGAGCCACACCACCCTTTCCTATCCCTCCAATACAACATGAAACCTTGGACCTTCAGCCTCCAAATACAACCCTCCTTCAGCCACAGTTCAATAATGGCCACAAAATCACACCTGACAATCTACAATAGTGTAATAAGATCATCCACCCTGCTCCTTATACTCCGTGCATTGAGATATAACACTTTGAGTACTGTATTTGCTACACTTTCTGATTCTGCATCCCTAATGCACTGATACTCACCCTGCTGGCTGCAATTTTGTCCTGTGATCTGCCTATACTTTCTGACTGCCTGACTGTACGCAATCTTTGCTTTTTTACCATCTGTCTTATCCTGAGTCCTTTCACTCCAGTTCCCACCCACTGCCAAATTAGTTTCAACCCTCCCCAACAACTCTAACAAACCTGCCCTTGAGAATATTATGGTCTTGTGAGAAGGAATTTGTTTAACTAGCAGGTGGTGAACTTTTGCAATTCTTTGCGCAGAAGGGTGTGAAGGCTAAGTAATTTAAAGTGGAGGTTCATAAGCTGTCAATTAGTCAGATTGTCAAAGGTTACGGGAAGAAGGAGGGAGAAAGGAATAATAAATCAGCCATGATGGAATGGTGGAGCAGACCCAGTGGGCTGAGAGATCCAATTTTGCTCCATTGTCTTATGGTAAAGTGACATTAGGTACAGGAATGTGTGCACATAAGGTGACTGACAGGTATTGATAAAGTCTTGGTGGTTGGGGTGCGTGGATTAGTCGGTGGTGTTATTGCTTGGGGAAAACCAGAAGTTCTGGTCAATGTAGGTACCAATAACATGGGCAGGACAAGTGATGAGGTTCTGCTTAGGGTGTTCAGGAAGTTAGGTGCTCGGTTAAAGGGCAGGACTTCCAGGGTTGTGATCTCAGGATTGCTATCTGTGCCATGTGCTAGTGATGCCAGAACTAGGAAGATTATACAGTTTAACACATCGCTAAGGAGTTGGTGTAGGAGGGAAGGCAAAACATTTCTGGATCATTGGGCTGTCTTCCAGGGAAAGTGGGACCTGTACCGATGGGATGGCTTGCACCTGAACTGGAGGGGGATCGTCAAAGGTTACGGAAAGAAGGAAGGAGAAAGGAATAATAAATTAGCCATCTCAGTTGGAAGTCTGTTAATGCTGCAAGGTGGAGTTTAAACTAGAGTTGCAGGGGGATGGGAACCAGAGTGCCAGAGCAGTTGTGGAGAGGTTGTGGTCACAGATGCTGGTAAGAACTCAGACAAAGTTACAAATCAAAACGTTGAGCATGGTGCGACTAGTGTCCTGAGCTGCATATATTTCAATGCAGGAAGTATCGTAGGAAAGGCAGATATTAGTGCTGAAGATGAGGTAGCTGGTTTACAAACAGAAGCAATGTGTAGTGAGGAGAGACTGTTGATAGAGCAAAATTACAGTCAACAGGATGAGTTGCAACGTGAAACCGGGCAAAATTGGAATAAGGTAAATGAACTTGCAACACGGTTGCAGATTGGCAGGTATAATGTGTAGGCATCACTGAATCATGACTGAAAGAAGATTATAGCTGAGAGCTTCATATGCAACCGTACACATTGTATCAATAGGACAGGCAGGAAGGTAGTGGGTTGGTGTTGCTCTGTTGGTAAAAATTGAAATTAAATCATTAGAAAGAGGTGACATAGGCTTGGAAGGTATTGAATCTTTGAGGATAGAGCTAAGGAACTGCAAAAGGTAAAAATACACTGAGGGAAGTTCTATACAGACCCCTAAATTGGCTTTTATGCAGTCCTTAACTTCCCTTGACAGCCATGGTTGCCTACCCCTGCCATTTGAGAACAACTTCTGTGGGACATATCTATCCTGCACCTTGTGAACTATTTAGAAACTTCAACTATCTCTGTTTTGCTGTTCTCCCCACCAGTACCTTCCTTCAATCCACCTGGGCAAGCTGCTCTCTCATGCCTCTGTAATTCCCTTTATCCCATTGTGATACTGATACATGTGACATGCTTCTCGCTCTCAAATTGCAGTTGGAGTTGTTAAAATACATTGGGATGGGTAAGTCCCCGGGGCCTGACGGAATATTCCCCAGGCTGCTCCATGAGGCGAGAGATTGCTGAGCCTCTGGCTAGGATCTTTATGTTCTCATTGTCTACGGGAATGGTACTGGAGGATTGGAGGGAGGGGAATGTTGTCCCCTTGTTCAAAAAAGGTAATAGGGATAGTCCAGGTAATTATAGACCAGTGAGCCTCATGTCTGTAGTGGGAAAGCTGTTGGAAAAGATTCTTAGAGATAGGATCTATGGGCATTTAGAGAATCATGGTCTGATCAGGGACAGTCAGCATGGCTTTGTGAAGGGCAGATCGTGTCTAACAAGGCTGATAGAGTTCTTTGAGGAGGTGACCAGGCATATAGATGAGGGTAGTGCAGTGGATGTGATCTATATGGATTTTAGTAAGGCATTTGACAAGGTTCCACGTGGTAGACTATTCAGAAAGTCAGAAGGCATGGGATCCAGGGAAGTTTGGCCAGGTGGATTCAGAATTGGCTCGCCTGCAGAAGGCAGAGGGTGGTGGTGGAGGGAGTACATTCATTTTGGAGGATTGTGACTAGTGGTGTCCCACAAGGATTGGTTCTGGGACCTCTACTTTTCGTGATTTTTATTAACGACCTGGATGTCGGGGTAGAGGGGTGGGTTGGCAAGTTTGCAGACAACACAAAGGTTGGTGGTGTTGTGGATAGTGTAGAGGATTGTTGAAGATTGCAGAGAGACATTGATAGGATGCAGAAGTGGGCTGAGAAGTGGCAGATGGAGTTCAACCCGGAGAAGTGTGAGATGGTACACTTTGGAAGGACAAACTCCAAGGCAGAGTACAAAGTAAATGGCAGGATACTCGGTAGTGTGGAGGAGCAGAGGGGTCTCGGGGTACATGCCCACAGGTCCCTGAAAGCTGTCTCACAGGTAGATAGGTTAGTTAAGAAAGCTTATGGGGTGTTAGCTTTCATAAGTCGAGGGATAGAGTTTAAGAGTCGCGAGGTAATGATGCAGCTCTATAAAACTCTGGTTTGGCCACACTTGGAGTACTGTGTCCAGTTCTGGTGCCTCACTATAGGAAGGATGTGGAAGCTTTGGAAAGGGTACAGAGGAGATTTACCAGGATGCTGCCTGGTTTAGAGAGTATGCATTATGATCAGAGATTAAGGGAGCTAGGGCTTTACTCTTTGGAGAGAAGGAGGATAAGAGGAGACATGATAGAGGTGTACAAGATAATAAGAGGAATAGATAGAGTAGATAGCCAGCGCCTCTTCCACAGGGCACCACTGCTCAATACAAGAGGACATGGCTTTAAGATAAGGGGTGGGAAGTTCAAGGGGGATATTAGAGGAAGGTTTTTTACTCAGAGAGTGGTTGGTGCGTGGAATGCACTGCCTGAGTCAGTGGTGGAGGCAGATACACTCGTGAAGTTTAAGAGACTACTAGACAGGTATATGGAGGAATTTAAGGTGGGGGGTTATATGGGAGGCAGGGTTTGAGGGTCAGCACAACATTGTGGGCCGAAGGGCCTGTACTGTGCTGTACTATTCTATGTTCTATTATGATCACTTGCTCTTAAGGGTTCCTTTACATTAAGTTCCCTAATAAGATCTGGGTTATAATACAACAACCAATCTAAGGTAGCATTTTCTCAAGTAGGCTCAGGGGGAAGATGTATCACAGAGACAAAATTCATAAGGGTTAAGAGTACAGGACTGAGGGTGCTGTATGTAGCATTCAGAATAAGGTGTATGAACACAGGTGCAATTAGAGATTGATCTGTATGATGTTGTGGGCATCACTGAGTCGCGGCCGAAGGAAGGTCATAGTTAGGAGTTCAACATCAAAGGAGATACTTTGTACCGAAAGGACAGACAGGAAGGCGTAGATGGTGGTGTGGCTCTTTTGGTAATAGATGGAGTGGCTAATGTAACCCCACTTTTTAAAAAAGGAGGGAGAGAGAAACCGGGGAATTATAGGCCGGTTAGCCTAACGTCGGTGGTGGGGAAACTGCTGGAGTCAGTTATCAAGGATGTGATAACAGCACATTTGGAAAGCGGTGAAATGATCGGACAAAGTCAGCATGGATTTGTGAAAGGAAAATCATGTCTGACGAATCTCATAGAATTTTTTGAGGATGTAACTAGTAGAGTGGATAGGGGAGAACCAGTGGATGTGGTATATTTGGATTTTCAAAAGGCTTTTGACAAGGTCCCACATAGGAGATTAGTGTGCAAACTTAAAGCACACGGTATTGGGGGTAAGGTATTGGTGTGGGTGGAGAATTGGTTAGCAGACAGGAAGCAAAGAGTGGGAATAAACGGGACCTTTTCAGAATGGCAGGCGGTGACTAGTGGGGTACCGCAAGGCTCAGTGCTGGGACCCCAGTTGTTTACAATATATATTAATGACTTGGATGAGGGAATTAAATGCAGCATCTCCAAGTTTGCGGATGACACGAAGCTGGGTGGCAGTGTTAGCAGTGAGGAGGATGCTAAGAGGATGCAGGGTGACTTGGATAGGTTGGGTGAGTGGGCAAACTCATGGCAGATGCAATTTAATGTGGATAAATGTGAAGTTATCCACTTTGGTGGCAAAAATAGGAAAACAGATTATTATCTGAATGGTGGCCGATTAGGAAAAGGGGAGGTGCAACGAGACCTGGGTGTCATTATACACCAGTCATTGAAAGTGGGCATGCAGGTACAGCAGGCGGTGAAAAAGGCGAACGGTATGCTGGCATTTATAGCGAGAGGATTCGAGTACAGGAGCAGGGAGGTACTACTGCAGTTGTACAAGGCCTTGGTGAGACCACACCTGGAGTATTGTGTGCAGTTTTGGTCCCCTAATCTGAGGAAAGACATCTTTGCCATAGAGGGAGTACAAAGAAGGTTCACCAGATTGATTCCTGGGATGGCAGGTCTTTCATATGAAGAAAGACTGGATGAACTGGGCTTGTACTCGTTGGAATTTAGAAGATTGAGGGGGGATCTGATTGAAACGTATAAGATCCTAAAGGGATTGGACAGGCTCGATGCAGGAAGATTGTTCCCGATGTTGGGGAGGTCTAGAACAAGGGGTCACAGTTTGAGGATAGAGGGGCAGCCTTTTAGGACCGAGGTTAGGAAAAACTTCTTCACACAGAGAGTGGTGAATCTGTGGAATTCTCTGCCACAGCAAACTGTTGAGGCCAGTTCATTAGCTATGTTTAAAAGGAAGTTAGATATGGCCCTTGTGGCTACAGGGGTCAGGGGGTATGGAGGGAAGGCTGGGGCGGGGTTCTGAGTTGGATGATCAGCCATGATCATAATAAATGGCGGTGCAGGCTCGAAGGGCCGAATGGCCTACTCCTGCACCTATTTTCTATGTTTCTATGTTAAGTTACATCTTTCGAAATAAATAGCATTGGGTCAGAGAATGTTGAATCTTTGTGGGTGGAGTTAAGAAATTGCAAGGGTGAAAAAAACATTATAGGAATCATATATAGGCCTCCAAAGAGTAGCCAAGGTGTGAGGTTGAGATTGCAAAGGGAGCCGAAAACCCTAACCCTTATAAGGATAATATCACAATTATAATGGGGGACTTCAATATGCAAGGGAGTTGGTGTTGGATCACAAAAGAGTAATTTGTTAAATGCCTATGAGATGGCTTTTTAGAGCAGTTTGTGCTTGAGCCTACTCCGGGAAAGGCTATCTTAGACTGGGTGTTGGGTAATAACCCAGAAGTTATTAGGGAGCTTAACGTAAAGGAACCCTTAGGAAGCAGTGATCATAATATGATTGAATTCATACTGCAATTTGAAAGGGAGAAATGCATGTCACGTGTATCAGTATTGCAATGGAATAAAGGGAATTGCAGAGGCATGAGAGAGGAGATTTCCCAGGTGGATTGGAGGAGGATACTGGCTGGGATGAAGTTTCTCGAAATAGTTCACATGCCATAGGATATATATATCCCACAGAAGTTGTTCTCAAATGGCAGGGCTAGGCAACTGTGACTGACAAGGGAAGTCAAAGACTGTATAAAAGTGAAGGGAAAGATATATAGTGTAGCAAAAGTGACTGGGAAGTTGGATGATTGGGAGGCTCTTAAAATCCAACAAAAGGCAACTAAAAAGCTATATAGGGGAAAGAGAAAATATGAGGTCAGACTAGCCAATAGTATAAAGCAGGATACCGAAATTTTTTTACATAAAAAAAAAAGGAAGGCAAGAGTTGATATTGGACCACTGGAAAATGATGCTGGTGAGGTGGTAACGAGAGACAAGGAAATGACAGATGAACTTAATAAGTCCTTAGCTGTATTCTCACTGTGGAAGACACAAGCAGTGTGCCAGAGGTCCGTGAGTGTCGGGAGCAGGAGTGAGTGCCATTGCTATTACAGAGGAAAAAGTTTTAAGCAAACTCAAAGGTCTCAAGGTAGACAAGTCACCTGGACCAGGTGTACTACATCCCAGAGTCCTGAGAGAGGTTGCTGAAGAAATAACGGGCGCATTGGTCATGATCTTTCAGGAATCACTTGATTCTGTCATGGTCCTGGAGAACTGGACAATTGCAAATGTCACTCCATTCTTTAAGAAGGGAGGAAGACAAAAGAAAGGAACTTATAGGCTAGTTAGCATAACCTCAGTGGTTGGGAAAGTTTTGGAATCCATTATTAAGGACAAGGTTTTGTGGTATTTGGAGAGGAATGATAAAATAACTCAAATTTAGCATGCTTTCTGGAAAGGGAAATCTTGCCCGACAAATCTGTTAGAATTCTTCGAGATAGTAACAAGCAGCGTTGACAAACGAGAGGCATTGATGTCATTTACTTAGATTTTCAGAAGGCACTTAATAAGATGCCTCACCTGAGGCTGCCTAACACGATAACATCCTATGGCATTACAGGAAAGACAGTGGTGTGGACATAGGAATGGCTGAAATGCAGGAGGCAGTGAGTGGGGATAAAAGGGGCCTTTCTGGTTGGCTGCCAGTAACTAGTGGTGTTCCTCAGGGATCAGTATAGAGACTGCTATTTTTCACGTTGTTTGTCAATGAGTGAGAGTGTGGAATTAATGGTTTTGTGGCATAGTTTGGGGATGACAGGTGGAGGTGGGGTAGCTAGTGCTGAGGAAATCATGCAATTAGAAACACAGAAAACCTACAGCACAATACAGGCCCTTTGGCCCACCATGCTGTGCAGAACATGTACTTACTTTAGAAATTACCTAGGGTTACCCATAGCCATCTATTTTTCTAAGCTCCATGTACCTATCCAGGAATCTCTTAAAAGACCCTATTGTATCCGCCTCCACTACCATCACTGGCAGCCCATTCCACGCACTCACCACTCTCTGTGTAAAAACCGTAACTCTGACATCTCCTCTGTACCTACTTCCAAGCACCTTAAAACAGTGCCCTGTCATGTCAGCCATTTCAGCCCTGGGAAAAAGACTCTGATTATCCACACAATCAATGCCTCCCATCATCTTATACACCTCTATCAGGTCACCTCTCATCCTCCGTCGCTCCAAGGAGAAAAGGCCAAGTTCACTCAACTTATTCTCATAATCTCCTCTAGAACCCTTTCCATAGTTTCCACATCCTTCCTGTAGTAAGGTGACCAGAACAGAGCACAGTACTGGAGTAGTACTCCAATTCTAGAAGGACTTAGACCAATTGGAAGAATAGGCAAAAAAGTGGCAGATGGAATACAGTGTTGGGGAATATATGATAATGCATTTTAGTGAAAAGGAACAATAGTGCAGACTATTATCTAAATGGGGAGAAGGTTCAAACATCAGAGGCACAAAGGGACTTCGGAGTCCTCATACAAGACTTCCAGAAGGTTAATTCACAGGTTCAGTCTGTGGTAAAGAAGGCAAATGCAATGTTGGGGTTTATTTCAATGGGAATAGAAAATGAAAACAAGGAGATAATGCTGAAGTTTTATCGGACTCTAGTAAGGTCGCATGGAGTATTGTAAGACCATAAGATATAGGAGCAGAAGCAGGCCATTCAGTCCATCGAGTCTGCTCTGCCATTCAATCATGGGCTGATCCAATTCTTCCAGTCATCCCCACTCCCCTGCCTTCACCCCATACCCTTTGATGCCCTGGCTAATCAAGAACCTATCTATCTCTGCCTTAAATGCACCCAATGACTTGGCCTCCACAGCAGCTTGTGGCAACAAATTCCATAGATTTACCACCCTCTGACGAAAGTAATTTCTCCGCATTTCAGTTCTAAATGGATGTTCTTCAATCCTGAAGTCGTGCCCTCTTGTCCCAGGATCCCCTACCATGGAAAATAGCTTTTCCATATCTAATCTGTTCAGGGCTTTTAACATTCGGAATGTTTCTATGAGATCACCCCTCATTCCCCTGAACTCCAGGAATACAGCCCAAGAGCTGCCAGACATTCCTCACATGGTAACCCTTTCATTCCTGCAATGATTCTTGTGAATCTTCTCTGAACTCTCTTCAATGTCAGTTAATCCTTTCTAAAATAAGAGCCCAATACTCCAAGTGTGGTCTCTTGAGTGCCTTATAGAGCCGCAATGTCACATCCCTGCTCTTATATTCTATACCTCTCGAAGTGAATGCCAATATTGCATTTCCTTCTCTGCATTTTGAATACTCTCCACATCTAAATGATAGTCTGCCGGTTTATTTCTTCCACCAAAGTGCATGACCATACACTATCCAACATTGTATTTCATTTGCCACTTCTTTGCCCATTCCCCTAAACTTCTGCAGTCTCTCTGTTTTCTCAACACTACCCACTCCTCCACCTATCTTTGTATCATCAGCAAATTTAGCCGCAAATCCATTAATCCCATAATCCAAATCATTGACACAAAAAGCAGTGATCCCAACACTGACCCCTGTGGAACTCCACTGGTAACCGGCAGCCAGCCAGAATAGGATCCCTTTATTCCCACTCTCTGCTTTCTGCCAACTAGCCAATGCTCCAACCACACTGGTAACTTCCCTGTAATTCCATGGGCTCTTATCTTGTTAAGCAGCCTCATGTGCAGCACCTTGTCAAAGGCCTTCTGAAAATCCAAGTGTCAACTGCATCTCCTTTGTCTACCCTGCTTGTAATTTCCTCAAGGAATTGCAGTAGGTTAGTGAGGCAGGAATTTCCTTTCAGGAAACCATGCTGGCTTTGGCCTATCTAGTCATGTACCTCCAGGTATTCCATAATCTCTTCCCTAACAATTGATTCCAACAACTTCATAACCACTGATGTCAGGCTAACAGGTCTATAGTTTCCTTTATGCTGCCTCCCACCCTTCTTAAATAGCGGAATAACATTCACAATTTTCCAGTCATCCAGTACAATGCCAGGATCTATTGATTCTTGAATGATCATTGCTAATGCCTCCGCAATCTCTCCAACTACTTCCTTCAGAACCCGAGGGTGCATTCCATCAGGTCCAGGAGATATATCCACTCTCAAACCATTAAGCTTCCTGAGCACTTTCTCAGTCGTAATTTTCACTGCACGAACATTCACTTCCCTGACACTCTTGAATGTCCAGTATACTACAGATGTTTTCCACTGTGAAGACCAATGCAAAATATGTATTCAGTTCCTCTGCCATCTCTGCATCTCTCATTACAATATCTCCAGCATCATGTGTGACCTGTACAAAAAGGACGGGTTACACTTAAATCCTAGGGGGACCAATATCCTGGCAGGGAGATTAGCGGGGGCTACCGAGGTGACTTTAAACTAGAATGGTTGGGGGGTGGGAATCAAATTAAAGAGGCTAGGTGTGAGGAGGTTAGTTCACAACAGAGGGATGGGAACCAGTGCAGAGAGACAGAGGGATGTAAAGTGAGCGTAGAAGCAAAAAGTACAAAGGGGAAAAGTAAAAGTGGCAGGCCGACAAATCCAGGGCAAGCATTAAAAAGGGCTAAGAGAGTTGTAAAAGAGCGCCTGAAGGCTTTATGTGTCAATGCAAGGAGCATTCGTAATAAGGTGGATGAATTGAAAGTGCAGATTGTTATTAATGATTATGATATAGTTGGGATCACAGAGACATGGCTCCAGGGTGACCAGGGATGGGAGCTCAACGTTCAGGGATATTCAATATTCAGGAGGGATAGACATGAAGGAAGGGGAGGTGGGGTGGCGTTGCTGGTTAAAAAAGAGATTAACGCAATAGAAAGGAAGGACATAAGCCGGGAAGATGTGGAATCGATATGGGTAGAGCTGCGTAACACTAAGGGGCAGAAGACGCTGGTGGGAGTTGTGTACAGGCCACCTAACAGTAGTAGTGAGGTCGGAGATGGTATTAAACAGGAAATTAGAAATGTGTGCAATAAAGGAACAGCAGTTATAATGGGTGACTTCAATCTACATGTAGACTGGGTGAACCAAATTGGTAAAGGTGCTGAGGAAGAGGATTTCTTGGAATGTATGCGGGATGGTTTTTTGAACCAACATGTCGAGGAACCGACTAGAGAGCAGGCTATTCTGGACTGGGTTTTGAGCAATGAGGAAGGGTTAATTAGCGATCTTGTCGTGAGAGGCCCCTTGGGTAAGAGTGACCATAATATGGTGGAATTCTTCATTAACATGGAGAGTGACGTAGTTAATTCAGAAACAAAGGTTCTGAACTTAAAGAGGGGTAACTTTGAAGGTATGAGTCGTGAATTAGCTAAGATAGACTGGCAAATGACACTTCAAGGATTGACGGTGGATATGCAATGGCAGGCATTTAAAGGTTGCATGGATGAACTACAACAATTGTTCATCCCAGTTTGGCAAAAGAATAAATCAAGGAAGGTAGTGCACCCGTGGCTGACAAGAGAAATTAGGGATAGTATCAATTCCAAAGAAGTAGCATACAAATTAGCCAGAGAAAGTGGCTCACCTGAGGACTGGGATAAATTCAGAGTTCAGCAGAGGAGGACAAAGGGCTTAATTAGGAAGGGGAAAAAAGATTATGAGAGAAAACTGGCAGAGAACATAAAAACGGACTGTAAAAGCTTTTATAGATATGTAAAAAGGAAAAGACTGATAAAGACAAATGTAGGTCCCCTGCAAACAGAAACAGGTGAATTGATTATGGGGAGCAAGGACATGGCAGACCAATTGAATAATTACTTTGGTTCTGTCTTCACTAAGGAGGACATAAATAATCTTCCAGAAATAGTAAGGGACAGAGGGTCCAGTGAGATGGAGGAACTGAGCGAAATACATGTTAGTAGGGAAGTGGTGTTAGGTAAATTGAAGGGATTGAAGGCAGATAAATCCCCAGGGCCAGATGGTCTGCATCCCAGAGTGCTTAAGGAAGTAGCCCAAGAAATAGTGGATGCATTAGTGATAATTTTTCAAAACTCGTTAGATTCTGGACTAGTTCCTGAGGATTGGAGGGTGGCTAATGTAACCCCACTTTTTAAAAAAGGAGGGAGAGAGAAACCGGGGAATTATAGGCCGGTTAGCCTAACGTCGGTGGTGGGGAAACTGCTGGAGTCAGTTATCAAGGATGTGATAACAGCACATTTGGAAAGCGGTGAAATGATCGGACAAAGTCAGCATGGATTTGTGAAAGGAAAATCATGTCTGACGAATCTCATAGAATTTTTTGAGGATGTAACTAGTAGAGTGGATAGGGGAGAACCAGTGGATGTGGTATATTTGGATTTTCAAAAGGCTTTTGACAAGGTCGCACACAGGAGATTAGTGTGCAAACTTAAAGCACACGGTATTGGGGGTAAGGTATTGGTGTGGGTGGAGAATTGGTTAGCAGACAGGAAGCAAAGAGTGGGAATAAACGGGACCTTTTCAGAATGGCAGGCGGTGACTAGTGGGGTACCGCAAGGCTCAGTGCTGGGACCCCAGTTGTTTACAATATATATTAATGACTTGGATGAGGGAATTAAATGCAGCATCTCCAAGTTTGCGGATGACACGAAGCTGGGTGGCAGTGTTAGCAGTGAGGAGGATGCTAAGAGGATGCAGGGTGACTTGGATAGGTTGGGTGAGTGGGCAAACTCATGGCAGATGCAATTTAATGTGGATAAATGTGAAGTTATCCACTTTGGTGGCAAAAATAAGAAAACAGATTATTATCTGAATGGTGGCCGATTAGGAAAAGGGGAGGTGCAACGAGACCTGGGTGTCATTATACACCAGTCATTGAAAGTGGGCATGCAGGTACAGCAGGCGGTGAAAAAGGCGAACGGTATGCTGGCATTTATAGCGAGAGGATTCGAGTACAGGAGCAGGGAGGTACTACTGCAGTTGTACAAGGCCTTGGTGAGACCACACCTGGAGTATTGTGTGCAGTTTTGGTCCCCTAATCTGAGGAAAGACATCTTTGCCATAGAGGGAGTACAAAGAAGGTTCACCAGATTGATTCCTGGGATGGCAGGTCTTTCATATGAAGAAAGACTGGATGAACTGGGCTTGTACTCGTTGGAATTTAGAAGATTGAGGGGGGATCTGATTGAAACGTATAAGATCCTAAAGGGATTGGACAGGCTAGATGCGGGAAGATTGTTCCCGATGTTGGGGAGGTCCAGAACGAGGGGTCACAGTTTGAGGATAGAGGGGAAGCCTTTTAGGACCGAGATTAGGAAAAACTTCTTCACACAGAGAGTGGTGAATCTGTGGAATTCTCTGCCACAGCAAACTGTTGAGGCCAGTTCATTAGCTATGTTTAAAAGGAAGTTAGATATGGCCCTTGTGGCTACAGGGGTCAGGGGGTATGGAGGGAAGGCTGGGTTCTGAGTTGGATGATCAGCCATGATCATAATAAATGGCGGCGCAGGCTCGAAGGGCCGAATGGCCTACTCCTGCACCTATTTTCTATGTTTCTATGTTTCTATGTCTTATTGGTCCTATATCTACCCTCTTTTACCCTTTATATACTTTAAAAAGCTTTTAGTATCTTCTTTGATGTTAGTCGCCAGCTTCCTTTCATAATTCATCTTTTCCTTCCTGATAACCTTCTTAGTTTCCTTGTGCAAGTGTTTAAAAGCTTTCCAATCCTCTATCTTTCCACTAGCTTTGGCTTCCTTGTATGCCTTCTCTTTTCCTTTTACTTTGGCTCTGACTTCACTTGTCAGCCACAGTAGTATCTTGCATCCATTAAAAATTTTCTTCTTACTTAGAATATATCTGTCTTGCACTTCCCACATTTCTCACAAAAACTCCAGCCATTGCTGCTCTGCTGACCTTTCCAGTCAACCTTGGCCAGTTCCCCTCTCATGCCATTGTAATTTCATAGTCATACTTTATTGATCCTGGGGGAAATTGGTTTCCTTTATTCCACTGAAATACCGACACATTGGAATTTAGTTTCTCCTTCTCAAATTTCAAAGTGAACATGATCATATTATGATCACTGTTCCCTAAGGGTTCCTTAATTTTAAGCTATTTTATCACCTCCGGATCATTGCACAACACCCAGTCTAGCACAGCCGATCCCCTAGTGGGCTCAACAAAAAGCTGTTCTAGAAAGCCATCCCTTAGACATCCTACAAATTCTCTCTTGAGATCCAGAAATGGCCTGGTTTTCCCAATCCACTTTCATGTTAAAATCCCCAACGATTACCATGACATTGCCCTTCTGACACACCTTTTCTATCTCCTGCTGTAATTCATAATCCACATCCCGGCTGCTGTTTGGAGGCCTGTATACAACTGCAATTAGGATCCTCTTACCCTTGTCATTTCTTAATTCGACCCATAGAGACTCTACACCTTCTGATCCTATGTCATTCCTTTCTAATGATTTCACATTATTTCCTACACACAGGGCCACACCACCCCCTCTGCCTACTAACCTAGCTTTTCGATACATTGTATATTCTTGAATGTTCAACTCCCAATGGCAGCCGTCCTTGAGCCAAGCTTCAGAGATGGCCACAATGTCGTATTTGCCAATCTGCAGCTGAATTTCAAGATCGTTCAATTTATTTCTTATGCTGTGTGCATTCAAATACAACACTTTCATGTCCAGTATTTGTTGCTTTCTGTTTTAACTGCACCACGCCTCTATTGCCCTGTAACTCATCCCACTGGCTGTGATTATGCCTCATCTCCTGTCTGTCCTTTCTATCATCTCAGTTGCATGCCATCTTTGATTTGTTTCTGTTTTCCCCTTCCTCAGTCCTATCACTCCTGTTCCCATCCCCTTGCCAAATTAGTTCAAATCCTCCTGAACAGCTCTATTAAACCTGCCTGCTAGGATTACAAGATCACAAGATAAAGGAGCAGAAGCAGGCCATTCGGCCCATCGAGTCTGCTCCGCAGCTCCCCCATGAGCTAAACTATTCACCCATCTAGTTCCAATTTCCGGCTTTTTCCCCATATCCCTTGATACCCTGACTAATTAGATACCTGTCAATCTCCTCCTTAAACACCCTCAATGATCGGGCCTCCACAGCTGTATTTGGCAATGAATTCCACAAATCCACGACCCTCTGGCTAAAAAAATTTCTCCTCACCTCTGTTTTAACTGGGTACCCTCTAATTCTAAAGACTATGGCCTCTTGTCCTGGACTCACCCACCAAGGGAAACAGCCTTTCCACATCTACTCTGTCTAACCCTTTCAACATTCGAAATGTTTCTATGAGATCCCCTCTCATTCTTCTATACAGTCCAAGAGCGGATAAATGCTCCTCATATGTTAGCCCCTGCATTCCAGGAATCATCCTCGTAAATCTTCTCTGAACTCTCTCCAACATCAGTATATCCTTTCTAAGATAGGGGGCCCAAAACTGCACACAGTATTCCAAATGAGGTCTCACTAATGCCCCATAGAGCCTCATCAACACCTCCTTACTCTTATACACTATTCTTCTTGAAATGAATGCCAACATAGCATTCGCTTTCCTTACCACTGATCCAACTTGGTGGTTAACCTTTAGGGTATCCTGCACGAGGACCCCCAAGTCCCTTTGCACTTCCGATTTTTGAATTTTCTCCCCATCTAAATAATAATCTGCCCGATTATTTCTTCCTCCAAAATGTACAACCGTACATTTATCAACGTTGTATCTCATCTGCCATTTTCTTGCCCACTCTCCTAAACTGACTAAGTCTCCCTGCAACCTTTCTGTTTCTTCAACATTTCCTGCTCCTCCACCTATCTTGGTGTCATCCGCAAACTTAGCCACAAAACCATTTAATCCATAATCCAAATCATCGCTCTACATCGTAAAAAGAAGCGGCCCCAACACCGACCCCTGCGGAACACCACTAGTAACCGGCAACCAATCAAAATAGGATCCCTTTATTCCCACCCTTTGCTTTCTGCCTATCAGCCAGTGCTCCACCCATTCCAATATCTTTCCTGTAATTCCATGGGCTCTCATCTTATTAAGCAGCCTCGTATGCGGCACCTTATCAAAGGCGTTTTGAAAATCCAAATACACAACATCCACAGCCTCTCCCTTGTCAATCTTATTCGAGATTACCTTAAAAAATTACAATAAGTTGGTGAGGCAGGATCTTCCCTTCATGAAACCATGCTGGCTTCGGCCTATCTTGTCATGCACCTCGAGGTATTTCATAATCTCATCCTTGAGGATTGACTCCAATATCTTTCCAACTACCGATGTCAGACTAATAGGTCTGTAATTTTCTTTTTGCTGCCTCCTTCCTTTCTTAAATAGCGGAACTACATTTGTGACCTTCCAGTCCTCCGGAACCATGCCAGAGTCTATTGATTCCTGGAAGATCATTTCCAATGCTTCCACAATCTCCAAAGCCACCTCCTTCAGAACCCTTGGGTGCACCTCATCCGGACCGGAAGACTTAACTATTCTTAGTCCATTTAGCTTCCCAAGCACTTTCTCTCTAGTAATCTTGACTGTACCTAATTCTATTCCCTGATACCTCTGGCTATCAGGTATATTGCTCTTGTCTTCCGCTGTGAAGACTGATGCAAAATACTCATTCAGTTCCTCCGCCATCTCTTTGTTATCCATTATAATTTCTCCAGCATCATTTTCAATCAGTCCCGTATCTATCCTTGTCACTCTTTTACTCTTCATATATTTAAAAAAACTCTTAGTATCCTTTTTTTATGCTAATTGCCAACTTTCTTTCATAATTCATCTTTTCTTTCCTCATGATTTTCTTAGTTTCCTTCTGTAAGTTCTTAAAAGTCTTCCAGTCCTCATTTTCCCCACTAATTTTTGCTTCCTTGTACGCCATTTCTTTTGCTTTTATTTTTGCCTTAACCTCTCTCGTTAGCCACACTTGTGCCATTTTCCCAGTCATGATTTTCTTTTTTCTTGGAATACATTTTTCCCTCATTTTCCTTATTTCTTGTTGGAATTTCATCCAACTCTGCTCTGCCATCCCTCCATTTATCTTACTTTTCCAATCGACTTGGGCCAGTTCCTCTCTCATACCACTGTAATTTCCCCTGTTACACTGAAATATCGATACACCTGATACCAGCTTCTCCTTTTCAGATTTGAAACTGAACTCAATCATATTATGATCACTACTTCCAAGGGGTTCCTTTACCTCCAGCTCCCTAATCACCTCAGGTTTGTTACACAACACCAATCCAAAACAGCCAGTCCCCTGGTGGGCTTCTGGACAAGCTGCTCCAAAAAGCCATCCTGTAGGCATTCTACAAACTCCCTCTCCTGAGATCCATTACCTTCCTGACTTTCCCAATCCACTTTCATATGAAAATCCCCCATAATTATCTTGACATTTTCCTTCTGACACGTTTTTTCTATTTCCAGCTGTAACTTGTAGTCCACATCCCGGCTGCTGTTTGGAGGCCTGTATATAACTGCTATTGGTGTCTTTTTACCCTTGCCATTTCTTAATTCTATCCATAAGGATTCTACCTCTTCTGATCCTATGTCCCTTCTTTCTATTGATTTGATATCATTACTTACCATCAGGGCCACACCACCCGCTTTACCTACCTTCCTATCTTTCCTATACACTGTGTATCCTTGGATATTCAGCTCCCAATCACATCCATCATTTAGCCACGACTCGGTGATGGCCACAATGTCATATCTTTTAACCTGCAGCTGTACAGCAAGGTCATCCACTTTATTTCTAATGCTGCATGCATTTAAGTACAGTACATTTAGATCAGTATCTGTTGTCGATTTTGCTATATTTCTATTTTGCAGCAAATTATCCTGTATATTCTCCGGCCTGTCCTTCTTGTGATCTTTGCTGCACAGTATTTTTGACTTATTTCTATTTTCCTCTTCCTCGACCCTAACACCTTGGTTTCCTTCCCCTTGCCAACTTAGTTTAAACCCTTCCTCTTGCCAACTTAGTTTAAACCCTTCCTAACAGCTATAATAAACAATCCCGCCAGGATATTAGTACCTTTTGGGTTCAAGTGTAATCCATCTGTTTTGTATAAGTCATACCTTCCCCAAAATAGATCCCAATGATTCAAGAATTTGAAGCCCTGCCCCCTGCACCAGTTACTTAGCCACACATTCATCTGCTTAATTCTGCTATTCTTACCATTATTAGCACGCAGCTCAGGCAGCAATCCTGATATTATTACTCTGGAGGTCCGGCTTTTCAATTTTCTTCCTAGCTCCCAGTAATCTTTCTTCAGGACCTCCTCTCTTTTTCTGTCTATGTCATTGGTACCAACATGTACCAAGACTTCCGGCTGCTCGCCCTCTCTCCTCAGAATACTCTGGACTCGATCTGAGACATCCCGTACCTGGGCACCAGGGAGGCAACACACCATCCGGGTATCCTTGTCCGGCTCGCAGAATCTCTTGTCCGTCCCCCTTACGATGGAGTCCCCTATAACTACTGCATTTCTTCTTGCTCTCTTGATTTCGGCACTGGGCAGAATGCCAGAGTCTCATCCACTGTGGTCCTCCTCTGTTAGGTCTGCCTTTTCAACAGTATTCAAAATGATATATCGATTTCTGAGGGGGACTGTCACAGGGGTGCTATCCACTACCTCTCTATAGGTAGTATCTATCACCTCCTCACTTTCCCTAAATAGCTGAAGGTCATCAATTTCCATCTCCAGCTCCTTAACACGGTCCTTCAGGAGCCTCATCTCAGTGCACCTGGTGCAGATGTAATCCTTGGGGAGGCTGGGAGTCTCCCAGGGTCCCCACATCTGGCACTCCAAGCACAACACTAATCCTAGATGCATACCTCTAACGCTACTGTTTGTACCAAGTACCAAAAAACTGTAACTTACTCCGTTACTATGAGACTCAACGGTCGCAGGAAGCCTCTTCCCATCTCCGCCGAAGCCCGTTGAGCCAAAGCCCTTTCACTCTGCACCCTCTCACTCCGCAGCCCGCTCCGACGCTGCCTGCTGGATATGGCAGTTTTCTTTTTAAACTGTTCACACTCAACTGGCTGATGTCACGCGCCTGCGCAGTCTGGCCTCTCTCGTACTCCGAGAAATAAAATGTCTTCTCGCTGGAAATCCTTAGCCTCTTACCGCTGTCTTCTTGATCCGAAGACATTGGACCCCTTTGGGTTCAGGTGTAACCCATCCTTTTTGTACAGGTCGTACCTCCCCCAGAAGATGCCCCAATGATCCAGGAACCCGAAGCCTTATCCCCTATACCAGTGTCTCAGCCACACATTAATGTGCCTGATCATGCTATTCTGCGCTTGTTAGCATGTAGCACAGGCAGCAATCCTGAGATTACTACCCTGGAGGTCCTGCTTTTCAGCTTCCTACCCAACTCCCTGAATTCTCTCTTCAGGGTCTCCTCCCTTTTTCTACCTACATCATTGGTACCAACGTGTACCAAAACTTCTGGTTGTTCGCCCTCCCCCTTCAGAATACTCTGCACCCAATCCGAGACAAAGGAGAATATAGGGAGTTAGGAAAGGAGTTGAGAAGCAGGACCACAAAGGTAGAAATCTCGGGATTACTTCCTGTGCCACGCGACAGTGAGAGTAGGAACGCAATGAGGTGGAGGATAAATGTGTGGCTGAGGGATTGGAGCAGGGGGCAGGGGTTCGAGTTTTTGGATCATTGGGACCTCTTTTGGTGCAGGTGTGACCTGTACAAAAAGGACGGGTTGCACTTGAATCCTAGGGGGACCAATATCCTAGTGGGGAGATTTGCAAAGACTACTGAGGAGACTTTAAACTAGAATGGTTGGGGGGTGGGAATCAAATTGAAGAAACTAGGAGAGAGGAAGTTAGTTCACAAATAGAGAAAGCTAGTAGACAGTGTGTGAGGGAGGATAGACAGGGGACAGAGATCAGGAGCACTCAGACCAAAGATGTAGGGCAGAAGGAAGAAAAAGATAACAAAGTTGTTTGCTCCATTAAGGATAAACAGAGAGTAAGAGGTGGAGAGTTTCCTAAATGCATCTATTTTAATGCTAGGAGCATTGTAAGAAAGGTGGATGAGTTTAGAGCATGGATCGATACCTGGGAATATGATGTTGTAGCTATTAGTGAAACATGGTTGCAGGAGGAGTGTGATTGGCAACGAAATATTCCTGGATTTCATTGCTTCAGGTGTGACAGAATTGGAGGGGCAAGAGGGGGAGGTGTTGCATTGAAGGACAAGAAGGAAGGGCAAGAGGGGGAGGTGTTGCATTGCTTGTCAGAGAAAATATAACAGCAGTCCTCTGGCAGGATAGATTAGTGGACTCGTCCAGGGAGGCTATTTGGTGGAATTGAGGAATGGGAAAGGTGTAGTGATGCTTATAGGGGTGTATTATAGACCACCTAATGGGGAGCGAGAACTGGAGGAGAAAATTTGTAAGGAGATAGCAGATATTTGTAGTAAGCACTAAGTTGTGATTGTGGGAGATTTTAATTTTCCACACATGGACTGGGAAGCCCATTCTGTAAAAGGGCTGGATGGTTTGGAGTTTGTAAAATGTGTGCAGGATAGTTTTTTGCAGCAATACATGGAGGTACCAACTGGAGAAGGGGAAGTGTTGGATCTCCTGTTAGGGAATGAGATAGGGCAGGTGACGGAGGTTTGTGTTGGAGAACACTTCGGATCCAGTGATCACAATGCCATTAGTTTCAATATAATTATGGAGAAAGATAGGACTGGACCCAGGGTTGAGATTTTTGATTGGAGAAAGGCTAACTTTGAGGAGATGTGAAAGGATTTAGAAGGAGTGGATTGGGACAGTTTGTTTTATGGGAAGGATGTAATAGAGAAATGGAGGTCATTTAAAGGTGAAATTTTGAGGGTACAGGATCTTTATGTTCCTGTTAGGTTGAAAGGAAAGGTTAAAAGTTTGAGAGAGCCATGGTTTTCAAGGAATATTGGAAACTTGGTTCAGAAAAAGAGAGGGATCTACAATAAATATAGGCAGCTTGGAGTAAATGAGGTGCTCGAGGAATATAAAGAATGTAAAAAGATTCCTAAGAAAGAAATTAGAAAAGCTAAAAGAAGATATGAAGCTGCTTTGGCAAGTAAGGTGAAAATAAATCCAGAGGGTTTCTACAGTTATATTACTAGCAAAAGGATAGTACGCTGACCTTTATAAATCAGAGCATTGAGTATAGAAGTTGGGATGTAATGTTGAAATTGTATAAGGCATTGGTGAGGCCAAATTTGGAGTATTGTGTCCAGTTCTGGTCACTGAATTATAGGAAAGATGTCAATAAAATTGAGAGAGTACAGAGGAGATTTACTAAAATGTTGCCTGGGTTTCATCTCCTAAGTTACAGAGAAAGGTTGAACAAGTTAGGTCTTTATTCTTTGGAACGTATAAGGTTGAGGGGGGACTTGATAGAGGTATTTAAAATTATGAAGGGGATAGATAGAATTGACATGGACAGGCTTTTTCCATTGAGAGTGGGGGAGATTCAAACAAGAGGGCATGAGTTGAGAGTTAAAGGGCAAAAGTTTAGGGGTAACATGAGGGGGAACTTCTTTACTCAGAGAGTGGTAGCTGTGTGGAACGAGCTTCCAGCAGAAGTGGTTGAGGCAGGTTCGATGTTGTCATTTAAAGTTAAATTGGATAGATATAAGGACAGGAAAGGAATGGAGGGTTTTGGGCTGAGTGCAGGTCGGTGGGACTAGGTGAGAGTAAGAGCTCGGCACAGACTAGAAGGGCCAAGATGGCCTGTTTCCTTGCTGTTATTGTTATATGGTTATATAACATCCCGTATCCTGACACCTGGGAGGCAACATGCCATGCGGGTATCTCTACCAGGCTGACAGAACCTCCTGTCTGTTCCCCTCACTATGGAATGCCTGACTATCACACTCCTCATCTTCTTTTCTCCGTTTGACACCAGGGAACCAGGCTCGGTGCCAGAGACCCGATCGCTATGGTCATCCTCTGTCAGGTCAACCCCCTCAACAGCATCCAAAACGAGATTAACGATTACTGAAGGGGATGACCACAAGGGTGCTCTCTACTATCTGAGCTTTTCCCATCCGTTCCCTGACAGTCACCCACTCCTGCAGCCTCGGGGTGAACTGCCTGTAACTCCTATCTATCTGCTGCTCACTTTCCCTAATAAGCTGTAGGTCATCAAGCCACAGCTCCAGCTCCCTAACAGAAGCAGGCAGTTCAGTGATTGTTTCTCTCATTCTGCTGAACACCAGTGAGTGCAAGCCCAGAGCCATCAAGCAATCAAATTTAGATTTACGATCTGGGCTATCCAAGGTAAAAGATCTACGGCAGATACTGGTCCAAGCAATGGTCAGATGCCAGTGAGGCAATGCCCAACATTCCACAGAGCTCTGGGCACATAATTGCTCAAAATGGTCCACAAAAACCACCCGACTGGTTGACAGTGGAAGCTGAAACCAGGATGAGGGACGTATCACTCCCATCCTAACTTCTCTGCATTGGCTTCCTGTATCTTGCAGAACTGATTGTAAAGTTCTCTTCCTTGTGAGACTCTGCAGAATCCAGATCACTATTGAATGTACATGTTTGGTGTCACCCCTTTGTACAAGTTTCCACAAATCGGTGAGATTCACGATTCAGTGTGAGGGCACCGTATCGGTGAGATCCACGACTCAGTGTGAGGACACCGTATCGGTGAGATCCACCATTCAGTGTGAGGACACCGTATCGGTGAGATCCACCATTCAGTGTGAGGGCACCGTATCGGTGAGATCCATCATTCAGTGTGAGGGCACCGTATCAGTGAGATCCATCATTCAGTGTGAGGGCACCGTATCAGTGAGATCCATCATTCAGTGTGAGGGCACCATATCAGTGAGATCCATCATTCAGTGTGAGGGCACCGTATCAGTGAGATCCACCATTCAGTGTGAGGGCACCGTATCGGTGAGATCCACCATTCAGTGTGAGAATACCAAATCTCTTTATTGTCTTTAAAGCTCTGGATGGTCTGGGACCAGACTACGTCAGAGAATCATTTTCATTTTATAATTCTGCTCGAGCTCTCAGGTCTTCCTTTGACAGTCCCTTAAATTTAAACAATCTCTCAAAAGATAATTGTCAGGTCAGATATTTTGAACTGTGCTCCTGAACTACGGAATTCAATGCCTAAAACCATAAAGGATTCAGACTCAGTTGACCCTTTCAAACACCAGCTTTATTTACTTATTCATTTAACCTTGCTTTTAACTATCATCTTTTTGTCTTTTACTTTCATGTTCATTTTACCCCATTGTGAACCACATCGTCTGTATGAAATGTGTTCTATAAATAAGTTATTATTATTATTTATTTTTTCTTGGCTCAAAAAGATAAAACCTGAGGTATGGCCATTGCCAAGGACACTCGTGTCTCAAATATAGAAACTTTCAGACTATTCTAGTAGCTTTTTGAAGATTTACATAAATATTGCTGTGTAGGCTTAATGGTTTAACAATATTGTGTAGTGAGTTTGGGATGATACCAGTTGTAGATATTACTAATGGGACAATGTATACCCTGCTGATAGAAAACCTACAGCACAATACAGGCCTTTCAGCCCACAAAGCTGTGCTGAACATGTCGTTACCTTAGAAATTACCTAGGGTTACCCACAGCCCTCTATTTTTCTGAGCTCCATGTACCTATCCAGGAGTCTCTTAAAAGACCCTATCGTATCCACCTCCACCACCGTCACCGGCAGCCCATTCCACACACTCACCATTCTCTGTAAAAAAAAACTTCCCCCTGGCATCTCCTCTGTACCTACTTTCAAGCACCTTAAAACTGTGCCTTCTCATGCTAGCCATTTCAGACCTGGGAAAAAGCCTCTGACTATCCACACGATAAATGCCTCTCATTATCTTGTACACCTCTATCAGGTCACCTCTCATCCTCCGTCGCTCCAAGGAGAAAAGGCTGAGTTCAATCAACCTATTCTCATAAGGCATGCTCCCCAATCCAGGCAACATCCTTGTAAATCTCCTCTGCACCCTTTCTATGGTTTCCACATCCTTCCTATAGGATGGATGTGTTCCATAGTCTTTCAATTTCCTCTTTTAATTCAACAGATTTCTGATGTTTTTCTCTTACTGATTTCTGTGTGTTTGAGTGAGAGTTATGTGTGTTTTGGAATGGCTATGTCTTTTAAGTAAGTTTTTCTTGCTTGCTTCTCCTGAAGTATTATATTCAGCTGATTGTGGACTTCAGGAAGGGTAAGACGAAGGAACACATACCAATCCTCATAGAGGGATCAGAAGTGGGGAGTTGAGCAGCTTCAAGTTCCTGGGTGTCAAGATCTCTGAGGATCTAACCTGGTCCCAACACATTGATGCAGTTATAAAGAAGGCAAGACAGCGGCTAGACTTCATTCGGAGTCTGAGGAGATTTGGTACGTCAACAAATACACTCAAAAACTTCTGTAGATGTATCATGGACAGCTTTCTGACAGGCTGCATCACTGTCTGGTATAGAGGGGCTACTGCACAGGACCGAAAGAAGCTGCAGAAGGTTGTAAATCTAGTCAGCTCCATCTTGGGTACTAGCCTACAAAGTACCCAGGACATCTTCAAGGAGCAGTGTCTCAGAAAGGCAGTGTCTGTTATTAAGGACCTCCAGCAACCAGGGCATGTCCTTTTCTCACTGTTACCATCAGGTAGGAGGTACAGAAGCCTGAAGGCACACACTCAGTGATTCAGGAACAGCTTCTTCCCCTCTGCCATCCGATTCCTAAATGGACATTGAACCCTTGGACACTACCTCAGTTTTTAAAATATATTGTATTTCTGTTATTTGCACGATTTTTAATCTATTCAATATCTGTATACTATAATTGATTTATTTAATTGTAACCCTCAAGTACGGCCAGCATGCTTTTGTCCAGGGGAAGACAGCCTCCGGCCCAGCCAAACTGAGAAATCTTGTTTGTGTGGATACTGTGTGATGTGTTGCCCAGCTGCAAATCCGAACCTCAAAATATCAGAGAGTACACCATATGCAATTCAGCTTTATAATTCTTAATTTGACTAGAGGGTTAGTAAAGAAAACAAAAAGGAAAAGGGCCCATTTCAATGAAACAGTCTAACCTGCACGTTGGAGCTCACGGTTGTCCGTCCATTCGTTCCCCATAGACCTCCTCCAAGCGTTGTCGACTCCCGGACCCTCACTCCAAATCCACTCCGTCCTGCGGTTTACCAACTCTCCCCACTCGCGTCTTCTCTCTTCATCTCTCACAGACAAAAGACTGTAAATCCCTTCTCTCAGCCCCACAAGAAAGAAACAACGTGCCTCTCACTGGATGGTGCACATTCCAAAGCCCCCGTTATCTCTAGTCATAACCCAAACACTGCTGCTACAGAGAAGCCATTGCATTAGCCGTGAAACCTTACAGAGAAACCATTACATTAGCAGTGAAACCTTAATTATTACATATTAATTATTATTATTATTTTGTGCTTTTTTCCTTCTACATTGTGTATTGCATTGAACTGCTGCTGCTAAGTTAACAAATTTCACGTCACATGCTGCTGATAATAAACCTGATTTTGATTCTGAGACAGTTCTTATGGATTGTCCTGTCTGTAATAATGGATCGAGCGGTTGTAATATAATTTTTGGGACTCTGACTGTAAAGCTAGATCAGGCTTGTAGTTATAGTAAGGTATGGTGTTACTATTATTCTTATTAAGTTCAGTAACTTTCCATCCATTGCAGCCATCGTGGCCAATGCAGATACTGTTACAAACAAATACACAGGACTGACAACAGGGGTTGCACATGGGAGAATCTTTAAAAATATTTGCATATATGTCTTGCACAATAAATAACCTTTATTTTTCTCCTAGAGCATTCAATGTTTCAGAACAGCATCAGCACAACTTTCAGAACTTTTTATCAGCACTTTTATTATATTCTATAAAGTAGAGATTGGTGCAGATGCATAAGATCATCGAGAGTTACAAAATAAACTTAATCAGTAAATTGGTTTTCAGAGAAACAGTGTAAAACAAATCCATTAACAATAGTCCCAACCCCAGCTGTGAGAGGAGGAGGGTTGGATGTGAGGCGAGCAACGGCAGCCTGTAAAAACCCAGAGCTATAGTAAACACCAACGGAAACTCCAAAGACCTCATTCCTGGGAGAGAAAGGATCTTCAATGGGGCCAAACTGAAAGACAGGCCCAGGACAGAGGATTCTGGAGAGCTGCTGTCGACAGCCTGTGCCCCAGTAGGGGTGATAGATTTAACCAACCAACCAAATACATTAACATAACAAATGTTTGAGAACAGCATACTGACAAGAGATTGAAATCACTTCTGAAGGAATTTGCAAATTAGAAACCTGAATTATCACCAGGAAAACTGAGTAAAATTAGTTACATTCAGCCTTTCTGGCCTGGACTTCATTTGGAGAATAATACCGAGCCTTTGTTTTATCAGCAGCCAGAAAGAGTAACAGTAAGTACTGGCCTAGGTTTGTGCTTGTTTGTACAGAGAAATATGGCTTGTTTTCATCAACTAACAGTGCAAAGCATATCATTCAAATATCTGACTGGTCAAGCATTATTGAAAGATCATTCAACATAGGAATACGTAAGGAAAAAGAAATCCGGCAGTCAGATTTACACCTGCTTAACATCTATGGTTCAAGAGAGGTTCTTGTGAAAAGACAAAATCTTCAACATAGCACTGGAAACGTGCTGAGCATGAACTCTAACATAGAGCATCTTTATGAAGCTAAAGATTGTGGTTTTACTCATCTCTATAATTCGGCAATAATCTCCAGAGAGAAACACTTATAAATTGATAATGCAGGCAAGAAAAACGAACAGCTTTATACACAAAAATGTATAAACGTAATAAGTCACTTCTCATTCTAGTGTTTGAAAAAAGTTATCAGGGGTTAGGAGTAAATTCTTTAAGAAACAATGATATAACAATTTATTATAGAATATATGACAGAGATTGTTCCTTCAAAATTCTGCTAATTGTAAAACAAACTTTAACAATTGTTTTGTCCTGACAGCGGATGTCAAATCAATAGACATCTTAATCAGGAAAATAACTGCAAAATGTCAACGCTACATCTCCAGGTCACAAAAGTGCATTTTCATCAGTGGACATATAAAAATAGAAGAGTTTGTCTCGGGATATCAATATGTGAGAATACCATGTGTCACAGTATGCTCTTCGAATGTTCAAAGTCCTTTGTAACGGTGTTGCTTCCTGTAGATGGGGGTGGGGTGCGGCACAGTGGCGGAAGAATCTGGACCCCCTTGGCCACTGCTAGGAATGCTGAGTAAGCCTTCTGTAATGTGGCAGCACCTCATGTTCGGAAAGATGAAGAGCAAATTCCAAGGCAACTAACACGGGAAACTCAAAGGCTAACAGTTCTCGTCGGTTAAGTCGGAATTTTTCTTCCAGTTTCTGTTGTGAGAAAGAGAAAAACAAGCATTACATTCCGGTTTCCTCCCACAGTCCAAAGATGTACCAGTGAGTCAGTTAATTGGTCATGTAGATTGTCCCATGATGAGGCTCAGGGTTAAATAGGTGGGTTGCTGGGTGGTGTGGGTCATTGGGCTGAAAGGGGCCGTTCCATGCTGTATAAACAAACAAAGGAATAACATTTACTGTGACGATAGGGGTGTGAGGGTAGCACAGTAGTGTAGTGGTAGCTGTCGTGGGCAGCATGGTGGCGAAGCATTAGAACATAATTTCACATCACCATCTGCAAGATAGGGGTTCAATTCCCACTGCAGTCTGGAGGAAGTTTGTACATTTCCCTCATGACTGTGCGGGTTTCCTCAAAGTACTCCAATTTCCTCCCACATTCCGATAGTTTCAGTGAGTTGAGGGGCTAGAACTGTGGCAGGCATGTGGGCTGCCCAGCACAATGCTCACTGATTTAATGTGATGCAAATGACACATTTCCCAGTGTGCTTTGATGTTCATGTCACAAATAAAGCTAATCTCTTTAATATCATCTGATTTGATTTGATGCATTTCGATGCACATGTAATAAATAAACTATTCTAATTGAAACATTTAATTTAATCATCTGAAATTGAAGCACTGTGTTTTATATTCATCCCCTTAGCTCATACTTAAAGAGTCGGAATCAGAAGAGCACTAACATGTCGTGAATGTTTTTGTTTTGAGGCATCAGTATAGTACAAGATATAAAGATATGGTGCCCTCACACTGAATGCTGGATCTCACCGATACGGTGTCCTCACACTGAATGGTGGATCTGACCGATACGGTGTCCTCACACTGAATGCTGGATCTCACCGATACGGTGTCCTCACACTGAATGCTGGATCTCACTGATACGGTGCCCTCACAGTGAATCCTGGATCTCACCGATACAGTGCCCTCACACTGAATGCTGGATCTCACCGATACGGTGTCCTCACACTGAATGCTGGATCTCACCGATACGGTGCCCTCACACTGAATGGTGGATCTCACCGATACGGTGCCCTCACACTGAATGGTGGATCTCACCGATACAGTGCCCTCACACTGAATCCTGGATCTCACCGATACGGTGCCCTCACACTGAATCCTGGATCTCACCGATACGGTGTCCTCACACTGAATGGTGGATCTCACCGATACGGTGTCCTCACACTGAATGCTGGATCTCACCGATACGGAGCCCTCACACTGAATGATAGATCTCACCGATACGGAGCCCTCACACTGAATGATGGATCTCACCGATACGGTGCCCTCACACTGAATCCTGGATCTCACCGATACGGTGTCCTCACACTGAATGGTGGATCTCACCGATACGGTGCCCTCACACTGAATCCTGGATCTCACCGATACGGTGCCCTCACATTGAATCCTGGATCTCACCGATACGGTGCCCTCACACTGAATCCTGGATCTCACCGATACGGTGTCCTCACACTGAATGGTGGATCTCACCGAAACGGTGACTTCACACTGAGTCGCGGATCTCACCGATACGGTGCCCTCACACTGAATAGTGGATCTCACCGATACGGTGCCCTCACACTGAATCCTGGATCTCACCGATACGGTGCCCTCACACTGAATGCTGGATCTCACCGATACGGTGTCCTCACACTGAATGCTGGATCTCACCGATACGGTGCCCTCACACTGAATCACGAATCTCACCGATACGGTGCCCTCACACTGAATCACGAATCTCACCGATACGGTGCCCTCACACTGAATCACGAATCTCACCGATACGGTGCCCTCACACTGAATCACGAATCTCACCGATACGGTGCCCTCACACTGAATCACGAATCTCACCGATACGGTGCCCTCACACTGAATGGTGGATCTCACCGATACGGTGCCCTCACACTGAATCCTGGATCTCACCGATACGGTGCCCTCACACTGAATCCTGGATCTCACCGATACGGTGTCCTCACACTGAATGGTGGATCTCACCGATACGGTGTCCTCACACTGAATGCTGGATCTCACCGATACGGAGCCCTCACACTGAATGATGGATCTCACCGATACGGTGCCCTCACACTGAATCCTGGATCTCACCGATACGGTGTCCTCACACTGAATCCTGGATCTCACCGATACGGTGCCCTCACACTGAATCCTGGATCTCACCGATACGGTGCCCTCACACTGAATCCTGGATCTCACCGATACGGTGCCCTCACACTGAATGCTGGATCTCACCGATACGGTGTCCTCACACTGAATCACGAATCTCACCGATACGGTGCCCTCACACTGAATCACGAATCTCACCGATACGGTGCCCTCACACTGAATGGTGGATCTCACCGATACGGTGCCCTCACACTGAATCCTGGATCTCACCGATACGGTGCCCTCACACTGAATCCTGGATCTCACCGATACGGTGCCCTCACACTGAATCCTGGATCTCACCGATACGGTGTCCTCACACTGAATGGTGGATCTCACCGATACGGTGCCCTCACACTGAATCCTGGATCTCACCGATACGGTGTCCTCACACTGAGTCGTGGATCTCACCGATACGGTGCCCTCACACTGAATGCTGGATCTCACCGATACGGTGTCCTCACACTGAATCCTGGATCTCACCGATACGGTGCCCTCACACTGAATGGTGGATCTCACCGATACGGTGTCCTCACACTGAATCCTGGATCTCACCGATACGGTGCCCTCACACTGAATCCTGGATCTCACCGATACGGTGTCCTCACACTGAGTCGCGGATCTCACCGATACGGTGCCCTCACACTGAATAGTGGATCTCACCGATACGGTGTCCTCACACTGAGTTGTGGATCTCACCGATACGGTGCCCTCACACTGAATGCTGGATCTCACCGATACGGTGCCCTCACATTGAATCCTGGATCTCACCGATACGGTGCCCTCACACTGAATCCTGGATCTCACCGATACGGTGTCGTCACACTGAATGGTGGATCTCACCGATACGGTGCCCTCACACTGAATCCTGGATCTCACCGATACGGTGTCCTCACACTGAGTCGTGGATCTCACCGATACGGTGCCCTCACACTGAATGCTGGATCTCACCGATACGGTGTCCTCACACTGAATCCTGGATCTCACCGATACGGTGCCCTCACACTGAATGGTGGATCTCACCGATACGGTGTCCTCACACTGAATCCTGGATCTCACCGATACGGTGTCCTCACACTGAATCCTGGATCTCACCGATACGGTGTCCTCACACTGAGTCGCGGATCTCACCGATACGGTGCCCTCACACTGAATCCTGGATCTCACCGATACGGTGTCCTCACACTGAGTCGTGGATCTCACCGATACGGTGCCCTCACACTGAATGCTGGATCTCACCGATACGGTGTCCTCACACTGAATCCTGGATCTCACCGATACGGTGCCCTCACACTGAATGGTGGATCTCACCGATACGGTGTCCTCACACTGAATCCTGGATCTCACCGATACGGTGCCCTCACACTGAATCCTGGATCTCACCGATACGGTGTCCTCACACTGAGTCGCGGATCTCACCGATACGGTGCCCTCACACTGAATCCTGGATCTCACCGATACGGTGCCCTCACACTGAATGGTGGATCTCACCGATAGAGTGCCCTCACACTGAATGCTGGATCTCACCGATACGGTGTCCTCACACTGAAAGCTGGATCTCACCGATACGGTGCCCTCACACTGAATCACGAATCTCACCGATACGGTGCCCTCACACTGAATCACGAATCTCACCGATACGGTGCCCTCACACTGAATGGTGGATCTCACCGATACGGTGCCCTCACACTGAGTCGTGGATCTCACCGATACGGTGCCCTCACACTGAATGCTGGATCTCACCGATACGGTGCCCTCACACTGAATGCTGGATCTCACCGATACGGTGTCCTCACACTGAATGCTGGATCTCACCGATACGGTGCCCTCACACTGAATCACGAATCTCACCGATACGGAGCCCTCACACTGAATCACGAATCTCACCGATACGGTGCCCTCACACTGAATCACGAATCTCACCGATACGGTGCCCTCACACTGAATCACGAAGCTCACCGATACGGTGCCCTCACACTGAATGGTGGATCTCACCGATACGGTGCCCTCACACTGAATCCTGGATCTCACCGATACGGTGTCCTCACACTGAATCCTGGATCTCACCGATACGGTGCCCTCACACTGAATCCTGGATCTCACCGATACGGTGCCCTCACACTGAATAGTGGATCTCACCGATACGGTGCCCTCACACTGAATAGTGGATCTCACCGATACGGTGTCCTCACACTGAATCCTGGATCTCACCGATACGGTGCCCACACACTGAATACTGGATCTCACCGATACGGTGCCCTCACACTGAATGCTGGATCTCACCGATATGGTGTCCTCACACTGAATCACGGATCTCACCGATACGGTGCCCTCACACTGAATGGTGGATCTCACCGATACGGTGCCCTCACACTGAATGGTGGATCTCACCGATACGGTGCCCTCACACTGAGTCGTGGATCTCACCGATACGGTGCCCTCACACTGAATCGTGGATCTCACCGATACGGTGCCCTCACACTGAATCCTGGATCTCACCGATACGGTGCCCTCACACTGAATGGTGGATCTCACCGATACGGTGCCCTCACACTGAATCCTGGATCTCACCGATACGGTGTCCTCACACTGAGACGTCGATCTCACCGATACGGTGCCCTCACACTGAATGCTGGATCTCACCGATACGGTGTCCTCACACTGAATCCTGGATCTCACCGATACGGTGCCCTCACACTGAATGGTGGATCTCACCGATACGGTGTCCTCACACTGAATCCTGGATCTCACCGATACGGTGCCCTCACACTGAATCCTGGATCTCACCGATACGGTGTCCTCACACTGAGTCGTGGATCTCACCGATACGGTGTCCTCACACTGAGTCGTGGATCTCACCGATACGGTGTCCTCACACTGAGTCGTGGATCTCACCGATACGGTGCCCTCACACTGAATGGTGGATCTCACCGATACGGTGTCCTCACACTGAATCCTGGATCTCACCGATACGGTGCCCTCACACTGAATCCTGGATCTCACCGATACGGTGTCCTCACACTGAGTCGCGGATCTCACCGATACGGTGCCCTCACACTGAATCCTGGATCTCACCGATACGGTGCCCTCACACTGAATGGTGGATCTCACCGATACAGTGCCCTCACACTGAATGCTGGATCTCACCGATACGGTGTCCTCACACTGAATGCTGGATCTCACCGATACGGTGCCCTCACACTGAATCACGAATCTCACCGATACGGTGCCCTCACACTGAATGGTGGATCTCACCGATACGGTGCCCTCACACTGAATCCTGGATCTCACCGATACGGTGCCCTCACACTGAGTCGTGGATCTCACCGATACGGTGCCCTCACACTGAATGCTGGATCTCACCGATACGGTGCCCTCACACTGAATCCTGGATCTCACCGATACGGTGCCCTCACACTGAATGGTGGATCTCACCGATACGGTGCCCTCACACTGAATCCTGGATCTCACCGATACGGTGCCCTCACACTGAATCCTGGATCTCACCGATACGGTGCCCTCACACTGAATGGTGGATCTCACCGATACGGTGCCCTCACACTGAATCCTGGATCTCACCGATACGGTGCCCTCACACTGAATGGTGGATCTCACCGATACGGTGCCCTCACACTGAATCCTGGATCTCACCGATACGGTGTCCTCACACTGAATCCTGGATCTCACCGATACGGTGCCCTCACACTGAATCCTGGATCTCACCGATACGGTGTCCTCACACTGAATCCTGGATCTCACCGATACGGTGCCCTCACACTGAATCCTGGATCTCACCGATACGGTGTCCTCACACTGAGTCGCGGATCTCACCGATACGGTGCCCTCACACTGAATAGTGGATCTCACCGATACGGTGCCCTCACACTGAATCCTGGATCTCACCGATACGGTGCCCTCACACTGAATGGTGGATCTCACCGATACGGTGTCCTCACACTGAATGGTGGATCTCACCGATACGGTGCCCTCACACTGAATCCTGGATCTCACCGATACGGTGCCCTCACACTGAATCCTGGATCTCACCGATACGGTGCCCTCACACTGAATCCTGGATCTCACCGATACGGTGCCCTCACACTGAATCCTGGATCTCACCGATACGGTGCCCTCACACTGAATGGTGGATCTCACCGATACAGTGCCCTCACACTGAATGCTGGATCTCACCGATACGGTGTCCTCACACTGAATGCTGGATCTCACCGATACGGTGCCCTCACACTGAATCACGAATCTCACCGATACGGTGCCCTCACACTGAATCACGAATCTCACCGATACGGTGCCCTCACACTGAATCACGAATCTCACCGATACGGTGCCCTCACACTGAATGGTGGATCTCACCGATACGGTGCCCTCACACTGAGTCGTGGATCTCACCGATACAGTGCCCTCACACTGAATGCTGGATCTCACCGATACGGTGCCCTCACACTGAAGGCTGGATCTCACCGATACGGTGCCCTCACACTGAATCACGAATCTCACCGATACGGTGCCCTCACACTGAATCCTGGATCTCACCGATACGGTGCCCTCACACTGAATGGTGGATCTCACCGATACGGTGCCCTCACACTGAATCCTGGATCTCACCGATACGGTGCCCTCACACTGAATCCTGGATCTCACCGATACGGTGCCCTCACACTGAATCCTGGATCTCACCGATACGGTGCCCTCACACTGAATGCTGGATCTCACCGATACGGTGCCCTCACACTGAATGGTGGATCTCACCGATACGGTGCCCTCACACTGAATCACGAATCTCACCGATACGGTGCCCTCACACTGAATCCTGGATCTCACCGATACGGTGCCCTCACACTGAATCCTGGATCTCACCGATACGGTGCCCTCACACTGAATCCTGGATCTCACCGATACGGTGTCCTCACACTGAATCCTGGATCTCACCGATACGGTGCCCTCACACTGAATGGTGGATCTCACCGATACGGTGCCCTCACACTGAATGCTGGATCTCACCGATACGGTACCCTCACACTGAATGGTGGATCTCACCGATACGGTGCCCTCACACTGAATCACGAATCTCACCGATACGGTGCCCTCACACTGAATGGTGGATCTCACCGATACGGTGCCCTCACACTGAATGGTGGATCTCACCGATACGGTGCCCTCACACTGAATCGTGGATCTCACCGATACGGTGCCCTCACACTGAGTCGTGGATCTCACCGATACGGTGCCCTCACACTGAATCCTGGATCTCACCGATACGGTGCCCTCACACTGAATGGTGGATCTCACCGATACGGTGCCCTCACACTGAATCCTGGATCTCACCGATACGGTGTCCTCACACTGAGTCGCGGATCTCACCGATACGGTGTCCTCACACTGAGTCGCGGATCTCACCGAAATGGTGCCCTCACACTGAATAGTGGATCTCACCGATACGGTGCCCTCACACTGAATCCTGGATCTCACCGATACGGTGCCCTCACACTGAATGGTGGATCTCACCGATACGGTGCCCTCACACTGAATGCTGGATCTCACCGATACGGTGCCCTCACACTGAATCCGGGATCTCACCGATACGGTGCTCTCACACTGAATCCTGGATCTCACCGATACGGTGCCCTCACACTGAATCCTGGATCTCACCGATACGGTGTCCTCACACTGAATCGTGGATCTCACCGATACGGTGCCCTCACACTGAATCCTGGATCTCACCGATACGGTGCCCTCACACTGAATCGTGGATCTCACCGATACGGTGCCCTCACACTGAATGCTGGATCTCACCGATACGGTGTCCTCACACTGAATCCTGGATCTCACCGATACGGTGCCCTCACACTGAATGGTGGATCTCACCGATACGGTGCCCTCACACTGAATCCTGGATCTCACCGATACGGTGCCCTCACACTGAATCCTGGATCTCACCGATACGGTGCCCTCACACTGAGTCGCGGATCTCACCGATACGGTGCCCTCACACTGAATCCTGGATCTCACCGATACGGTGCCCTCACACTGAGTGGTGGATCTCACCGATACGGTGCCCTCACACTGAATGCTGGATCTCACCGATACGGTGTCCTCACACTGAATCCTGGATCTCACCGATACGGTGCCCTCACACTGAATGGTGGATCTCACCGATACGGTGCCCTCACACTGAATGGTGGATCTCACCGATACGGTGCCCTCACACTGAATCCTGGATCTCACCGATACGGTGCCCTCACACTGAATCGTGGATCTCACCGATACGGTGCCCTCACACTGAATCACGGATCTCACCGATACGGTGCCCTCACACTGAATCCTGGATCTCACCGATACGGTGTCCTCACACTGAGTCGTGGATCTCACCGATACGGTGCCCTCACACTGAATGCTGGATCTCACCGATACGGTGTCCTCACACTGAATCCTGGATCTCACCGATACGGTGCCCTCACACTGAATCCTGGATCTCACCGATACGGTGCTCTCACACTGAATCCTGGATCTCACCGATACGGTGTCCTCACACTGAATGGTGGATCTCACCGATACGGCGCCCTCACACTGAATGGTGGATCTCACCGATACGGTGCTCTCACACTGAATCCTGGATCTCACCGATACGGTGCCCTCACACTGAATGGTGGATCTCACTGATACGGTGTCCTCACACTGAATCCTGGATCCTGGATCTCACCGATACGGTGTCCTCACACTGAATCCTGGATCTCACCGATACGGTGCCCTCACACTGAATCCTGGATCTCACCGATACGGTGTCCTCACACTGAATCCTGGATCTCACCGATACGGTGTCCTCACACTGAATGGTGGATCTCACCGATACGGTGTCCTCACACTGAATGGTGGATCTCACCGATACGGTGTCCTCACACTGAATGGTGGATCTCACCGATACGGTGCCCTCACACTGAATGGTGGATCTCACCGATACGGTGCCCTCACACTGAAATAAATCAAATTGATTTTGGAAATTTGGAGAAAGGGGTGATACGAAACACGTGGATACCATGGTGGTCTGGATACTGCAGAGTCTAGCAAGTATACTGGCAGAGGTTGGAGTCTCAGAGATACATGGCACAGACACCAGCCCACACTGCCTATCACAATTATCTGTGTTAGGACCATATTCCTATAAACCCCACCCTTCCATCCCTATGTAAGTGTTTCCTAAATGAAACTGTTGTAGTGAAACTGGCAGCTTGTTCCGTATATTCACCTCTCTCTGCATCTTTCTATAAGACCATCAGACATGGGTGCAAAATTGGGCTATTAGGCTATCAACTGTGCTCTGTCATTCCATTATAGCTGATCTACTTTCCCTCTCAACTCCACCCTCCTGTCTTTTCCTTGTAACCTTGACCCCCTGACTAATCAAGAATCTATCAAGCTCCACTTTAAATATACCAAATGACTTGGCCTCCACAGCCGTCTGTGACAATGAATTCCACATAATCACCACCCTCTGGCTAAAGAAATTCCTCCTCATCTCCATTCTAAACGGACGTCCCTCTATTCTGAGACTGTGTCCTCTGGTATTAGACTTCCCCACTATAGGAAACATTCTCTCCACACCCATTCTATCTAGGCCTTACAATATTCTTTTGGCTTCAATGACATCCCCCTCGTTGTTCTAAACTCCAGTGAGTACAGGCCTAGAGTCATCAAATATTCCTCATACATTGATTCATTCCTGGTAAGATTAAGATTAGCTTGTTTGCCTCAACAGTGTATTGTGTCATGGTGTTCAATCTCAATATTTAATCTATTTGTTTTTTTCTCTTTTTCTCCCCTCTCTCTCTCTCGTTCTCTCTCTTTCCCTCCCTTTCTCTCTCATAGAAATATAGAAAACATACAGCACAATACAGGCCCTTCGGCCCACAAAGTTGTTCGGAACATGTCCCTACCTTAGAAATTACTAGGGTTACCCATAGCTCTCTATTTTTTCAAGCTCCATGTACCTATCCAAAAGTCTCTTAAAAGACCCGATTGTATCCACCTCCACCACTGTTGCCGGCAGCCCATTCCATGCACTCACCACTCTCTGAGTTAAAAACTTACCCCTGACATCTCCTCTGTACCTACTCCCCAGCACCTTAAACCTGTGTCCTCTTGTGGCAACCATTTCAGCCCTGGGAAAAAGCCTCTGACTGTCCACACGATCAATGCCTCTCATCATCTTATACACCTCCATCAGGTCACCTCTCATCCTCCGTCGCTCCAAGGAGAAAAGTCCGAGTTCACTCAACCTATTCTTATAAGGCATGCCCCCCCAATCCAGGTAACATCCTTGTAAATCTCCTCTGCACCCTGTCTATAGTTTCCACATCCTTCCTGTAGTGAGGTGACCAGAACTGAGCACAGTACTCCAAGTGGGGTCTGACCAGGGTCCTATATAGCTGCAACATTACCTCTCGGCTCCTAAATTCAATTCCACGATTGAGGAAGGCCAATACACCGAATGCCTCTCTCTCTCTCTCTCATTCTCTCCCTCTCAGGTACTTACATCAATCAGATGTTTGACTTCATGCTTTCGTAGATCGCTGCCTAATTTGGCTGCTAGTAAAACGCAGGCACCTGCACAGAGCTTGCGGTTTTGTTTGTTCAGTTTGCCTTTGAGTGCCAGTTTCTCAAAGTAGACAAAGGCCATGGCCACGGTTGGCTCTTCCAGACCACAGTCCTCTTGTGCTAGCTTCCTCATTTCCCGTTTCAGACTGCGGAAATCAAAAATACCGTAAGTAATCTTTCTTCCCAAACAAATACAACGGCGTGAAGTTCAAGTAGTCCTGGGGCAATAATGTTTCTTCAGGACGTGTATATCGGGTTCTTTTTGTTTGTACAAGATATCTGTTTTATATGTGTGTCACCAAAGGCATGATATTAACCGAGGTTAATTGAAGCAGAAAATTAGAAACATGAAAGATTCTGCAGACGCTGGAAATCCAGAGCAACACACACAGAATGCTGGAGGAACTCAGCAGGTCAGGCAGCATCTATGGAGGGCAATAGCTGGTTGACACTATGGCCCCGATGAAGGGTCTCAGTATGAAACACGGGCTCTTTATTCTTCTGTATAGATGCTACTCGAGCCGCTGAATTCCTCCAGCACTTTGAGCCTGTTATTGTGGTAAAAAGCAGCATGTTTAAAGAACACTGTGGAAGTAAATTTAAGGCAAACGTGATAAAGATCTTCACTTCCAGAATGCTAAGAGATTGGCAAACGCACCAGCTGGTGTCACTCAAACACATCCTGGAGGGCACTCACGTTGAGGATGATAGGGAAGGAGGATCATTGAAGTGTTCCTTGCCCTTGGACAAAGGATCATTTCCATGACAGCTTCAGCAAAGGCTGCAGAATTAAAAAGGGTAGCAAATACGGTGCTCAAAGTGTTATATCTCAATGCACGGAGTATAGGAAATAAGGTGGATGATCTTGTCGCACTATTATAGATTGTTGGGTATAATGATGTGGCCATAACTGAATCGTGGCTGAAGGATGGTTGTAGTTGGGAGCTGTAAGTCCCAACATTACAACTTCCAACTTACACATTGTACCGGGAGGTAGGCAGAGGGGGTGGGGTCTCTGCTGGTAAAGAATGGCATCAAATCAATGGAAAGATGTGACATAGGATCAGAAGATGTTGAATCCTTGTGGGTTGAGTCAGAAACTGTAAGGGTAAAAGGACCCTGATGGCAGTTATATACAGACCTCCCAACAGGAGCTGGGACATGAACCACAGATTGCAACAGAAAATAGAAAAGGCGTGTCAAAAGGACAATATTATGACAGTCATGGGAGATTTCAGGTCAACATGCAGGTCAATTCGGAAAATCAGGTTGATAATGGATCTCAAGTGAGTGAATTTGTTGAATGTCTACGCATTGGCTTTTTACAGCAGTTTGTCAGATTGGGTGTTATGTAATGAACTGGAGGCCATTAGGGAACTTATGGTAAAAGAACCTTTAGGAGACAGTGATCACAATATGATTGAGTTCAACTTGATATTTGATAGGGAGAACATAAAGTCTGATGTAGCAGTATTTCAGTGGGGTAAGGGAAATTACAGTGGTATGAGAGAGGAGTTGGCCAAAGTAAATTGGAAGGAGCTGCTGGCAGGGATGTCAGCAAGGCAGTAATGGCGTGCGTTTCTGGGGAAAATGAGAAAGGTGCAGTATAGATGTATTCCAAAAATGAAGGAATACTCAAAGGGCAAAATAATACAACTGTACAACAAATAGTACAATAAGGGAAGTCAAAGAGGGCATACAACAAAGCAAAAATTTGTGGGAAGATAGAGGACTGGGAAACTTTTAAAATCCTACAGAGCAACTAAAAGAATCATTAGGAGGAAAAAGATGAAATGTGAAAGCAAGCTTGCAAAGTGGATAGTAAAAGCTTTCTCAAGTACATAAAAAATAAAAGAGAGATGAGAGTGGATATGGGACCGCTAGAAAATGAGGCAGAAGAAATCATAACGGGGGACAGGGAAGTGGCAGATGAACTAAATGAGTATTTAGCAACAGTCTTCACTAGCAGTGTGCCAGATGTTGAAGGGTGTGAGGGAAGAGAAGTGAGTGCAGTTACGATTACAAGGGAGAAGGTGCTCAAAAAGCTGAAAGACCCAAGGGTACAGAAGTCATCTGGAGCAGATGAACTGCACTCTCAGGTTCTGAAAGAGGTAGCGGTAGAAAATATGGAGGCATTAGCAGTGATCTTTCAAAAACCATTGGACTCAGGCATGGTACCAGAAGACTGGAAAAATGCAAATGTCACTCCACTCTTTAGGAAAGGAGGAAGGCAGCAGGAAGGAAATTATAGACTAGTTAGCCTAATCTCAGTGGTTGGGAAGATGTTGGTGTCAATTGTTAAGGATGAGGTTATGGAGTACTTGGTGACACAGAACAGGATAGGACAAAGTCAGCATGGCTTTCTTAAGGGAAAATCTTGCCTAACAAACCTGTTGGAATTCTTTGAAGAGATTACAAGTAGGATGGATAAAGGGGATGAAGTTGATGTTCTATATTTGAACAATCAAAAAGCATTTGACAAGGTGCCACACATGAGGCTGCTTACCAAGTTGAGAGCCCTTAGTATTAAAGTTACTGGCATGGTTAGAGCATTGGCTGATTGGTAGGAGGCAGCGAGTGGGAATAAAAGGATTCTTTTCTGGTTGGCTGCCAGTGACTAGTGGTGTTCTGCAGGTGCTGTTGTTGGGACCACATTTTTTATACTGTATATCAATGACTTAGATAGTAGAAATGCAAGTTTGTAGATGATATGAAACTTGGTGGAGGGGCAGGTAGTTTTGAGGAAACAGGTAGGCTGCAGATGGACTTAGACAGATTAGGAGAATGGGCAAGAGAGTGGCAAATGAAAGACAATGTTGGAAAATGCATGGTCATGCACTTTGGTAGCAGAAATAAATATGCAAACTATTTTCTAAATGGGGAGAAAATCCAAAAACCTGAGATGCAAAGGGACGTGGGAGTCCTTGTGCAGAAGGCCCCGCCCCGAGGTTAACCTGTAGGTAGAGATGGCCGTGAGGAAAGCAACTGCAATGTTAGCATTCATTTCCAGAGGTCTAGAAGACAACAGCAGCGATGTGATGCTGTGGTTTTGTAAGGCACTGGTGAGACCTCACCTTCAGTATTGTGAACAGGTTTCAGAGGAGGTTCACAAGGATGAATCCGGGAAAGACAAGAGTTATCATACAAGGAATGTTTGATGGCTTTGGGTCTGTACTCTGGAATTTAGAAGTATGAGGGTGGTTCTCATTGAAACCTTTCGAATGTTGAAAGGCCTAGACAGAGTTTCCCATGGTGGGGGAGTCTAGAACAAGAGGGCACAGCCTCAGGATAGAGGGGCATCCATTTAAAACAGATGTGGAGAAATTTCTTTAGCCAGAAGGTGGTGAATTTGAGTAATTTATTACCACAGGCAGCTGTGGAGGCCAGGTCATTGGGTGTATTTAAGGCAGAGCTTGATAGGTTTTTGATTGGACATGGCATCAAAGGTTATGGAGAGAAGGGTGGGGACTGGGGCTGAGGAGGGGAAAAAAGGATCAGCCATGGGTGAATGGCAGAACAGACACAATAAGCCAAATGGCCTAATTATGTTCCTAAGTTTTATTGTCTTATGATCTTATTGACACTGTGATAATAAAATGACTTTTTTTGAACCTTGTTCCCTGGCCTGATATAAACAAACTCTAACTGTTCTGCCTTCTGTGCAATTGATTTATGTTTTTCTCTGTGATTAAGTATATTCAACTTTTATTCTGACATTAGAATTTACGGGTCTGTATTAGATCACGGACAGGTACATGGAGCTTAGAAAAATGGAGGGCTATGGGTAATTTCTAAAGCAGGGACATGTTCGACACAGCTTTGTGGGCTGAAGGGCCTGTATTGTGCTGTAGGTTTTCTATGTTTCTGTGAAAGTCAGCCAGTACGAGAACAACTCAGAATTCAGAGGGCTCTCTCCCTGCTATCAGTGTAACAACATTATAAAACCACAGTCAATCTATCAGGGGTTGCTCTTCCTCCTTTACCTTCCCCCGAAACCATGGGAACTGACCAGGCCGTTTTGATCCCAGAGTGACTGTCTGTCTTACCTTCTTATCTTACTGAGGGTCAACTTGATATGGGGAAACTTTTCTCGGAAGGTTTCATTCATGTCCTTTTTAAGATCAGAGGGTTTGACATATTCAATCACTGTAGTCTAAACAGAAAAGAAACACTGATTTAGCATTAGATGTAACCATGGCTTCATGAACTACCAATCAAATGTGCATTTCTTGACAAGAACATCAACAAGTCTATGAGTCACAGAAAACCACAGGACAGAAACAGGCATAGGAGCAGAATTAGGCCACTTGGCACATCGATTCTGCTCTGCCATTCAATCATGGCTGATCTTTCCTCCCCCTCCTCAGCCCCACTCCCCGGCCCTCTCCCCATAACCTTTAATGCCCTGTCCAATCAAGAACCTATCAAGCTCTGCCATAAATACACCCAAAGACCTGACTTCCACAGCTGCCTGTGGTAATAAATCCCACAATTCACCACCCTCTGGCTTAATAAATATCTCTCTGTCTCTGTTTTAAATGGACATCCCTCTATCCTGAGGCTGTGCCCTCTTTTTCTTTCCACATCTGTTCTGTCTGGGCCTTTCAACATTTGAAAGGTTTCAGTGAGATTCCCCCCCCCCATCCTGTTAAATTCCAGTGAGTACAGACCCAGAGCTTTCATATGTTCCTTGTATGACAACTCTTTCATTCCTGAATTCATCCTCATGAACCTCCTCTGAACCCTCTCCAATGCCAGCACATTCTTCTTAAATGAGGAGCCCAAAACTGTTCACAATACTCAAGGTGAGGCCTCACCAGTGCCTCATAGAGCTTCAACATCACATTCCTGCTCTTGTATTCTAGACCTCTTGAAATGAATGCTTGCATCTTCAGAAACAGCTCTATTTCTACCTTTATTATCTTATTTGTCCTTTTCAGGGTTGTTTTGAAGACCCTGACCTGGAGTTACACGCAGGCTTCAGTTCTTTGCGGGAATGGGACCCGTTCTCAGGGTTCCACGGCCAGCCATTATTCGACATGCCAAGGGTTTGGCCTGAGAGTCTCGATCGTGTTAGGAAGCCTATGATCTCAGGGCTCTGGAGATGGGCAGATCGAGGGTCGGTGTCATGGCTGGAGACTCATGTGTAGTCGGGGAGGCCGGAAAATCTTTCGCTGTGGGCCCGAAGATCCGAGGTCTTTGCGATCTTCGGACACAGAGCTCAAAAAAAGCGACAAAACGGATTTTTAAGATCGTAAACCACGGGTTGTTGAGTCTCCCGCCCACTGTGAAAACGGGGAACACCTCCCTCTCCCTTGCCGGGAAGAGAGAGAACCTGTGGTTTGTCGAATTTGGATGAAATGCAAAGCTTTTAGGGTACCTTTAGTCTGTGTCTTTGCTATAGCTTAGCACATGCTTAGGCTTGGTGATGGTACCGATGCGCGTTTATTTTTGCTGGTGGGGGGAGGAGGGATTGTTGCTCACTACCACTTACGTGTGGGAGTGGGGAGCTGGGGGGGACTTGGGGTCTCATGTTTAACTGTCGTTCATTCTTTGGGACACTTCTCTGTTTTCGTGGATGTTTTGCGGAAGAAAAATCATTTCAGGATGTATATTGTATACATTTCTCTGACATTAAACTTGACCTTTGAACATTGCATTTGCCTTTCTCACCACTGACTCTACGTGCAAGTTAACCTTTAGGAAATCCTGCACAAGAACTCCCAAGTCCCTCTGCATCTCAGTTTTCTGCACTTTCTCCCCATTCAGAAAATTGTCCGCAGTTGTTTCTTCCACCAAGGTGTATGGCCATGCATTTTCCAACATTGTATTTCATTTGCCACTCTTTTGCCCATTCTCCTAATCTGTCTAAGTCCTTTTGCAGTCTACCTGTTTCCTCAATTCTACCTGCCTCTTCACCCACCTTCATCTCACCTACAAACTTGGCAACAAATCCATCTATTCCATGATCTATACAGCATAAAAAGCAATCCCAATCCCAAACCCTGCAGAACACCACCAGTCACTGAATTAATCTGCCTAGTCCCGCTGATTCACATGCAGACCAAAACTCTCCCTACCCCTTCCATCCGTATTTCTCACAAATGCTGAAATCAAACTCAAATGCACCACTTCAGCTCACCACTTGTTCCACACTCTGATCACTCTTTGAGCAAAGTTTCCCTTCATATTCCCCTAAAACAGTTCACTTTCCCCCCTTAACTCCTGATCTCTCGTTCTAGTTGCTCCCAACCTCAGTGGAAAAAGCCTGTTTGTATTTACCCTATCTATACCCCTCATAACCCCTCTATCAAATCCTCCTGCAGCCAGGAATACAGCCTTAACCTATTCAATTGTTCCTTATAACTCAGGTCCTCCAGACCTGGCAACATCCTTGTAAATTTTCTCTGTACTATTTCAACCTTGTTTACATCTTTCCTGTAGAGAGGTGACCAGAACTGCACTCAGTACTCCAAATTAGGCCTCGAAACATCTAACAGTGAGAATGGGGGAGAACAGACATTGAGAATGGGGAGAACAGGCACTGAGAAATTGGGAGAGCATGGAGAATGGACGTTTAGAAGATGGGGACAGCAGACACTGACAACTGGCAAGTTACACTGAGAATGGTGGGAACAGACACTGAGAACGGGAATGAATGGGCACTGGCACTCAGAATGTGGAGAACAGACACTGAGAGTGGGAGAGAACAGACACTGGGAATGGTGGACAACTGGCACTGAGAACCCGGGAGAACAGAGAATGAGAACGTGAGATAAAAGACACTGAACACAGGGGACAACAGACGGAAAGAGAGACACTGAGAACAAATCGTATGGACGGGGGAGAACAGACCCTCTGAAAATGGGGACGTCAGACACTGACAACAAGGACAACAGACACCGACAACGGGGTCGACAGACACCGACAACGGGGACGTCAGACACCGACAACGGGGACGTCAGACACCGACAACGGGGTCGACAGACACCGACAACGGGGACGTCAGACACCGACAACGGGGTCGACAGACACCGACAACGGGGTCGACAGACACCGACAACGGGGTCGACAGACACCGACAACGGGGACGTCAGACACCGACAACGGGGTCGACAGACACCGACAACGGGGTCGACAGACACCGACAACGGGGACGTCAGACACCGACAACGGGGACGACAGACACCGACAACGGGGTCGACAGACACCGACAACGGGGACGTCAGACACCGACAACGGGGTCGACAGACACCGACAACGGGGACGTCAGACACCGACAACGGGGACGTCAGACACCGACAACGGGGATGTCAGACACTTAGAATCGGGGGAACAGACACGAAGAACGGGGAGGACGGACAGTGTTAATGGCGGAGAACAGGGAGTGAGATCGTGGGAGAACAGACATGGAGAATGGGGCAGAATAGTTACTGAGAATGGGAGAGACACTCACCGAAACCCAGGAACAGAAACTCAGAATGGGGGGGGGGGGGCAAGAGTCACTGAGAACATGGTACTGAGAATAGACACTGACAATGGGAAAGAATAGACACTAAAAATGGAGATGGACAGACACTCTTTACTGGGAAGAATAGACACTGAGATTGGGGGAAAACAGGCACAAAGAGACACTGACAATGGGGGAGAGAAGACTGTGATATTGAGAGAACAACCACTGAGAACAGGGGTATAAAACACTGAGTAAAGTGGGGAACAGACTCTGAGAACAGGGAGAGATACACAGAACAGAGGAGAGCAGACACTGAAAACGAGGGAGAACGAGCACTGAGACACTGAAAACGGGAAAGCAGACATTGAGATCGGGGAGAATCTAGACTCTTAGAACAGGGTGTGAAGAGACACTGAGAAGAGACAATAAGAAAAATGGAGAACAGACAGTGAGAAAAGGGGACAACAGCCACCGAGAATGGGGAAAAACAGACACTGTGAACCGAGAGAACAGACACTGAGAACGGGGAGAACTGGCACAGAGAATGGGGAGAGCAAACACTGAGAACGGTAGAGCAGACACTGAGAACGGGGAGAGCAGACACTGAGAACGGGGAGAGCAGACACTGAGAACGGGAGAACAGACACTGAGAACGGGAAGAACAGACACTGAGAACGGGAAAAACAGACACTGAGAACGGGGAGAATAAACACAACAGGGAGAACAGACACTGAGAACGGGAGAACAAACACTGAGAACGGGGAGAACAGACACTGAGAACGGGGAGAACAAACACTGAGAACGGGGAGAACAAACACTGAGAACGGGGACTCTGAGAATGGGGGAAAGTGGACAATGAGAACTGAGAGAACAGCCACTAGAAACTGGAGAGAACACACTAAGCACGGTGAGAACAGGAACTGAGAACGGGGGATAACACTGAGAACAGGGGAGAACAGACACTGAGAACACGAGAAAGTGGGGAGAACAGACACTGGTCAACATCCTGTTCAGGAAACCAGCAAACTGATCTTGTTGGTTCCAGCAGTCTGTGGTCCGCATCCTACAAAACATCAGAGTCTTTTGGGCAACACAAACTACTAGAACTCAGCAAGTTAACAGTTGACGTTAAAGGTCTTATCACAAAACAATGACTTTCTGTACATTTCCGTCGACGCTGTGACCTGCTGAGTTCCTCCAGTATTTTGTGTGTTTTGCTCTGGATTTCCAGCATCTGCAGAGTCCAGCAGAAGAGGACAAAGGGCTTAATTAGGAAAGGGAAAAGAGATTATGAGAGAAAACTGGCAGGGAACATAAAAACTGACTGTAAAAGCTTTTATAGATATGTGAAAAGAAAAAGATTGGTTAAGACAAATGTAGGTACCCTACAGACAGAAACAGGTGAATTGATTATGGGGAGCAAGGACATGGCAGACCAATTGAATAACTACTTTGGTTCTGTCTTCACTAAGGAGGACATAAATAATCTTCCAGAAATAGTAAAGGACAGAGGGTCCAGTGAGATGGAGGAACTGAGGGAAATACATGTTAGTAGGGAAGTGGTGTTAAGTAAATTTAAGGGATTAAAGGCAGATAAATCCCCAGGGCCAGATGGTCTGCATCCCAGAGTGCTAAAGGAGGTAGCCCAAGAAATAGTGGATGCATTAGTGATAATTTTTCAAAACTCTTTAGATTCTGGACTAGTTCCTGAGGATTGGAGGGTGGCTAATGTAACCCCACTTTTTAAAAAAGGACGGAGAGGGAAACCGGGGAATTATAGACCAGTTAGCCTAACATCGGTGGTGGGGAAACTGCTAGAGTCAGTTATCAAAGATGTGATAACAGCACATTTGGAAAGCGGTGAAATCATCAGTCAAAGTCAGCATGGATTTCTGAAAGGAAAATCATGTCTGACGAATCTCATACAATTTTTTGAGGATGTAACTAGCAGAGTGGATGGGGAGAACCAGTGGATGTGGTATATTTGGATTTTCAAAAGGCTATTGACAAGGTCCCACACAGGAGATTAGTGTGCAAACTTAAAGCACACGGTATTGGGGGTAAGGTATTGATGTGGATACAGAATTGGTTGGCAGACAGGAAGCAAAGAGTGGGAATAGAGTGGGACCTTTTCAGAATGGCAGACAGTGACTAGTGGGGTACTGCAAGGCTCAGTGCTGGGACCCCAGTTGTTTACAATATATATTAATGACTTAGATGAGGGAATTAAATGCAGCATCTCCAAGTTTGCGGATGACATGAAGCTGGGTGGCAGTATTAGCTGTGAGGAGGATGCTAAGAGGATGCAGGGTGACTTGGATAGGTTAGGTGAGTGGGCAAATTCATGGCAGATGCAATTTAATGTGGATAAATGTGAGGTTATCCAATTTGGTGGCAAGAACAGGAAAACAGATTATTATCTGAATGGTGGCCGATTAGGAAAAGGGGAGGTGCAACGAGACCCGGGTGTCATTGTACACCAGTCATTGAAAGTGGGCCTGCAGGTACAGCAGGTGGTGAAAAAGGCAAATGGTATGCTGGCATTCATAGCAAGAGGATTCGAGTACAGGAGCAGGGAGGTACTACTGCAGTTGTACAAGGCCTTGGTGAGACCACACCTGGAGTATTGTGTGCAGTTTTGGTCCCCTAATCTGAGGAAAGGCATCCTTGCCATAGATGGAGTACAAAGAAAGTTCACCAGATTGATTCCTGGGATGGCAGGACTTTCACATGATGAAAGACTGGATCGATTAGGCTTATACTTGTTGGAATTTAGAAGATTGAGGGGGGATCTTATTGAAACATTTCAAATCCCAAAGGGATTGGACAGGCTAGATGCAGGAAGATTGTTCCCGATGTTGGGGAGTTCCAGAATGAGGGGTCACAGTTTGAGGATAAAGGGGAAGCCTTTTCGGACTGAGATTAGGAAAAACTTCTTCACACAGAGAGTGGTGAATCTGTGGAATTCTCTGCCACAGGAAACAGTTGAGGCCAGTTCATTGGCTATATTTAAGAGGGAGTTAGATATGGCCCTTGTGGCTAAAGGGATCAGGGGGTATGGAGGGAAGCTGGTACAGCTGAGTTGGATGATCAGCCATGATCATACTGAATGGCGGTGCAGGCTCGAAGGGCTGAATGGCCTACTCCTGCACCTATTTTCTATGCTTCTATGCAGAATCTCTTGTGTTTAGAGTACCTTGGGATCTTTCAGCTGAATTCTGTTCTGATGAAGGGTCACATACCCAAAACGTTTACGGTTTCTCCTTCCCCAGATTCCGAATGGCCTCCTGAGCTCTCCTAGCATTTTCTAATTTTTTACCCAGACTTCCAGCATTACCAGTATTTTTTTGGATTTTTATTCATAATTTTACAGTTGTTCTGGGTAAACAGTGTCATGGGTAAACAAAGCCAATGTTATTAGACAAACATTATGTGACACAGATAGACAGACACACATACATACAAACACACACACAGACACACATACGCACAGACAGAGAGACACGCACTCTGTCAGTTTCTGAATTTGTACTTTCAACCAATGCTGCTTCACTGCGAGGTTCAGAAATGGTTAATACCTATTGACCATCAGGCTTCTGAACCAGCGAACACAACTTCACTCACCTCTTCATGGAACTGATTCTCACTTTGAAGAACTCTACAACTCATGCTCTCTGAATTACTTATTTAGTTTTTTCCTATTTGCACAGTTTGTCTTCTTTGTATATTGGTTGTATCACTTTTTGTGTGTGATTTTTCATTGATTCTATTGTATTTCTTTGGTCTACTGTAAATACATGCAAGAAAATGAATCAGTATTTTGACATATAATGTATGCACTTTGATAATGAATTTTCTTTGAAGTTTCCAAAAGTGGGTAGACACAGCAGCATCACAATGGCATTCCATTAGCATAGAGGTATACTCAGAAATTTCCTGGGATCTCTCTTCGGTCGCTAGATGGATTAGGTCACATTTTGGCTTTGCTCCATTCATTTTTCAATCTTCTTACCACCCTTCTACTATCTATATCAAAGTGTTTATAACACTTTTATATGCTTGAATTTTGATTTTTAATCAATGGAATTGACCACCAGAGGAAAAAAGCCATTAGCTGAAGGCAGGGAAGCCAGTAATGGAAATGGAAAGAAAGAAGGTGTTTTTGAACAGCCTGAACAGTCTCAACTTACTCTGGAGGCTATCTCGAAGCTCTTGGATGATAAATTTGATACAAGATTTGCTACTTTGGAAGTATTGTTAAAGGAGATCGAAGGTAGATTGGCAGTACTTAAGCAGGAGAGCCAAAAACAACAACGACAAATTTCTGAACTCGTTGAAGCTGGGAGACAGAGAGATCGCAGGCTCGATCTATTGGAAAAGAAATTAACTTCAACCACTCAAACACTGGAACAGTATGAAGTCAAGACTATTGATTTGGAGAGTCATAGTCGGAGACAGAATTTGCGAATAATAGGACTCAGTGAAGACGTTGAGAGCAGTGTCCTTACTAAATTCTTTTCTCAATTTTTAATGGAAATGTTCGGTTCCGATGTTTTTTCTTCTCCCCCTATACTCGATCGCGCTCACTGGTCTTTAAGAGTTAAACCCCTAAGGAGTTGAAACCCTGACCTGTGATACTCCGATTTCATTATGTGCATACTAAGGAGCATTTGATTCGAATTGCTCGTCAGAAAGGGGTTATTGTGCATGGACATCTCAAGTTTCGTCTGGTTGAAGACTACAGTCCTGAGGTAATGCAAGAAACATCGCTTTTTAAACTGGTGATGTCTGAATTATATCAAAGAAATTTCTGACCAGCTCTGCTATTTCCAGCTCGCCTAAGGGTTGGTCTGCCTGAAAAATCGCGTAAATGTTTTAAATCCATGGATGAAGCACATCAGTTTCTTGAGGATCAAGGTCTGAGCTCAGATGTCTAATAAATTTGCTGTTTCTTCATGTTTGTATTCATTTGACTTATAAATTGGTGATGTCCGAGCTCTATTAAAGGAAGTTCCAAACAGTTCTGCTATTTCCAGCTCACCTCAGGGTTGTTCTGCCTGATAAATCACGTAAATGGTTTAAATCCGTGGACGAAACTTATCAGTTCCTTGAGGATCAACGTTTGATCTCAGCTGTCTAATAAATTTACCATTTTCTCATATCTGTATTCATTTGTTTATAAGTTAATAACCAGTTCATAGATTTGGACTTTTAAAGTTTGAAGAATTTTGCCCTTGGTTTGATAATGCTCGTACTTTTGGAGTATGGATATTCATCATGCTTTTATGTTAAAGTTCCTTTTTCTTTCTCTCCCTTTAATATTTTATTCTATTATAATTAAGAATCTGATTTGGTGATTGATTTTTTTTCTTGAAATATTAATAAGATTGTATTTCGTTTCACTTTCCAAGATCTTGCCTTTCAAAATGTTTTGCAAACGGCTGTTTTTTTAACATTTGTTTGGTGCTTGTTATGGCATTCTCTTCTCAATGTTTTGACTGCCGGTGGTATTTTGAATTCTTTTTTCATTGGAGGCTAGCCTTCAAGAGAGATGGGGGTAGGGAAATGTCTAGATAGCTTTCTGGCTGTCTATTGGCCAGATTTCAGGCTTTTTTTTCGGTGGGGGTGGGCTATTTTTAGTTTAGTTTTTTCCATCTGGGCTGATCTGAAACTACAAATATGTCTGAATTGTCGTTACTTCCAGTTTCTCTTTAAACTTTTTTCCCTCTTCCTGTTTCATGAGTTTCCTACGCAGTAAGATTAACCCTTTACATACCACATGGTTTATTCAAGTACAATGGATAATATCATTAACTTTGTTTCATGGAATACGAATAGTTTGAATCATCCAATTAAACGGAAGAAGGATTTTTAAGGTTTTTCATAGATTGAATGCTCAGATTATCTTTGCCCAGGAGACTCATGTAAGGAAGGAGGATAATCAGCGTTGTTTTAGGTTTTGGAAGGATAAACAATTTCACTCTAATTCACAGGATAAGGTGCAAGGAGTCTCAATTTTTATAGATTCCTCGATCTCATTTGTCCACTATGAAACAACTTCAGACCCGAATGGTAGACTTCTGTTAATTATTAGTTTATTTTATAATCAAAAGTTGTTACGTTAATATCTAGATACTGATTATCCTGAATTCTTTAAGCCTTTATTTGCATCTCTTCCTAATTTAAATTAATATACATTGATAATGGGCGGAGATTTTAACTGTTGCCTGAATCCCTCGATGGACAGGTCTGCGCCCAGTCAGTTACTTCCAAACAAATCCGCTATTTTTATGAACTCCTTTTTAGTTGACTCCAGAATTTGAGAAGTTTGGAGGTTTTTACATCCTAATGATAAAGAGTTCTCATATTTTTCTCATGTATATCATAATTACTCCAGAATTGACTACTTTTTCATTGACTCTCGACTAGTTCATCTGTTACAGCCTATGAGTTCGATGCAATAGCCGTCTCTGATCATCCGCCCCTGAAACTATCAATCAAATTAACTGATATAACAATAGCCGTTCAATTCTACTCTGCTTCAGGACTTACATTTTGTTAACTTTATTAAAGAACAGATTGCCTTTTTCTTCTCAACTAATTTTACGGAAGAAATTTCCAGTGGGATATTATAGGACACTTTTAAAGCATATATCCGTAGGCAAATTATTTCATATTCTGCTGGATTGAAAAAATGAATTAATAATGAAGTACGTACATTGGTTGATAAGATTAAAGAAACTGATAAAAAAAAATTCTGTCACTCCTAATTTGGAGCTTTACAAAAAGAGAGTGGAACTTCAGATGCAACGCAGTTTATTATTAACATCCCCAATTAAAAATCAATTACTTAAATCTCAGAGTCAATTTTATATACATGGTGATAAATCAGATAAATTACTGGCCAACCAATTGAAAGCTACTTCGGCTAAACGTCAGATTATTAAAGTTTGTAATCAGGATGGTACATTGATGGTTGATCACGAAATTAATAAAGCTTTCAAGAATTCCATATCTCTTTATACCAATCAGAATTCCTGATGATTCTACCATAATGCATGAATTTTTAAGAAAATTGAATATTCCGAAATTACCACTTAATGAATGTCTAACATTACATGAACCTATTATGGAAGAAGAAATAAAGAAAGCAATTTCTTTGATGAATTCTGGTAAAGCACCCGGCCTAGATGAGTATACAGTAGAATTTTTAAAATCTTTTTCAAGTCTACTGTCTCCTTGGCTATGTAGAATTTTTAAGGATGCCGTATTTGTAGGTAAATTACCACAATTCTTTTATGAAGCATCTATTTCTTTAATTCCTAAAAGATAAAGACCCCACTGAATGTGCACCGTATAGACCTATATCCTTGTTGAATGTGAACTCCAAAATCTTTTCCAAAATATTAGCAATTAGATTGGAAAATGTATTGCCACAGATTGTTTCTGATGACCAGACAGGATTTGTTAATAATCATTATCCGTATTTTAATGTTAGGAGGTTGATGAACATTGTATATACTTCTTCACCTAAAACTCCAGAATGTGTTATTTCACTTGCCGCCGAGAAGGCGTTTGATAGAGTTGAATGGGAATATTTATTTAACATCCTTGAGAAATTCAATTTTAGCCCAAAATTCATATCTTGGATTAAATTGATATATCATACACCTTTGACTTCTGGACTTACTAATAATCAGAGATCCCTTTTTTTTTAGGCTTTTTCGAGGTACTAGACAGGGCTGTCCTTTCAGCCCTTTACAATTTGATATTGCCTTGGAGCCCTTGGCAATCGCTCTTCATGATTCACCCAATATATTTGGCATTATTCGTGGGAATGAGACGCGTAAGGTATCATTATATGCAGATGACCTGTTACTATACATCTCTAATCCAGAGAAATCTATTCCTGCAGTAATATTATTACTTGCTTAGTTTAGTAGATTTTCTGGTTATAAATTGAATCTTAATAAGAGTGAGCTTTTCCCATTAAATATGCAAGTTCCAATCTATAGACAATCACCATTTAGACTGGTTACTGATTATTTTACTTATTTGGGTGTTAAAATTACTAAGAAGCATAAGGATCTATTTAAAGTTAACTTTTTACCCTTAATTGATCATGTTAAACAACTGCTTACTAAATAGTCCCCATTGTCCCTATCATTGATTGGTCGAATCAATGCTATTAAGATGATTATTTTACCTAGATTTCTGTATCTATTTCAGGTGGTACCAATCTTTATCTCTAAATCCTTTTTGGTATTATTGATTCTTAAATTTCTTCATATATATGGCAGAATAAAAATCCTAGGTTAAGTAAGAAATATTTACAGAAATTTAAAAAATGGCAATTTGGCATTGCCGAACTTTAGTTCTATTATTGGGCAATTAGTATTCGATACCTAACGTTCTGGACGCAAGATTTGGATGAAATTCAATATCCACGATGGGTGAATCTCGAGTGTGAGTCAGTACATGGTTCTTATTGGCTTCTATTTTAGGGGCTTCGCTTCCCTTTGCACTTATTAAACTGAATAAACAAACGATTAATCCAATAACTAAACATATAATACGAATATGGTTTCAATTTCGTAAATTTTTTGGATTGAATAAATTTATTCTATCAAGTCCTATTATATCCAATTTTTTCTTCCAACCATTCAGAACTGATCAAGCTTTTCTTTTATGGAAAACAAAGGGAATAACATGTTTTCGTGATTTATTCATGGATAATTGTCTCATGTCCTTTGAACAGTTGTCTGATAAATATAATTTGCCTAGATCACATTTTTTCAGATATTTACAGATTAGAAACTTTTTGAAGGTTATTTTACCTACTTTTCCGATATCACATCAAACTGAAATTACAGAAAATTTTTTAGGTTTAAACCCCTATCAAAAGAGTTTAATAGCAATGGTTTATGATTTAATTCTGAAAATACGTTTAGGTATGTCTGATAAAATTAAGAATGAATGGGAAACAGAACTTCATGTACCTTTACCTATACAGAAATGGGAGAAAACTCTCCAACTAGTTAACACTTCTTCAATGTGTGCTAGACACGCTTTGATACAATTTAAGGTGGGTCACGGGGCCCATATGTCTAAGGATAAGTCAGCTTGTTTTTATGGTCATAAAATCCTGTCTGTGACGGATGTAATTCTGAGGTAGCTTCCTTGACACATATGTTTTGGACATGTCCTTTTTTGAAAAAATATTGGAAAGATATTTTTGACATTATTTCAGTAGTTTTACGTATTGATTTACAACCTCATCCTATTACTGAAATTTTTGGATTACCAGCGATAGACTCTATTCATTTATCCCCTTCAGCTTGTCGTTTGATTGCATTTGTTACATTAATAGCCAGAAGATCCATTTTATTTAAATGGCAAGATTCTAATCCCCCTACTACATTTCAATGGTTTTCCCAAACTATAACATGTTTAAACTTGGAGTGGTACCACTGATCCTTCGGTTAAATTTGAAGAAACTTTGAGGCCATTTATTCAACATTTTCTTATGATGTAAGCTGACCTTTTCTGAATCCTTTTTAATAACTTTTTGTTTGTGTATAGAGGAGCAGAGTTAATGACAAATAATGATTTTAACAGATGAAATATGGCAGCCCAGTTTCTGTTTTGTGTTTTTTTAGTGTAGGGGTAAAAACTTTTTTTTGAATCTTTTTCATGTTCAACTATTAAGAGATTGGGAGGTTTAAATTAAATATGTTACTCGGAGTCTGTGTCTGTATACGTTAATCATTATTAATGTAATCCCGATCTCTTTGTATCATTATCATTGTTATGTTTATCAACTTGAAACTCAATAAAAAAGATTGAAAAAGAAAGAAAGAAAGAAATTCACTTTCCCACTCTCCCCTCAATTTGTGGCAGCTCGACAGCAGGAAAAATTTTTGAAGGACAAACAAACAGAATCATTAATCGACCAACAGAGCGGAGCAAGCAGCCCCAGTTTCCCATCAACAACCTCACAGCAGGAGAGACAAGACATCAGTGGCGGACAGCTTCAAAGTTAATTAACAGACTGGGCCATTGCTTCTGCTGTGGAAAATCTGCTCTGCTTATCCGGTAAATAACCAGCAACATAATCCAAACCAACGCATATAGTGTGTGTGGTGATGACACACACCTGCCACTGACCAAGGTCTAAGCTCTACAAAGTGTTTGTCTCTTTCACTGATTAACCTTTTTAGGGGATAGCTCAGGAGAGAGGCAATGTTTTAGAAATATACATGATGTGAAATTCTGATGAATCTTGGCTGGACAGATTGAAAACAAATCTCAGGGTCATATTTGGTGATACACACAGTGCTGTGCAATAGTTTTAGGCACATATGTATAGCTAGGGTACCACAGACCTTTGCACAGTACTGTAGTAATTTTATGTGTTGCACTGTACTGCTGCCACAAAAAAAAACAATATTTCATGACATATGTGAGTGATGACAGACCTGATTCTGATATGAGTCTCTATTGTGGACTGGGAGTGGGAAAGGGAGAGGGGAGGGAGCAGGAAGCACAGACAGACACTCTGTAATGATCAATAAACCAATTGTTTGGAATCAAGTGAGCTTGCCTGGTGCTCAGGGCTGGGTGTGTCTGCACCCACTCCACCTCCTGCCACCTGTCCCTCACCCCTCCCCAGGCACTCCACCCTCACCATTCACAATATCCTTTGCACCCACAAGATTTACTGACTCACTCTGCTCCACACTGACAAACACTGGTCTGTGTACAGGTCTCAGATACCCTAGCTGTATATATGTGCCTCAGACAGTACTGTATGTACCTTGATAATGAATTTATTTTGAACTTTGAGAATCCTTTATGGCAGTATTGCCAAATTCCAGGCATTGGAGATATACTGTTGTTGTGGCTAATGTTACATGTACAGAAAGACACAAATTTACAAATTTAGAGCAAAGAACAACACAGTACATGCCATTTGATTGCACCGACCATCGAAAACCTACTCCACTCTTTCAGAAAGGAGGAAGCAGAAAGGAAACTATAGACCAGTTAGACTGACCCCAGTGGTTGGAAAGATACATGTTAGGTAGAGCGAAATACATGTTAGTAGGGAAGTAGTGTTAGGTAAATTGAAGGGATTGAAGGCAGATAAATCCCCAGGGCCAGATGGTCTGCATCCCAGAGTGCTTAAGGAAGTAGCCCAAGAAATAGTGGATGCATTAGTGATAATTTTTCAAAACTCGTTAGATTCTGGACTAGTTCCTGAGGATTGGAGGGTGGCTAATGTAACCCCACTTTTTAAAAAAGGAGGGAGAGAGAAACCGGAGAATTATAGACCAGTTAGCCTAACATCGGTGGTGGGGAAACTGCTGGAGTCAGTTATCAAAGATGTGATAACAGTACATTTGGAAAGCGGTGAAATCATCGGACAAAGTCAGCATGGATTTGTGAGAGGAAAGTCATGTCTGACGAATCTCATAGAATTTTTTGAGGATGTAACTAGTAGAGTGGATGGGGAGAACCAGTGGATGTGGTATATTTGGATTTTCAAAAGGCTATTGACAAGGTCCCACACAGGAGATTAGTGTGCAAACTTAAAGCACACGGTATTGGGGGTAAGGTATTGATGTGGATAGAGAATTGGTTAGCAGACAGGAAGCAAAGAGTGGGAATAAACAGGACCTTTTCAGAATGGCAGGCGGTGACTAGTGGGGTACCGCAAGGCTCAGTGCTGGGACCCCAGTTGTTTACAATATATCTTAATGACCTGGATGAGGGAATTAAATGCAGCATCTCCAAGTTTGCGGATGACACGAAGCTGGGCGGCAGTGTTAGCTGTGAGGAGGATGCTAAGAGGATGCAGAGTGACTTGGATAGGTTGGGTGAGTGGGCAAATTCATGGCAGATGCAATTTAATGTGGATAAATGTGAAGTTATCCACTTTGGTGGCAAAAATAGGAAAACAGATTATTATCCGAATGGTGGCCGATTAGGAAAAGGGGAGGTGCAACGAGACCTGGGTGTCATTATACACCAGTCATTGAAAGTGGGCGTGCAGGTACAGCAGGCATTGAAAAAGGCGAATGGTATGCTGGCATTTATAGCAAGAGGATTCGAGTACAGGAGCAGGGAGGTACTACTGCAGTTGTACAAGGCCTTGGTGAGACCACACCTGGAGTATTGTGTGCAGTTTTGGTCCCCTAATCTGAGGAAAGACATCCTTGCCATAGAGGGAGTACAAAGAAGGTTCACCAGATTGATTCCTGGGATGGCAGGACTTTCATATGAAGAAAGACTGGATGAACTAGGCTTGTACTCGTTGGAATTTAGAAGATTATGGGGGGATCTGATTGAAACGTATAAAATCCTAAAGGGATTGGACAGGCTAGATGCGGGAAGATTGTTCCCGATGTTGGGGAAGTCCAGAACGAGGGGTCACAGTTTGAGGATAAAGGGGAAGCCTTTTAGGACTGAGATTAGGAAAAACTTCTTCACACAGAGAGTGGTGAATCTGTGGAATTCTCTGCCACAGGAAACAGTTGAGGCCAGTTCATTGGCTATATTTAAGAGGGAGTTAGATATGGCCCTTGTGGCTAGGGGGATCAGAGGGTATGGAGGGAAGGCTGGTGCAGGGTTCTGAGTTGGATGATCAGCCAAGATCATAATAAATGGCGGTGCAGGCTCGAAGGGCCGAATGGCCTACTCCTGCACCTATTTTCTATGTTTCTATATCGGAGTCAATTGTTAAGGATGAGGTTCTGGAGGACTTGGTGACACAGGACAAGATAGGACAAAGTCAGCATGGTTTTCCTGATGAAGAATCTTGCCTGATGAGCCTTTTGGAATTCTTTGAGGAGATTACAAGTAGGATAGATGAAGGGGATGCAGTCAGCATTGTATATTTGGACTTCCAGAAGGCTTTTGACAAGGTGCCACACATGAGGCTACTTACCAAGTTAAGAGCCCATGGAATTGCAGAAAAGTTACTGGCATGGTTAGAGCATTGGCTGATTGGTAGGTGGTAGCAAGTAGGAATAAATCAATCCTTTTCTGGTTGGCTACAGTGACTAGTGCTGTTCTGCAGGGGTCAGTGTTGGGACCACTTCTTTTTATGCTGTATATCAATAATTTAGATGATAGAATAGATGCCTTTGTTGCCAATTTTGCAGATGATACGAAGATTGGTGGGGGAGCAGATCATGTAGAGGAAACAAGTAGGCTGCAGAATAACTTATACATAGAAACATAGAAAACCTTCAGCACAATACAGGCCCTTCGGCCCACAGAGCTGTGCCGAACATGTCCTTACCTTAGAAATTACCAAGGGTTACCCATAGCCCTCTATTTTTCTGAGCTCCAGGTACCTATCCAGGAATCTCTTAAAAGAACCCATCGTATCTGCCTCCACCACTGTCGCCAGCAGCCCATTCCACACACTCACCACTCTCTGCGTAAAAAACTTACCCCTGACATCTCCTCTGTACCTGCTTCCAAGCACCTTAAAACTGTGCCTTCTCGTGCTAGGCATTTAAGCCCTGGGAGAAAGCCTCTGCCTATCCACATGATCAATGCCTCTTATCATCCTACACACCTCTACCAGGTCACCTCTCATCCTCCGTTGCTCCAAGGAAAAAAGGCCGAGTTCACTCAATCTATTCTGATAAGGCATGCTCCCCAATCCAGGCAACATCCTTGTAAATCTCCTCTGCACGCTTTCTATGGTTTCCACGTCCTTCCTGTAGTGAGGCGACCAGAACTGAGCACAGTACTCCAAGTGGGGTCTGACCAGGGTCCTATATAGCTGCAACATTACCTCTCGGCTCTTAAACTCAATCCCACGATTGATGAAGGCCAATGCACCGTATGCTTTCTTAACCACAGTGACAACCTGTGCAGCAGCTTTGAGTGTCCTATGGACTCAGACTCCAAGATCCCTCTGATCCTCCACACTGCCAAGAGTCTTAACATTAATACTATATTCTATCATCATATTTGACCTACCAAAATGAACCACTTCACACTTATCTGGATTGAACTCCATCTGCCACTTCTCAGCCCAGATTTGCATTCTATCAATGTCCTGCTATAACCTCTGACAGCCCTCCACACTGTCCACCACACCCCCAACCTTTGTGTCATCAGCACATTTATTAACCCATCCCTCCATTTCTTCATCTAGGTTATTTATAAAAATCACGAAGAGTAGGGGTCCCAGAACAGATCCCCGAGGCACACCTGCAGAATATGACCCATTTACAACCACTGTTTGCCTTCTGTGGGCAAGTCAATTCTGGATCCACAAAGCAATGTCCCCTTGGATCCCATGCCTCCTTACTTTCTCAATAAGCCTTATCAAATGTCTTGCTGAAATCCATATACACGACATCTACCACTCTACCATCATCAATGTGTTTAGTCACATCCTCAAAAAATTCAATCAGGCTTGTAAGGCACAATCTGCCTTTGACAAAGCCATGCTGACTATTCATAATCATATTATGCCTCTCCAGATGTTCATAAGCTTTCTACCTAACTCTCTAAATTCTTTTTCAGGACCTCATTGCTTTTCCTCCTATGTGACTGGTTCCAATACGTATCCCCCTCCATTAACTAAATACTTCCCTATATAGTCTGCTCCTATTCCTGTCTGAGGCTTAGTAAAGATAGGGGGAGTTGTGGTCACTATCACAGAGTTATAATAATGTACAGTGCAAAAACAGGCCCTGTATCTAGTCCATGCCGAAACCATTTAAACTGCCTACTCCCACTAACCTGCATTGGGACCATAGCCCTCCATATCCCTATCATCTACATACCTATCCAAGCTTTGCTTAATTGTTGAAATTACGCTCACATGCACCACCTAGTCTGGCAGCTTGTTCCACACTCTCATGACTCTCTGAATGAAGAAGTTTCCCTTCATATCCCCTTTAAACTTTTCATAGAAACATAGAAAATAGGTGCAGGAGTAGGCCATTCGGCCCTTCGAGCCTGCACCGCCATTTATTATGATCATGGCTGATCATCCAACTCAGAACCCAGCCTTCCCTCCATACCCCCTGACCCCTGTAGCCACAAGGGCCATATCTAACTTCCTTTTAAACATAGCTAATGAACTGGCCTCAACAGTTTGCTGTGGCAGAGAATTCCACAGATTCACCACTCTCTGTGTGAAGAAGTTTTTCCTAACCTCGGTCCTAAAAGGCTTCCCCTCTATCCTCAAACTGTGACCCCTCGTTCTGGACCTCCCCAACATCGGGAACAATCTTCCCGCATCTAGCCTGTCCAATCCCTTTAGGATCTTATACGTTTCACCTTTCATTCTTAACCCATGACCTCTGGTTGTAGTGCAACCCAATCTCAGTGCAAACGTCCTGCTGGCATTTGTCCTGTCTACACCCCTCATAATTTTGTATACCTCTATCAAATCTCCCAAATGCAGAGGTTGTTTACGAGTAAAGTCGTAATTCATTCAAGCTTTCCTTGCAACTCATGTCATCTAATCCCAGCAGCATCTTGTAAATTTTCTGTGTACTCTTTCAACCTTATTTACATCTTTTCTGTGGGTAGGTAACCAAACTGCACGCAATACCAGACATCCCACCCTGCAAAAGCTCATTTCAGAGAGGTAGCACCATCAATTTGCAGGAGACTCCCAGAACTTCCAGGAGAGGTGGGATGTCTGCAATAGAGTAGCTCCTTAGCAGCTAGCCAGCTAGTTTAAATAACGTTAGCTATGCTAATGAATGAATAAACTCACTTCAACATTTTACAGTCTTAACCCATCATGGGCAATAGAAAAGTCACTGTTGCAAACAGTGCAGCAAGCAACACTGTCATTATTTTTGATCCCTATTAGGCAGGGGTACACTTTGGTGTAGTCTGGGGTGAAGTACGTTTTATTTTTTATTTTTTTGGAACATTCTGCCATGGCGCTCTCTCTCTCTCCCTCTCGCACTCTCTCTCACTCGCTCTCTCTTGTGCTCTCTCTTGCTCTCTCTCTCGCTCCAAAAAAAATCGATTTCCGGGATATTGTATATAATTTGCAGGCATCAGGGAGCCGCTATCAATATGTGGGAGACTCCCGCAACTTCCGGGAGAGGTGGGATGTCTGCAATACTCCAAATTGGACCTCACCAACATCTTATACAACTTCAACATAACATTCTATGTCCTGTACATAATATTTTGATTTATTAAGACCAATGTGCCAAAAGCCTTCTTTACGACCCTATCTCGCTGTGACATCACTTTCAAACATTATGGACCTGTTTTCCCAGATCCCTTTGTCCTACCACAATTCTCACTGTGTAAGACCTGCCCTGGTTGGTCCTACCAAAGTGCAAAACCCTGCACTTGTCTGCATTAAATTCCATCTGCTATGTTTCAGCCCATTTTTCCAGCTGGTCCAGATCCCGCTGCACGCACTGATGGCCTTCCTCACGGTCCACTACACCCCTAATCTTGATGTCATCCGCAAATTTGCTGATCCATTTAACTGCTTTATCATCCAGATCATTGATACAGATGGCAAACAACAATGGACCCAGCACCGATCCATGTGGACCCACAGGCCTCCAGTCAAAAAGGCCACCATCTACTAATTTCCTCCGAAAATTCTATAAAATTGGTCAAACATGACCTGCAATGAACAAAGCCACATTGACTATCCTTAATCAGTTCACATCTATCCAAATACTTATCTACCTGGTCCCTTAGAACACCTTCCAAGAAATTTCCCACTACTGATATCAGGCTTACCGGCCTGTAAGTATCCGGGTTTATTATTAGAGCCTTTCATAAACAGTGGAACAGCATAAGCAGTGCTCCATCACACACATAAAATGCTGCAGGAGCTCAGCCAGCTAGGCAGCATCAATGGAACGGAATAGAGAGAGTTATCAGTACTGGAAAGGAAAAGGAGTGAGCGTAAGACGGTAAGGGGAGGGGAGAGGGAAGTGCAAAATGGCAGGTGATAGGAGAAGGGGAGGGGTGAAGCAAAAAGCTGGGAAGTTGATTGGTGAAAGAAATAAAGGGCTGGAGAAAGGAGGAATCTGAAGGAGAGAACAGAAGACCATGGAAGAAAGGGAAGCAAGAGAAGCATCAGAGGGAGGTGTTGGTGAGGTAAGGAGATAAGACCAGAGAGGGAAACAGGAATGGGGAATGGTGAAGGAGAGGAGGGGCTGGGGTAATTACCTGAAGTTGGAGAAATCAATGTTCATGCCAGCAGGTTGGAGGCTACCCAGACAGAACATAAGATGTTGCTCCTCCAACCTGAGCATGGCCTCATCATGGCAGCGGAGGAGGCCATGGATTGAAATGTTGGAATGGGAATGGGAAGTACAATTGAAAAGGGTGGCCACCGGGAGATCTCACTTCCAGTGGCCTTCAGAGCAAAGGTGCTCGACAAAGCAGCCTTCCAATCTACGTCAGGTCTCACTGATACACGGGAAGCCAGCCCAGGAGCACCAGATACAGTAGATTGCCCCAACAGACTCGCAGGTGGAGTGTTGCCTCACCTGGAAGAACTGTTTGTGGTTCTGAATGCTAGTGAGGGAGGAGGTGTACTGGCAGAGTTTGACAGATTCTTGATTCGTCAGGGCATGAAGGGATACAGGGAGAAGGCAGGAGATCGAGGAGGCTGAGAAGAAAATTGCAAGGCCATGATGAAAAACAGATTCGATGGGCTAAATGACCTAATTCTGCTCCAATACTTCATAGTCTTATAGAAATGGAAGAGATGCGGCCGAGGGCGGCATTGGTGGTGGAGGAAGGAAAGCCTCTTGCTTTGAAGATGGAGAGCATTTCAGTAGTTCTGGAATGAAAAGCCTCATCCTGAGAGCAGATGTGGTGGAGAGAGAGGAACTGAGAGATGGGGATGGTATTTTTACAAGTGACAGGGTGGGAAGAGGTATAGTCCAGGTAGAGTCAATAGGTTTATAAAAGATATCAGGAGAAAGACAGTCTCCAAAGATGGAGACAGAGAGATTGAGAAAGGGGAGAGAGAGACCATGTAAATTTGAGGGCAGGGTGGAAGTTGGAGGTAAAGTTGATGAAATCGACAAGCTGAATTTCCCCCGGGATCAATAAAGTGTGACTATGACTATGACTAGGAGCAGGAAGCAACGTCAGTGCAGTCATCAATGCAGCGTAGAAAGAGTTGGGGAGCAATGCCGGTGTAGACTTGGGACATGGACTGCTCCTCATAGCTGATGAAATGGCAGGCATAGCTGAGACCCATGTGGGTGCCCAGAGCTACACCTGTGGTTTGAAGAAAGTGGGAGGAGCAGAAGGAGAAATGATTGAGGGTGCGAACGAGTTCCACCCGACGGAGGAGATTGGCGGTGGTGCCCTGAGTTCACCCAGCATTTTGTGTACGTTGCTTGCGATTTCCAGCAGCTGCAGATTTTGTCATGTTTGTTAACTGTCTCCAGTCTTCCTGTGCCTCACTTTCTACCACACCTACTGTACATTGAAACATACAGTGAAATATGACATTATGTTTCTGAAACGTTCTCCCACTGAGAGTTCTGACACCTGACATGGTTCAATGCTGAGCACCAAATCCAATATAGATTCTCCTCCAGTCAGCTTGTCTAAATATTGTGTCAGGATTTCTTCCTGGACACACCAAACAAATTTCACCCATCGAAACCTTTTGCATGAAGGAGGTACCAATCAATATTAAGGAAGTTGACCTGACTAATTGAGAACCTGTCTACCTCTGCTTTAAATATACTCAGTAACTTGACCTCTGCAACCATCTGTGGCAATGGTCACCATCCTTGTGGTGACCAGAACTGCACTTTACAATTCATCTGTGGTCTAATTAGTGTTTAACAGAGTTACACCTGTAAATGCCCATTGTGAACACTGTGAGCACTTTTGGACCAATTATTTGAGAAAGGATATGGAGAGGGTTCAGAGGAGGTTCACGAATATGATTCCAGGAATGAAAGAGTTAATGTATGAGGAGTGTTTGGGCCTGTAGTGCCGAAGTTCAGAAGAGTGAGAGGTGAAACTCACTGAAACCTATGAAATATTGAAAGCACTAGATAGAGTGGATGTGGAGAGGATGTTTCCCATAGTGGTGGAGTCTCAGACCAGAGGGCACAGATAGAGTGAGTGTGGAGAGGATGTTTCCCATAGTGGTGGAGTCTAGGACCAGAGGGCACAGATAGAGTGGGTGTGGAGACGATGTCTCCTGTAGTGGGGAAGTCTCGGACCAGAGGGCACAGATAGAGTGAGTGTGGAGAGGATGTTTCCCATAGTGGGGGAGTCTAGGACCAGAGGACATAGCCTCAGTACAGAGGAACGGCCATTTAGAACAGAGATGGGGAGAAATTTCTTTAGCCAGAGGGTGGTGAATCTGTGGAACCTATTGCTATATATGGCTGTGGAGGCCAAATCATTTGATATATTTAAAGCGGAGGTTGATAGGTTCTCGATTAATAAGGGTGTCACTGACTACAGGGAGAAGGCATGAGAACGGGGTTGAGAGGGATAATAAATTGACCATGAAGGAGTGGTGGAGTGGACTCCACGGCCGCTCTTGTATATTGGCAGCACTCCATTAGACCCTAACACTATAAAACATAGGGACAGAAGTAGGCCATTCGACCCATTGATTCTAGTGTGCCATTCAATCATGCGCTGATCCAATTCTTCCAGTCACCTCCACTCCTCTGCCTTCTCCCCATACCCTTTGATGCCCTGGCTAATCAAGAACCTATCTATCTCTGCCTTAAATACACCCAATGACTTGGCCTGCACAGCCACTTGTGGCAACAAATTCCACAGATTTACCACCCTCTGACTAAAGTAATTTCTCTACATCTCTGTTCTAAATGGATGTCCTTCAATCCTGAAGTCTTGCACTCTTGTCCGAGACTCCCCTACCATGGGAAATAACTTTGCCGTATCTAATCTGTTCAGGCCTTTTAACATTCGGAATGTTTCTATGAGATCCCCTCTCCTTCTCCTGAACTCCAGGGAATACAGCCCAAAAGCTGCCAGATGTTCCTCATATGGTAACCCTTTCATTCCTGGAATCATTCTCATGAATCCTTTCTGGACCCTCTCCAATGTCAGTATATCCTTTCTAAAATAAGAGCCCAAAACTGCTCACAATACACCAAGTGTGGTCTCACGAGTGCCTTATAGAGCCTCAACATCACATCCCTGTGCTTGTATTCCATAACCTCCAGAAATGAATGCCAACATTGCATTTACCATCTTCGCCACAGACTCAACTTGGAGGTTAACCTTTAGGGTATCCTGCATAAGAGCTGTCAAGTCCCTTTGCATCTCTGCATTTTGAATTCTCTCTCCATCTAAATAATAGTCTGCCTGTTTATTTCTTCCACCAAAGTACATGACCATACACTTTCCATCGTATGGTTTCCCAGCTGTTATAATCTATTCCCAGTCTAATAAAGACAGTTATGCTATTTGTGAGGATGCCGTGTTGGCACTATAATGTGTGTCGGCTCTTGCGGGCTGACCCCAGCACATCCTCGGGTTGTGCTAGTTGTTCACGCAAACGTCATATTTCACTGTAGAGTAGGCGTGCTAAATAAATCTGAATCTGCTTCTCAGCCACATAGACTACTGCCAATTATGGTCTTACTACTCATTGGACACCCATGATTGTGTAGCCAAGTTTCCATCAAACTCAATATATAAGTTTGCTGATGACAACACAATTGTAGGCCATATCTCGGGTAATGATGAGTTTGAGTACAGACGGGGAATTAAGAACCTGGTGGCATAGTGCGAAGACAATAGCCTATCCCTCAACGTCAGCAAGATGAAGGAATTGGTTGTTGACTTCAGGAGTAGCAGACCGCACGGCCCAATTTGCATCGGTGGTGCGCAAGTGGAACAGGTCAAAAGCTTTAAGTTCCTCGGGGTCAATATCACAAATGACCTGACTTGGTCCAACCAAGCAGAGTTCACTGCCAAAAAGGCCCACCAGCACCTTTACTTCCTGAGAAAACTAAAGAAATTTGGCCTGTCCCCTAAAACCCTCAGTAATTTTTATAGATGCACCGTAGAAAGCATTCTTCTAGGGTGCATCACAACCTGGTATGGAAGTTGTCCTGTCCAAGACCGGAAGAAGCTGCAGAAGATCGTGAACATGGCCCAGCACATCACACAAACCAATCTTCCATCCTTGGACTCACATTACACCGCACACTGTCGGAGCAGTGCTGCCAGGATAATCAAGGACACGACCCACCCAGCCAACACACTTTTCGTCCCTCTTCCCTCTGGGAGAAGGCTCAGGAGCTTGAAGACTCGTATGGCCAGATTTGGGAACAGCTTCTTTCCAACTGTGATAAGACTGCTGAACGGATCCTGACCCGGATCTGGGCCGTACCCTCCAAATATCCGGACCTGCCTCTCAGTTTTTTTGCACTACCTTACTTCCCATTTTTATATTTTCTATTTATGATTTATAATTTAAATTTTTAATATTTACTAATTTTAACTATTTTTAATACTTAATATTTGTAATCCAGGGAGTGGGAAGCGCAGAATCAAATATCGCTGTGATGATTGTACGTTCTAGTACCAATTGTTTGGTGACAATAATGTATAAAGTATAAATAGTTTAAAAAAACAAAATATTGTATATGCAGAAAATCCAGAATTAGCACATTTTAAACAGCAAGCATTATTTTCTGAATTTTATCAATGTCTGGATGTTTGGCCTAGTCCCATACATATCCTTGAGAATTTCACCTTGAAGTCTGTTTCTCAACAAAAACAAGATTAACGCCCACACGCTGCCCCAATTGTTTGTCACCGTGCAGGCTGTTTAAAGGTGCTGAATGTTATGCACTATTCACAATATTTTTTCCACGGTAATCTCTTACAGTGCTTTTTCAGATGACAGGGAGATGCTTGCCAAACCAACAGTTTTGTTTTGACCGTTCAGCTCCATAAAACCACAGCGCACAAGCCAGTGGAATGTGCCGGCACCTACCATGTAGGAAGGGAAAATGAGAACTCGCTTGTGTTTTCCACACGGCCACTGCGGGTCGTCCACCAGGTTGGGATCGTACTCTGCAAACTCTGTCACTTCAGTACCTGTGAGGAAACACCAGCGTTAATCCATTCAGTCTGGGTAGCCTCCACCCTGATGGCATGAATATTGATTTCTTCAACTTCCGGTAATGCCCCCCACTTCACCATTCCCTGTCCCCTTTTCCCTCTCTCATCTTATCTCCTTGCCTGCCCGTCACCTCCCTCTGGTGCTCCCCCCACCGCCTCGTCTTTATTCCATGGCTTTCTGTCCTCTCCTGTCACTCTTCAGCATTGTAACCCTTTCACCATTCAATTTTTCAGCTCTTCATCCACACCCCTCCCAGTTTCCCCTGTCATCTTGTGATCCTCTCTCCCCTTACCCCACCTTTTCAATCTACTCCTCATCTCTTTTCCTCCAGTCCTGCCGAAGGGTCTTGGCTCAAAATGGTGACTGTACACTTTTCCACAGATGCTATGGATCCCATTTTCTATGTTTTCTATGCTGCCTGGCCTGCTGAGTTCCTCCAGCATTTGGTGTTGTGTTGCTCAGATCTCCAGCATTGGCACATTTTCTCTTGTTTGTGCTATAAAAGCTTCATTCCACATGGCAGCACAATGGTGTAGCAGTTACCTCAATGCCGATACAGCAGCAACAAACCGGGATAAATTCCCACCCACTGGTTGTATGAAGTTTGTATGCTCTCCCCATAGTCAGGTGGGTGCTTCCGTATCCTCGCACTTTCCAAAGATGTACAGATTGGTAGGTTAAACGGTCAGAGGGCTGGAATTGGGGAGAGTGGGCTCGTTGGGCCAGAAGTGTACTCTATTCCAGAGGAATAGAGTATAGGAGCAGGGATGTGATGTTAAGGCTCTACAAGGCGCTGATGAGACCTCACTTGGAGTACTGTGAGCAGTTTTGGTCTCCTTATTTAAGAAAGGATGTGCTGACATTGGAGACGGTACAGAGAAGATTCACTAGAATGATTCCAGGAATGAGAGGGTTAACATATGAGGAACGTTTGTACGCTCTTGGACTGTATTCCTTGGAGTTTAGAAGAACGCAGAGAGACCTCATAGAAACATTTCGAATGTTAAAAGGCATGGACAGAATGGATGTGGCAAAGTTGCTTCCCATGGTGGGGGAGTCTAGTACGAGAGGGCATGACTTAAGGATTGAAGGGCGCCCATTCAGAACAGAAATGCGAAGAAATGTTTTTAGCCAGAGGGTGGTGAATCTATGGAATTTGTTACCACGGGCAGCAGTGGAGGCCAAGTCATTGGGTGTATTTAAGGCAGAGATTGATAGGTATCTGAGTAGCCAGGGCATCAAAGGTTATGGTGAGAAGGCAGGGCAGTGGAACTTAATGGGAGAATGGATCAGCTCATGATAAAATGGCAGAGCAGACTCGATGGGCCGAATGGCCGACTTCTGCTCCTTTGTCTTATGGTCTAAATAAATAAACAGAACTCAGGACTTCCTCACATTTCCAACTTACAGGATCACTGTTGTAGGCAGAACTATAACATTGGTTACAGTTGAATAATGGTGAAATGGCCTGACAAAATGAGTAAATCACAATCAGTGCTTCATACAGAAGGGGCAAAAATGAAAACACTCGGGAATGAGTGGATAGGCTGAGATATTTCCCAGTGGGGATGAGTGATGAGGGATATTTCCCAGTGGGGATGAGTGAACAGGGATATTTCCCAGTGGGGACGAGTGAACAGGGATATTTCCCAGTGGGGATGAGTGAACAGGGATATTTCCCAGTGCGGGCGAGCAAACAGGGATATTTCCCAGTGGGGATGAGTGAACAGGGATATTTCCCAGTGCGGGCAAGCAAACAGGGATATTTCCCAGTGGGGACGAGCGAACAGGGATATTTCCCAGTGGAGATGAGTGAACACGGGTATTTCTCAATGGGGACGAGTGAGGAGGGATAATTCCCAGTGGGGACGAGTGAACGGGGATATTTCCCAGTGGGGACAAGTGAACAGGGATATTTCCCAGCGGGGGGAGTGAACAGGGATATTTCCCAGTGGGGACGAGTGAACAGGGATATTTCCCAGTGCGGGCAAGCAAACAGGGATATTTCCCAGTGGGGACGAGCGAACAGGGATATTTCCCAGTGGAGATGAGTGAACACGGGTATTTCTCAATGGGGACGAGTGAGGAGGGATAATTCCCAGTGGGGACAAGTGAACAGGGATATTTCCCAGCGGGAGGAGTGAACAGGGATATTTCCCAGTGGGGACGAGAACTGGGATATTTCCCAGTGGGGATGAGTGAACAGGGATATTTCCCAGTCCGGACAAGTGAACGGGGATATTTCCCAGTGGGAAGGAGTGAACAGGGATATTTCCCAATGGAGACGAGTGAATGGCGATATTTCCCAGTGCGGATGAGTGACGAGGGATATTTCCCAGTGGGGATGAGTGACGAGGGATATTTCCCAGTGGAGTCGAGTGAAAGTGGATATTTCTAAGTGGGGACCAATGAACAGGGATATTTCCCAGTGATCAGCAGCACTGGGGCTCCACAGGGGACTGTCTTCTCTCCCTTTCTCTTCACCATTTACACCTCCGACTTCAACTACTGCACAGAGTCTTGTCATCTTTAGAAGTTTTCGGATGACTCTGCCATAGTTGGATGCATCAGCAAGGGAGATGAGGCCGAGTACAGGGCTACGGTAGGAAACTTTGTCACATGGTGTCAGCAGAATTATCTGCAGCTTAATGTGAGAAAGACTAAGGAGCTGGTGGTAGACCTGAGGAGAGCTAAGGTACCGGTGACCCCTGTTTCCATCCAGGGGGTCAGTGTGGACATGGTGGAGGATTACAAATACCTGGGGATACGAATTGACAATAAACTGGACTGGTCAAAGAACACTGAGGCTGTCTACAAGAAGGGTCAGGGCCATCTCTATTTCCTGAGGAGACTGAGGTCCTTTAACATCTGCCGGACGATGCTGAGGATGTTCTACGAGTCTGTGGTGGCCAGTGCAATCATGTTTGCTGTTGTGTGCTGGGGCAGCAGGCTGAGGGTAGCAGACACCAACAGAATCAACAAACTCATTCGTAAGGCCAGTGATGTTGTGGGGATGGAACTGGACTCTCTCACGGAGGTGTCTGAAAAGAGGATGCTGTCTAAGTTGCATGCCATCTTGGACAATGTCTCCCATCCACTACATAATGTACTGGGTGGGCACAGGAGTACATTCAGCCAGAGACTCATTCCTCCAAGATGCAGCACAGAGCGTCATAGGAAGTCATTCCTGCCTGTGGCCAACAAACTTTACAACTCCTCCCTTGGAGGGTCAGACACCCTGTGCCGATAGGCTGGTCCTGGACTTATTTCATAATTTACTGGCATAATTTACATATTACTATTTAACTATCTATGGTTCTATTACTATTTATTATTTATGGTGCAAGTGTAACGAAAACCAATTTCCCCCTGGGATCAATAAAGTATGACTATGACTATGAATGAGTAAACGGGGATATTTCCCAGTGGGGACGAGTGAACAGTGGTATTTCCCAGTGGGGACGAGTGAACAGTGGTATTTCCCAGTGGGGACGAGTGAACAGGGGTAGTTCCCAGTGGGGACGAGTGAACAGGGGTAGTTCCCAGTGGGAAGGAGTGAACGGGGACATTTCCCAGTGGGGACGAGTGAACGGGGATATTTCCCAGTGGGGACGAGTGAACGGGGACATTTCCCAGTGGGGACGAGTGAACGGGGGTAGTTCCCAGTGGGGACGAGTGAACGGGGATATTTCCCAGTGGGGACGAGTGAACGGGGATATTTCCCTATGGAAACGAAATCAATCAGCTTTGTAGAAATAGAGTACATGTGAATCAAACTGTGCCAGATAGAGTATACTTGACAGAACTTGTGCCAGAGTAGAAATAATCTATACCTGTGCCAACTTCAAAAGCAGAAGTCATTGAGTCATAGAACAATACAGCACAGACACAGGCCCTTCACAAAGTTAAAGAAAAATTTAATAACTAAGTATGTATATCTCCATTAATTACCCTGAGATTCATTTTCTTGTAGGCATTTACAGGAAAATAATGAATACAATTCATGAGAACATACACACAAAGACTAACGAACAAACAAAGGTAAATTGTGCAAATGGAAAAAAATTATATTTAGAACACAAATTCTAGAATCCTTGAAAATGAGTCTGTAGGTTGTGGAATCAGTTCAGTGTTGAGGTGAGTGAAGTTATGCACAATGGTTCAAGAACCTGATGGTTGAGGGGCAATAACTGTTCCTGAACCAAGTGGTGTGTGTCTTCAGGCTCCTGTACCTCCTACCTGATGGCAGCAGTGAGAAGAGAGCATTGCCCAGATTATGAAAGTCCTTGATGATGGATGCTGCTTTCCTGCAACAGAAATCCTTGTAGATGTGCTCAATGCTGGAGAGGGCTTTGCTTTATGCAGTATGTAGCAGAAGTGTTTTTATGGTAATTATATTGTTAAAGCCAGCATGCAACTGCATTGTAAGACAGGTTGCCTTGGAGAGTGTTTATCTACAGGGTCACCAAGAGTTACCATAAAGCTAAGGCACTTGAATGACTGACTGAACAAGATAGAAAGCAATGTACAAATAACAGAGGCTTTCCTCAGATACTGAAAACAATATAATGTGGCTGGAGTCTATGATGTCTTTTTGAAGCCACCCACATAGCATGTACAAGGGAATTATTCAAATCATCAGAATCATCTTCATGTTGAAAACTACCTGAAAGCTACTGTACATCTGCTCCTACTCCCCAGTGTGAATACAACATTGGTTCCATTGTGGACCACAGGACACAGCCTCAGAATAGACGGATGTCCCTTTAAAACAGAGATGAGGAGGAATTTCTTTAGCCAGAGGGTGGTGAATCTATGGAATTTGTTGCCACAGATGGCAGTGAAGGCCAAGTCACTGGGTATATTTAAAGTGGACGTTGATAAGTCCTTCACTGGTCAGGGCATCAAATGATACAGGGAGGGGGCAGGAGAATGTGGTTGAGAGGGATGGCAGATCATTTAATGTTGTTTCCTGTACACCATGTGAAGGAATAAATTAGCCAAGATGGAATTGCAGAGCAGACTTGATGGGTCCATAAGACCACAAGACATAGGAGCAGAATTAGGCCATTCAGCCCATCGAGTCTACTCTACCATTTATCATGTCTGAACACGGATCACACTCAGCCGCATATACCTGCCTTCTCACCATATCCTGTGATGACCTGACCAATCGGGAAACTATCGACTTCCGCCTTAAATATGCTCACAGGCTTGGCCTCCACTGCAGTGTGTGACAGAGCATTCCACAGATTTACTACTCTCTGACTACAACATTTCTCCTTACCTCTGTCCTAAAGGGTTGCCCCTCAATTTCAAGGCTGTGCCTTCTAGTTCTGGATACTCTCACCATAGTAAGCATCCTCTCCACATCCACCCTACATAGACATTTCAAAATTCGGTAGGTTTCAACCCCACACAGTCTTCTAAACTCCAGTGAGTACAGTGTAAAGGAGAATTAAAAGTAATTCCCTTTATTCTCAGAATCATCCTTGTGAACCTCCTCTGGACTCTCTCCAATGACAACACATCCTTTCTGAGATATGGGGCCCAAAACTGTTGACAATACTCCAAGAGCGGCCTGACTAGTGTCTTATAAAGGCTCAGCATTATCTCCTTGCTTTTATATTCTAATCCCCTTAAAATAAGTGCTAATATTGCATTTGCCTTCTTTACCTCAGACTCAACCTGTATATTAACCTTCTGGGAGTCTTGCACAATGTCTCTCCACACTTCTGACGCTTGATCCTTGACTCTGTAGTTAAGAAGGCATACGGTGCATTGGCCTTCATCAATCGTGGGATTGAGTTTAAGAGCCGAGAGGTAATGTTGCAGCTATATAGGACCCTGGTCAGACCCCAGTTGGGAGTACTGTGCTCAATTCTGGTCGCCTCACTACAGGAAGGATGTGGAAACCATAGAAAGGGTGCAGAAGAGATTTACAAGGATGTTTCCTGGATTGGGGAGCATGCCTTATGAGAATAGGTTGAGTGAACTCGGCCTTTTCTCCTTGGAGCGATGGAGGATGAGAGGTGACCTGATAGAGGTGTACAAGATAATGAGAGGCATTGATCGTGTGGATAGTCAGAGGCTTTTTCCCAGGGCTGAAATGGCTAGCACGAGAGGGCACAGTTTTAAGGTGCTTGGAAGTAGGTACAGAGGAGATGTCAGGGGTAAGTTTTTTACGCAGAGAGTGGTGAGTGCGTGGAATGGGCTGCCAGCGACGGTGGCGGACGCAGATATGATAGGGTCTTTTAAGAGACCCCTGGATGGATACTTGGAGCTCAGAAAAATAGAGGGCTATGGGTAACCCTAGGTAATTTCTAAGGTAAGGACATGTTCGGCACAGCTTTATGGGCTGAAGGGCCTGTATTGTGCTATGGGTTTTCTATGTTTCTAATTGCATTGTTTCCTCAGCACTACCTACCCCTCCAGCTATTTTTATATCATCCTCAAACTTCACCACAAAGTCATCAATTCCTTTATCTAAATCACTGACAAACAATGTGAAAAGTAGCAATCCCAATACTGACCCCTGAGGAACACCACTAGTCAATGGCAGCCAAACAAAAAAACACCTTTTATTCCCACTTGCTGCCTCCTGCCTGTCAGCCATTCCATTATCCGTGCCAGAATCTTTCCTGTAATACCATAGGATTTTAATTTGTTAAGCAGCCTCATGTGTGGCACCTTATCAAGCGCCTTCTGGAAATCCAAGTAAATGACATCCACTGCCTCTCTTTTGACAACTCTGCTTGTTACTTCCTCAAAGAACTCTGACAGATTTGTCAGGCGAGATTTCCTTTTACAGAAATCATACTGATTTTGACTTATTTTATCATTAGTCCTCAAGTACTTCGAAACCGCATCCTTAATAATGGACTCCAACACATTCCCAACCACTGAGGATAGGCTACCAGGCCTATAACTTCCATTCTTTTGTCTTCCTCCCTTCTTAAACAGTGGAGTGACATTTGGAACCTTCCAGTCATAGAAACATAGAAAACCTACAGCACAATACAGGCCCTTCGGCCCACAACACTGTGCCGAACATGTTAGAAATTACCTAGGGTTACCCATAGCCCTCTATTTTTCTAAGCTCCATGTACCTATCCAGGAGTCTCTTAAAATACCTTATCCTATCCGACTCCACCACCGTAGCCAGCAGCCCAATCCACACATTCAACACTCTGCATAAAAAAACTTACCCGACGTCTCCCCTGTATCTACTTTCAAGCACCTTAAAACTGTGCCCTCTCGTGCTAGCCATTTCAGCCCTGGGAAAAAGCCTCTTATCATCTTGTGCACCTCTATCAGGTCACCTCTCATCTCCCGTCACTCCAAGGAAAAAAGGCTGACTTCACTTAACCTATTCTCATAAGGCATGCTCCCCAATCCAGGAATCATCCCTATCAATCTCCTCTGCACCCTTTCTATGGTTTCCACATCCTTCCTGTAGTCAACCGACCAGAACTGAGCACAGTACTCCAAGTGGGGTCTGACCAGGGTCCTATATAGCTGCAACATTACCTCTTGCCTCCTAAACTCAATCCCAGGACTGATGAAGGCCAATGCACAATATGCCTTCTTAACCATAGAGTCAACCTGCAAACAGTACTGAATATCACAGGCCACTTGACCCACAATGTTGTGCAAACCCTTTAACCAGCTCCAAGATCAAATCTACCCTTCCCTCCTTCATAGTCCTCCATTTTTTTTCACCTTTGTGCCTATCAAAGACTCCCTTAAATGTCTGTAATGCACCGACCTCCACCACCTCTAGCAGGGCTTTCCACGCACCCAATGCTCTAAGTAAAAAAAAAACTTGCCTAGATTCTCCCCTATACTTTCCTCCAACCTCTTTAAAATTACGCCCCCGTATTAGCCATTTCTACTAGAGAAAGTCTCTGGGTGCTCACTTGATCAGTGCCTCTTTGCATCTTGGACACCTCTGTCAAGTCACCTCACATATTCCTTCACTCCAAAGAGAAAAGCCCGAGCTCACTCAACCTATCATCATAAGACAAACCTTCAAACATCTTTCTTTCAACAACATGCCTGTTACAGCTTAGGGAAAGAATGTTAGGTAGAGAATGTGCGCCTCCATTACCAACCTCCTGGCTTCTCAATCGCTCTACCAGTGAAGACAAGACTGCTGCGAGCATCTTCATTACCAATCCCCTTGGGACTCAGTTTGTCTACCAGTGAAGACAAGACTGCCATACCTCTTCATTACCAACCCCACTGTGTCTCAATCTCTCAACCATGATCACAAGGCAGCCATCTGCCTTCATTACCGATCTCTCTGCATCTCAGTCTCAACCAGTGAAGACAAGCTTGTGGTGTACCCTGTTAGCAATTCCTCTGCGTCTCATCCTCTCAGTCAATGAAGACAACCAGCTGTGCGTGTTTGTTACCAAGCCCTCTGTGTGTCTCTCTCTCAACCAATAAAGAAAAGGCTTCTGTACGTCTACGTTACCAATATCTCAGCACCTCAATCTCTCTCTGCCAAATCTCTCTCTCAAAGATGCACTCCCTTTGAGGCAATGGATAATTGTTGCAAGGGGAAGGGGTTCTTACAGTGTGGCACAGTGCATAATTGTTCCGATGGGATTGTTATTATAGATTGACACATTGGATAATTGTTCCCATGGGATGGGGTTATTACAGACTGACACAGTGGATAATTGTTCCGATGAGATGGGGTGACACAGATTAACATGGCGGATAATTGTTCCGACGTGATGGGGTTATTACAGACACAGTGGATAATTGATCCAATGGGATGAGGTTATTACAGACTGACACAGTCGATAATTTTCCGATGGGATGAGGTTATTAAAGACTGGCACGATAGATAATTGTTCCATTGGGATGGTTATTACAGACAAACACAGTGGATAATTGTTCCCATGGGATGGGGTTGTTACAGAGTGACACAGGGCATTGATCTGATAGAATAATTATTACAGAACAGTACAGTGGATAATTGTTCCAATGGGATTGTTATTATACAGTGGCATGATGCATCATTGTTCCAAATGGATAATTCTTCAGATGGGTTTGAGTTATTGGAGACTGGCACGAAGGATAATTGTTCCCTTGAGATGGGGTTGTTACAGACTGGCACAGTGGATAATTATTCCGCTACAATGGGGTGGGTATTAAACAGTGGCACGTGGGACAGTTGTTCCATAACACCATAACATCATAAGATGTAGGAGCAGAATTATGCCATTTGGTCCATCAAATCTACTCCACCATTTCATCATGGTTGATCCATTTTCCCTCTCAGCCCCAATCTCCTGTCTTCTCACCATATCATTTATTAGAACATAGAAATCTCAGCACATTACAGGTCCTTCGGCCCACAATGTTGTGCCAACGATGTAACCTACTCGAGAAACTGCCCAGAATTTCCCTACCGCCATTGCTGGCAGTGCATTCCATGCATCCACCACTGTGTGTGTGAAAAACGTACCCCTGACATCCCCTCTGTACCACTTCCAAGCACCTTAAAACTGTGCCCTCTCGTGTAAGCCATATCAGTCCTGGGAAAAAGCTTCTGGCTATCCAAAGGATCAATGCCTCTCATCATCTTATACACCTCTATCAGGTCACCTCTCATCCTCCGTCGCTCCAAAAAGAAGAGGCCAAGTTCCCTCAACCAATTCTCATAAGGCACACTCTCCAGTCCAGCCAACATCCCTATAAATCTCCTCTGCACTCTTTCTGTAGTATCCACATCCTTCCAGTAGTGTGGTGACCAGAACTGAGCACAGTACCCCAAGTGGACTCTGTACAAGTAGGGGATTGCCCTGACAAATCAAGGGTCTATCAACCTCTGCCTGAAATATATGTGAAGACTTGGCTTCCACAGCTGCCTGTGGCAACAAATTCACCTTAAGACCTTTCAGTTTGCCTGGCACTTTTTTCCTTGTAATAGCAATGGCACTCACGCCTGCTCCCTGACGCTCACAGACCTCTGGCACACTGCTAGTGTCTTCCACAGTGAAGAATGATGCAAAGTACTAACTAAGTTCATCTGCACAACACACACAAAATGATGGAGGAATTCAGCAGGCCAGGTAGCATCTATGGAAAAGAGTACAGTCGATGTTTCAAGTTGAAACTCTTCAGCAGGACTGGAGAAAAAAACATGAGGAGCAGATTTAAAAGGTGGGTTCCATATTTTTGTCCTCTATTACTACCTCACCAGCATCATTTTCCAGTGGTCCAACATGAACTCTCACCTCCCCTTTACTCTCAATATAATTGTAAAAACTTTTCAAACTCTGCTTTATATTATTGGCTAGTTTGCCCTTAGATTTAATTTTTTCTCTTTTATAGCTTTTTTAGTTGCCTTTTGTCAGATTTTAAAAGCTTCCCAATCAGCCAACATCCCACTCACTTTTGCTACTATATATGCCCTTTTCTTGGCTTTTATTCAGTCCTCAACTTTCTTTGTCAGCCACAGTTGCCTACCTCGGTCCTTTGGGAACTTCCTCTGTGGGTCATATCTATCCTGCAACTTGTGAACTATTCCCAGAAACTTCAGCCATCTCTGCTCTGCCATCATCCCCGCCAGTAACCTCCTCCAATCCACCTGGGCAAGCTCCTCTCTCATGCCTCTCTAATTCCCTTTATTCTGTTGTGACTCTGATATTGCTTCTCCCTCTCAAATTGCAGTATGAATGCAATCATATTACAGAACATAGAACATCAGAAGTTCTATGTTCCGTAATATTATGATCTGTGTCTCCTAAGGATTCGTTTACATTAAACTCCCTAATAACTTCTAGACAACACCCAATCTAAGATAGCCTTTCCCCAAGTATGCTCAAGCACAAGCTGCTCTAAAATCCATCTTGCAGGCATTCAAGAAATTCCTTCTCTTGCGATCTGACAGCAATCTGATTTTGCCAATCCCCTTACATATTGAAGTCCCCCATTACAATTATGTTATTACCCAACAAAGGGAATTACAGATAATGGAATTTGTGGCTTTGTGGCAAAGTTTATGGATGATACTAAGATAGTTGGAGGGGCAGGTAGTGCTGAGGAAGCAATGTGTTTCCAGCAGGACTTAGACAAATTGGAAGAATGGGCAAAAACATGGCAGATGGAATACAGTGTTGGGAAATATATGATAATGCATTTTGGTAAAAGGAACAATAATGCTGACTATTATCTAAATGGGGAGAAAACTCAAACATCAGAGGGACTAAGGAGTCCTAGGCCAAGTCATTGGGTATTTAAGGCAGAGATAGATAGGTTCTTGATTAGCCAGGACATCAAAGGGTATGGGGAGAAGGCAGGGGAGTGGGGATGACTGGAAGAATTGGATCAGCCCATGATTGAATGGCAGAGCAGACTCAATGGGCCGAATGGCCTGCTTCTGCTCCTACATCTTATGGTCTTATAGTCCTCGTCCAAACTCCCAGCAGGTTAATTTACAGGTTGAGTCTGTGATAAAGAAGCCAAATGCAGTGTTGGCATTTATTTCAAGGGGAATAGAACATAAAAGCAGGGAGATAATGCTGAGGCTTTGTAAGACAATAATTAGGCCACACTTGGAGTATTGTCAACAGTTTTGGGCCTTATATCTTAGAAAGGATGTGTTGTCATTGGAGAGAGTCCACAGGAGGTTCATGACGATGATTCTGGGAATGAAGTGGTTAACCTATGAGGAGTGTTTGGTAGCTTTGGGCCTGTACTCACTAGAATTTAGAAGAATATGGGGGGGGGGGGATCTCATTGAAACCTACCGAATGTTGAAGGGCCTAGATAGGGTGGATGGGGAGAGAATATTTTCTCTGGTGGGGGTATCCAGAACTAGAGAGCACAACCTCAAAACTGAGGGGTGACCCTTTAGAACAGAGGTAAGGGAGAATTTTTATAGCCAGAGAGAGTTAATCTGTTGAATGCTCTGACACAGACTGCGGTAGAGGCCAAGTCCATAAGGCAGAATTTGATCTTTTCCTGATCGGTTAGGCCATCAAAGGATATGGCGAGAAAGCAGTTGTATGGTTTTGAGTGAGATCCAGGATCAGCCACGATGGAATGGCAGAGCAGACTCGATGGGCTGAATGGCCTACTTCTGCTCTTATGTCTTATGGTCTTATTACGTGCCTTTCCAGCTCCCTTTGCAATCTCAACCCCACATCTTGGCTATTATTTGGATGCCTATATATGATTCCCATAATGGTTTTTTCACCATTGCAGTTTCCTAACTGCACCCACAAAGATTCAACGTTCTCTGACCCTATGTCATCTCTTTCAAAAGAAGTAATTCCATCCCTTACCAGCAGAACCACACCACCGCCTATGCCTTGCTGCCTGTCCTTTTGATACCAAGTATATCCTTTGATGTTAAACTCCCATCTATGGCCTTCTTTCAGCCACAACTCAGTGATGCCCACAACATCATACCGACCAACCTATAATTGCCCCACAAGTTCGTCCGCCTTATTCTGAATGCTACACTCATTTAAAAAAAACACCTTCAGTCGTGCATTCTTTGCCCTTTGGAATTTTGCCTCTGTGGTACAATTTAACTCTTTGCTCTGTCTGCATTCGTACCCAGTCATTGGCTTGTCCTTCCTTACATTCATGTTACACCCATCATCTACTTGTAAACCTGCTGGCTCATCCTCAGCTCTATCATACTGGCTCCCATCCCCTGCCATATTAGTTTAAAGCACTCCCAACAGCTCTAGCAAACCTGCCTGCAAGCCTTCCTGGAATCATTCTTGTGAACCTCTCTGGACCTCCTTACCTCAACATGTCACCCCTTTGTTATGGTCTCCCGTCTGCCAGCTGTAATTTACATGGCAAAGGCAAGTACGAATTAGAACTTTATGTGGACTATGCGTGCCGGTCTCTCGAACTCTGCAGTAGGAAAGTCCAACATACAGTAAGCTTAAACTTCACGTATGATCATCTTACACCCATTACATACCTGTTTCGATGCTTCCCTGGGAACTGCTGGCCCTCCCAAGAGGAGTGTTACGATGGCTAGTGTTGCGAAACTGGGATAAAGATGCTGTGGAATCTATTGTGTTCCTCCGTCCACCAAGCACGTTAGTTGGATAAAGAAACTGTGTGTAGGAAACGGTCTGGGAAGGAAATGATTAAAAGTGTTATCAGTGAAAATGTATCCTGAAACACCTTCTTGTCCCTGATCTCCATAGAGCCGACATTCCATGAGACTGATCCTGATAGAGCTGAGGTTGTACATGACTGACAATAACCCCCATGTCTCTGATCCTTATAGAGTTGATGTTGAAGAAGACAGACAATAACCTCCTTGTCCCTGATCCCCAATAGAGCAAAAGTCGTACAAAGGGGACAACCACCCTTTTGACCCTGATCCCGATAGAGCCCAGGTTGTACAAGGGGGACAATAACCTCCTTGTCCCTGATCCTCATCAAGTTGAGGTTGTACAAGTTGGACAATAACCTCCTTATCTCTGATCCGGATAGAGTTGAGGTTGTACAAGTTGGGCAATAACTTCTTGTCTCTGATCCCGATAGACCCGAGGTTGTACAAGTTGGACAATAACCCCCTTGTCTCTGATCCTGATAGAGTTGAAGTTGTACAAGTTGGACAATAACTTCCTTGTCCCTGATCCTGAACAAGTCGAGGGTGTACAAGGGAGACAATAACATTCCTGCCTCTGATCCCATTAGAGCCGAGGTTGTAGAAGACGGTCAATAACCTCTTGTCCCTGAGCCCGACAGAGCTGAGGTTGCACAAGGGAGACAATAATCTCCTTGTTTCTGATTCCCAATACAGAACTTGGGATTATTGACCTTGCAATGGAGAAAGTTGGGATATGGAGGGGTTGGTTTCAAAGAGATGAATAGTGCATAGACCTGGAACATGAGGAGAAAGCGCATCCACTGGAAGCATGATGTTGACGGACGTAAATACACCTGTTCTCATTCTTCCCCTTCGCTGACGATTGGTCTTCAAACTGAATCCCTAAATCTATTTCTCTTTCCATAGATGCTGCCTGACTCAATGAGGATTTTCATATTTTCTGTCCATGTTTATGATTTCCAACATCTATAGTTATTTCCTTTATGTTAGAAATAAACTTTTTGTTATAAAGCAACACACATTAAAGTTGCTGGTGAACGCAGCAGGCCAGGCAGCATCTCTAGGAAGAGGTACAGTCGACGTTTCAGGCCGAGACCCTTCGTCAGGACTAACTGAAGGAAGAGTTAGTAAGAGATTTGAAAGCGGGAGGGGGAGGGGAGATCCAAAATGATAGGAGGAGACAGGAGGGGGAGGGATGGAGCCAAGAGCTGGACAGCTGATTGGCAAGAGGGATATGAGAGGATCATGGGACAGGAGGCCCGGGGAGAAAGAAAAGGGGGAGGGGGGGAACCAGAGGATGGAGAAGGGGTATATTCAGAGGGACAGTGGGAGAAAAAGGAGAGAGAGAGAAAGAATGTGTGTATAAAAATAAATAAGGGATGGGGTACAAGGGGGAGGTGGGGCATTCGTGGAAGTTAGAGAAGTCAATGTTCATGCCATCAGGTTGGAGGTTACCCAGACGGAATATAAGGTGTTGTTCCTCCAACCTGAGTGTGGCTTCATCTTTACAGTAGAGGAGGCCGTGGATAGACATGTCAGAATGGGAATGGGACGTGGAATTCAAATGTGTGGCCACTGGGAGATCCTGCTTTCTCTGGCGGACAGAGCGTAGGTGTTCAGCAAAATGATCTCCCAGTCTGCATCGGGTCTCGCCAAATTACTTATCCTTGTAAGCGGAGAGGGACGAATGGACAAAGGAGTCACGGAGGGAGCGATCCCTGTGGAAAGCAGAAAGTGGGGGGGAGGGGGGAAGATGCATTTCCATTCGTCCCCCTCCACTGATCTCCCTCCCGGTACTTATCCTTGCAAGCGGAACAAGTGCCACACCTGCTCCTACACCTCCCCCCTCACCATCATTCAGGGCCCCAAACACTCCTTCCAGGTGAGGCAACACTTCACCTGTGGTTTCAGCCCAAAACGTCAACTGTACTCTTTTCCATAGATGCTGCCTGGCCTGCTGAGTTCCTCCAGCATTTTGTGTGTGTTGCTCTTGAAGCTTATTGTATAGTTTTGAGGGGATGATGGTATTTAGTGCCAAGTTGCAGCCGATGAAGAGCATGCTGATGTTTGCATCTTTGCTGCCCAGATGTCTTGGGATTGACGGAAGAGCCAGTCGCTCTGGTGAGCAAACTGAAGCAGATCCAAGTCACTTCACATTCAGGAGTTGCTACGTTTCAACACCAGCCTCTCAAAGCACTTCATCACAGTGGATGTGAGTGCAAGTGGTCGACAGTTACTGAGGCAGATCACTACATTCATTTTAAGCACTGGTATAATTGAAGTAGGTGGGCATCTCAGATTGGCAAAGTGAGAGGTTAATGATCTCAGTGAAGGCGCCAGCCGGTTGGTCAGCACAGTTCTTTAGTTCGGTTCGGTGCCCCGTCTGGGGCCTATGTGCTTCGTGGGTTCACCCTGCTGAAGGCTGCTCACACGTCAGCCCCAGAGATTTAAATTACACCTTTAGCCAAAGAGTGGTGAATCTGTGGAATACTTTGCCAGACAGCAGTGGAGACCAAGTCTTTATGTACAGTATACTTAAGGCAGTAGGTGACAGATTCTTGATTGGTCAGGGCACAAAGGGAGAAGGCAGGAGCTTGGGGCTGAGAGGAAAATTGCACCAGTCATGATGAAATGGCAGAACAGACTCGATGGGCCGAATGGCCCAATTCAGCTCCTACAGCTTATGGTCTTATAATCATAGGGGGCTGTGGGAGTGTGTGATGGTTTCTCCATGCTTAGATGATCAACGTGAGCACAGAGGGCATTCAGCTCATCTGGAAGTGAAGACCTGCTGTCGCCAATGTAGCTTGACCAAGCTTCATAAAAGGTGATAGTTTTCAAGCCCTGCTACAGCAGTCTTTCATCCTTTGTTGACTCAAATTTAGTTCAGAATGGCCATTTTCCCCATGAGATGACTTTCCAGAAATCATAACACCACAGAATATAAGATGTAAGAACAGAATTGGGCTAGTTGAACCATTAAGTCGGCTCCACCATTTCATCATGGCTGATCCATTTTACCTCTCGGCCATCCCCCCGCGTCCCTTCATGACCTGACCTATCAAAGATCTATCAACCTCTGCCTTAAGTTAACGTAAAGACTTGGCCTCCACAGCCGCCTGTGGCAAAAAATTCCACAGATTCACCACTCTCTGACTAAAGAAATTCCTCCTTATCTCCATTCTAAAAGGATGCCCCTCTATTCTGAGGCTGTGTCCTCTGGTCTTAGACTCTCCCATCATTGGAAACATCCTTTCCACAGATACTCTATCGAGGCACTTCACCATTTGATAGGTTTCAATCAGGTCACCCCTCATTCTTCTGAATTCCAGGGCATACAGGCCCAGTAACATCAAATGCTCTTCATATGACGAACTATTCAATCCTGGAATCATTTTAGTGAACTTCCTTTGAAACCTCTCCAGTTTCAGCACATTCTTTCTAAGATAAGGGCCCAAAACTGCTCACTATACTCCAAGTGAGACTTCACCAGTGCTTTATAAAGTCTCAACATTACATCTTTGCTTTTATATTCTAGTCCTCTTACAATGAATGCTAACATTACATTTGCCTCCCTCACCACAGACTCAATCCGTGCACTAACCTTTAGGGAATCCTGCACAAGGACTCTCAAGTCCCTTTGCAGCTCAGATTTTTGTATTTTCTCTCCATTTAGAAAATTGTCAACCTTTTCTTTTTTTCTACCAAAGTGCATGATCATATACTTCCTGATGCTATATTCCATCTGCCACCTCTTTGCCCATGCTCCAGACCTGTCCAAGTCCTTCTGTAGCCTCTCTATTTCCTCAGAACTTCCACCTAGTTTATCATGAGCCTCCAAATATTCTGAAACCATATCCTTAACAATTGACTCCAACATCTTCCCAACCACTGAGGTCAAACTAATTTCCTTTCCTCTGCCTCTCTCTCTTCTTCCCTTCTTGAAGAGTGGACTGACATATACAAATTCCAGTATTCCAGAACCATTCCAGAATCTAGTGATTCTTGAAATATCATCTCTAATCTCTTCTGCCAGCTCTTTCAGAACCCTTTGGTGTACGCCATCTAGTCCAGGTGACTTATCTACCTTCAGACCTTTCAGTTTCCCAAGAACCTCCTCCCTGGTAATAATAATTTCACACACTTCAGGACCCCTGACACCTGGAACTTCCACCATATTGCTAGTGACTTTCACAGTGAACACTGATGCAAAATACTTATTCAGTTCATTCGCCATTTCCTTGTCCCCCATTACTACCTCTCCAGCATCGTTTTCCAGTGGTCCAATATCCACTGTCACCTCTGTTTTAAATTTTATGTATCTGAAGAAACATTTGGTATCCTCTATAATATTAATGGTGAGCTTACTTTCCTATTTCATCTTTCTCTTAATGACTTTTTTAGTTGCGCAATATTGGATTTTAAAAGCTCCCAATCCTCCAACTTCCCACTAATTTGTTGCTCTAGTATATGCTCTCTCTTTATTTTAGCTTTGACTTCTCTTGTTAGCCATGGTTGTGTCATCTTGCCTTTAGAACACTTCTTCCTCTTTGGGATGCATATGTGTATATTCTGCCTTCTGAACTGCTTCCAGAAATTCCAGCCATCGCTGCTCTGCCATCATCCCTGCCAGTGTTCTTTTCCAATCAATTCAGGCCAACTCCTCGCTCACGCCTCTGTAATTCCCTCTATGAGACCATAAGACCATAGGATATAGGAGCAGAATTAGGCCAGTTAGGCCATTGAGTCTGCTCCGCTATTTCATCACGATTGATCCAATTTTCCTCTCAGTCCCAACCTCCTTCTTTCTCCCCATATCCCTTCATGACCTGAGCAATCAAGATACTGTCAACCTCTGCCTTAAATATACACACTGACTTGGCCTCCACAGCTGCCTGTGGCAAAGAATTACAAATAGTCACCACTCTCTGGCTAAAGAAATTCCTCCTCATCTCTGTTCTTTATTCCACTTTAATACGTTCTTTTGCCTTAAGCTCTCTAATCAATTTTGGTTCATTGCACAACACACAATCCAGAATAGCAGAATAGGCATTCTATAAGGTGCCACATAAAACACTTGTCCATAAGATAAGGAAGCACAGAGTTGGGGGTGATGTATAAGGACAGACAGAGGATTGGTTAACTAACAGAAAGCAGAGAGTTGGGATACATGGGTGTTACTCTGGTTGGCAATCAGTGGTGAGCGGTGTGCCACAGGGGTCGGTGCTGGGCCCACAACTGTTCACGATATACATTAACAATCTGCAAGAGGGGACCTTGTGTAGTGTGTCTAAGTTTGCTGATGATACTAAATTGAGTGGGAAAGTAAATTGTATAGAAGATATGAAGAGTCTGCAGAGAAATATAGATAGGTTAAGTGGGCAAGGGTCTGGCATATGGAGTACAATGTTGGTAAATGTGGGGTCATCCAATTTGGAAGGAAAAATAGAAGATCAGATTATTATTTAAAAGGTAAAAACTTGCAGCACGCTGCTGTGCAGAGGGACTTGGGAGTGCTTGTGCATGAATCACAAAAGGTTGGTTTGCAGGTGCAGCAGGCTATCAAGAAGTCAAAAGGAATGTTGGCCTTCATTGCTAGAGGGATTGAATTTAAGAGCAGGGAGGTCATGCTGCAACTGTACAGGGTATTGGTGAGGCCACACCTGGAGTACTGTGTGCAGTTCGGGTCTCCTTACTTGAGGAAGGATATATTGCCTTTGGAGGTGGTGCAGAGGAGGTTCACCAGGTTGATTCCAGAGATGAGGAGATTCGACTATGAGGAGAGATTGAGTCACCTGGGACTGTACCCTCTGGAATTCAGAAGAATGTGAGATCTTATAGAAACATGTAAAATTATGAAAAGGATAGATAAGATAGAGGCAGGAAAGTTGTTTCCACTGGCAAGTGGGACTAGAACTAGGGGATATAGCCTCAAGATTTGGGGGAGTAGATTTAGGATGGAGATGAAGAGGAACTGCTTTTCCCAGAGGGTGATGAATCTGTGGAATTCTCTGCCCAATGAAGCAGTGGAGGATACCTCAGTGAATATATTTAAGATAAGGTTGGACAGATTTTTTGCATAGTAAGGGAATTAAGGGTTATGGGAAAAGGCAGGTAGGTGGAGATGAGTCCATGGTCAGATCAGCTATGATCTTATTGAATGGTGGAGCAGGCTTGATGGGCCAGATGGCTGACTCCTGCTCCTATTTGTTATGTTCTTATGTTTTCTTGTCCCTAGTGGGCTCAACAAAGCTAACTCATAGGCATTCTAGAAAATCCCCCTCTTGGGATCCAGCACCGACCTGATTTTTCCCAATCTACCTGCAAATTGAAATCCCCCACGACTATAGTAACATTAGTCACACCTGGACCCCTTTGAATTTTCTTGGTCACCAGACTTCAATACTTCTGATCTGGCCCTCAGCAGATTGCGGATCTCATTGTTTATCCAGGACTTCATGTTGGGTAAGTTTCTGAATGACTTCGTGGGGACAAACTTGTCTACAACTGTTTTAATAAAGTCCATGACAGCCATAGTATACTCATTCAGATCCACAGATTAGTCCTTCAACACAGCACAATTTATCAACTTGAAGCAACTCCATAGGCATTCCTCTGCCTCCGGCAAACACTTGTTTGTTGTGATAACCACTGGAGCTTTGCTCTTTAGCCTCTGCCTGGATGCAAGTGGGAGGCCAGCCAAGGGATCAGATTTACCAAAATTTGGTCTGGGCATGGAATAGTGGGCATTCCTTAGCTTAGTATAACAGTGGTCTCACGTGTTGGGACCTCTGGTGCTACAGGTTATATGCTGATGGTAACTGGGCAGAGTTTTCTTCAAACAAGCCTGGTTAAAGTCTCCAACTATGATTTGAACTGCATCAGGGTGGATCGTTTCTTGTTTGGGGACAGTGGCATGCAGTATCTTAAGTGGTTGATTATATTCAACTGCTGGTGGTAAGTAAACCGTGGTCAGGATATGGAGGAGAACTCCCTCGGTAAACAAAATGTGTGGCATTTGACCGTGAGGTGTTCCAGGTCAGGGGAGCACGAGTTCTGCAGTACTACCACACCGGAGTATCACAGGCTTATCATGAAACACACACACCTCCACCTTTTTTTAAGAGAAGAACGAGGCTAAATACAGTGTCTTCAGGTTGGCAGGTTCTTGGTTAGTCAGGGCATCAATGGTTATAGGGAGAAGGCTGGAGAATGGCATTGAGAGGGATACTAAATCAGCCATTACGAAATGGTGGAGCAAACTCGATGGGCCAGGTGGCCTAATTCTGCTCCTATACATGAAAACATCTGCAGGAGCTGGAAATCCAAAGCACCACACACAAAATGCTGAAGGAACTCAGCAGGTGCACTTGACCATAAGACCATTCAGCCCATCGAGGCTGCTCCACCATTCCATCATGGCTGATCCCGGAACCCACTCAATCGCACACACCTACCTTTTCGCCATATCCTTTGATGCCTTGACCAATCAGGAAACTATCAACTTCCAGTAAGCGTCTAGACAAATAGAACATAGAACATAGAATAGTACAGCACAGTACCCAGGCCCTTCGGCCCACGATGTCGTGCCGACCCTTAAATCCTGCCTCCCATATAACCCCCCCACCTTAATTTCCTCCATATACCTGTCTAGTAGTCTCTTAAATTTCACTAATGTATCTGCCTCCACCACTGACTCAGGCAGTGCATTCCACGCGCCAACCTCTCTCTGAGTAAAAAACCTTCCTCTAATATCCCCCTTGAACTTCCCACCCCTAACCTTCAAACCATGTCCCCTTGTATTGAGCAGTGGTGCCCTGGGGAAGAGGAGCTGGCTATCCACTCTATCTATTCCTCTTAATATCTTGTATACCTCTATCATGTCTCCTCTCATCCTCCTTCTCTCCAAAGAGTAAAGCCCCAGCTCCCTTAATCTCTGATCATAATCCATACTCTCTAAACCAGGCAGCATCCTGGTAAATCTCCTCTGTACCCTTTCCAATGTTTCCACATCCTTCCTATAGTGAGGTGACCAGAACTGGACACAGTACTCCAAGTGTGGCCTAACCAGAGTTTTATAGAGCTGCATCATTATCTCGTGACTCTTAAACTCTATCCCTCGACTTATGAAAGCTAACAGGGTAGTTAAGCTTTCTTAACTACCCTACCTACCTGTGAGGCAACTTTCAGGGATCTGTGGACATGTACACCCAGATCCCTCTGCTCCTCCACACTACCAAGTATCCTGCCATTTACTTTGTACTCTGCCTTGGAGTTTGTCCTTCCAAAGTGTACCACCTCACACTTCTCCAGCTTGAACTCCATCTGCCATTTCTCAGCCCACTTCTGCATCCTATCAACGTCTCTCTGCAATCTTCAACAATTCTCTACACTATTCATAACACCACCAACCTTTGTGTCGTTTGCAAACTTGCCAACCCACCCTTCTACCCCTACGTCCAGGTCGTTAATAAAAATCACGAAAAGTAGAGGTCCCAGAACCGATCCTTGTGGGACACCACTAGTCACAACCCTCAATCCGAATGTACTCCCTCCACCACGACCCTCTGCTTTCTGCAGGCAAGCCAATTCTGAATCCACCTGGCCAAACTTCCCTGGATCCCATGCCTTCTGACTTCTTGAATAAGCCTACCGTGTGGAACCTTGTCAAATGCCTTACTAAAATCCATGTAGATCACATCCACTGCACTACCCTCATCTATATGCCTGGTCACCTCCTCAAGGAACTCTATCAGGCTTGTTAGACACGATCTGCCCTTCATAAAGCCATGCTGTCTGTCCCTGATCAGACCATGATTCTCTAAATGCCCATACATCCTACCTCTAAGAATCTTTTCCAACAGCTTTCCCACCACAGACGTAAGGCTCACTGGTATATAATTACCCGGACTATCCCTACTACCTCTTTTGAACAAGGGGACAACATTCGCCTCCCTCCAATCCTCCGGAACCATCATAGGATCATACAACAAAGATCCTACCCAGAGGCTCAGCAATCTCTTCCCTCGCCTCGTGGAGCAGCCTGGGGAATATTCCATCAGGCCCTGGAGACTTATCCGTACTAATGCATTTTAACAACTCCAACACCTCCTCTCCCTTAATATCAACATGCTCCAGAACATCAATCTCACTCATATTGGTCCTCACCATCGTCAAGTTCCCTTTCACTGGGGAATACCGAAGAGAAGTATTCATTGAGGACCTCGCTCACTTCCACACCCTCCAGGCACATCTTCCCACCCTTATCTCTAATCATTCCTACCTTCACTCCTGTCATCCTTTTGTTCTTCACATAATTGAAGAATGCTTTGGGGTTTTCCTTCACCCTGCTCACCAAGGCCTTCTCATGCCCCCTTCTTGCTCTTCTCAGCCCCTTCTTAAGCTCCTTTCTTTCTACCTCAATAGACCCATCTGATCCTTGCTTCCTAAACCTCAAGTATGCTGCCTTCTTCCACCTGATTAGTTCTAGCCTTATAGCCTCATAATTTGGCCTTCCCCAATTCAAAATTTCCCTGTCCTCTCTGATTCTACCCTTTTCCATGACGATGTTAAAGGCCAAGGAGCGGTGGTCACTGTCCCCCAGATGCTCACCCACTGAGAGATCTGTGACCTGACCCGGTTCGTTACCCAGTACTAGATCTAGTATGGCATTCCCCCTAGTCGGCCTGTCCACATACTGTGACAGGAATCCATCCTGGACACACTTAATAAACTCTGTCCCATCTAAACCCTCGGAACTAATCAGGTGCCAATCAATATCAGGGAAGTTAAAGTCACCCATGATAACAACCCTGTTATTTTTGCACCTTTCCAAAATCTGCCTCCCAATCTGCTCCTCTGTATCTCTGCTGCTACCAGGGGGCCTATAGAGTAACTGCTCCCTTCCTATTCCTGACTTCCACCCATACCGACTCAAAAGAGGATCTTGCTACATTACCCACCCTTTCTGTAGCTGTAATAGTATCTCTAACCAGTAATGCCACCCCTCCTCCCCTTCCCCCCCTCTTTATCCCTTTTAAAGCACTGAAATCCAGGAATATTGAGAATCCATTCCTGCCCTGGTGCCAGCCAAGTCTCTGTAATGGCCACTACATCATAATTCCATGTATGTATCCAAGCTCTCAGTTCATCACCTTTGTTCCTGATGCTTCTTGCATTGAGGTACACACACTTCAGCCCTTCTGCCTTATTGTCTTTACACCGTTTATTCTGCTTCTCTTTCCTCAAAGCCTCTCTGTATGTTAGCTCTAGCTTTACTCCAGGCACTTCTTTCACTGCTCTGTCACTCTTGGTCCCACCCCCCTTGCAAATTAGTTTAAACCCTCCCGAACCATGCTAGCACACCAAACTACAAGGATATTGCTCCCCCTCGAGTTCAGGTGCAACCCACCCAATCTGTACAGATCCCACCTTGCCCAGAAGAGATCCCAATTATCCAAAAATCTAAAACCCTGCCCTCTGCACCAACTCCTCAGCCATGCTTTCAGCTGCCATCTCCTCCAATTCTTACCATCACTGTCACGTAGCACTGGCAGCAATCCTGAGAACGCCACCCTTGAGGTCCTGTTCTTCAGCCTTCTGCCTAGTTCCCGAAACTCACACTTCAGGACCTCATCCCTCTTCCTGCCTATGTCGTTGGTGCCAACATGTATCACGACTTCTGGGTGCTTTCCCTTTCGTACCAGGATGTCGTGCACCTGGTCAGAGACATCCCGGACCCTGGCACTCGGGAGGCAACAAACCATGCGGGTGTCCTTCTCACGCCCACAAAATCTCCTGTCTGCTCCCCTGACTATAGAGTCTCCAATGACAACAGCTCTCCTCTTCTCCGTCCCACCCTTCTGCACCACAGGGTCAGACTCAGTGGCGGAGGCCCTGCCACCGTGGATCAAGCCGGTTGGTCGTCCCCGCCAACAGTATCCAGGACGGTAAACTTATTCTTCAGGGGAATGGCTACAGGGGTGCTCTGCACTACCTGTCTGCTCACCTTCGCTTTCCCCCCTCTGACTGAATGAATAAATAGTTGACATTTCTAGCCAAGACCCAGGTCTCGGATTTTGTGTGTGTTAATTCTCTGCTGGGTCTGATGGACATATTTTCTGTCATTGAATGCAGTGGCTGGAAATGGGAGTAGATTGAATAATAGCAATCAAAAGGGAATTAGAGCCGCATTTGAACAGGAGAAAGTGCATTTCCATGGAGGAACTGTGATTAACTCGATTAGTCTTTCAGAGAATTGACAGTCATCTTGACCTGAAAGGTCTCTATTTATGCCATGTGAATCTATTATTAGTCACCCTGGTCTAGGCAAAATAACTGAAGACAATGCCTTACCTTAACCTTTTGGTATGCGTTCCTCAGCCAACAAAAATGAAAACAGACTAAAACTTCATTGCTTTTGTAACCATTTGTGGAAGCATCACACTGAACAATTTAACTGATGTGTCTGCCCACAAAGCGACTGCAGATACCAGTCAGCCATGGGCTGTAAACTACCTTGAGATGTTTCAGGGTTTAAAAGCCAGTTATACCATGGAGTCCTTCATAGAGCATTGAACATCACAGCACAGTACAGGCCCTTTGGTCTACAGTGTTGTGTCAGCCTCTTAAATACTCGCACGTCAATCTAACCCTTCCCTCCCACATAACTCTCCAGTTTACTATCATCCAATCAAAGAGTCTCTGAAATCCCCCTGGTGTATCCGCCTCTACCAGCACACCAGGCAGGGCGCTATATGCACCCACCACTCTCTGTGTAAAAACCCTACCTCTAACATCACCCCTAGACTTTCCTCCAATCACATTCAAATTATGCCCCAAGGTATTAGCCTTTTTTCCCCAGGGACAAAGTTGCTTGCTGTCCACTCTATCCATGGAACATCCAGACAGCAACGATGCACACTTCAGGGTGCTATTTATTGATTACAGCTTGGCACTTAATACCATCATCCCCTCAAAACTAATCAATAAGCTCCAAGACCTTGGCCTCAATTCCTCCTTGTGCAATGGAATCCTGAATTTCCTCACTTGAAGACCCCAGTCATTTCGGTCAACAACATCTCCTCCATAATCTCCATCAGCACAAATGCACAACAGGGATGTGTACTTAGCCCCCTACTCTACTCGCTTTACACCTATGACTGTGTGGCTAAGCACAGCTCCAACACCATATACAGGTTTGCTGATGACACCACTGTTGTGGGCCGTATCAAAGGCGGTGATGAATAGGCAGACGGGAGGGATATTGAAAGTTTCACTGAGTGGTGTCATAACAACAACCTCTCACTCAACGTTAACAAGTCCAAAATCGTAGACTTCAGGAGGAGGAAACCCAAGGTCCATGAACCACTCCTCACCAGAGGTGGAGAGGGTGAGCAACTATAAATTCCAGGGTGTTACTATCTCAGAGGACCTTTCCTGGACACAGCACATAAATGTAGAAACATAGAAAACCTACATCACAATACAGGCCCTTCGGCCCACAAACATGTCCATACCTTAGAAATTACTAGGGTTACCTACAGCCCTCTATTTTTCTGAGCTCCATGTACCTATCCAAAAGTCTCTTAAAAGACCCTATCCTATCCGCCTCCACCACCGTTGCTGGCAGCCCATTCCACGCACTCACCACTCTGAGTAGAAACATAGAAACATAGAAAATAGGTGCAGTAGGCCATTCGGCCCTTCGAGCCTGCACCGCCATTTATTATGATTATGGCTGATCATCCAACTCAGAACCCCGCCCCAGACTTCCCTCCATACCCCCTGATCCCCGTAGCCACAAGGGCCATTTCTAACTCCCTCTTAAATATAGCCAATGAACTGGCCTCAACTGTTTCCTGTGGCAGAGAATTCCACAGATTCACCACTCTCTGTGTGAAGAAGTTTTTCCTAATCTCGGTCCTAAAAGGCTTCCCCTCTATCCTCAAACTGTGACCCCTCGTTCTGGACTTCCCCAACATCGGGAACAATCTTCCTGCATCTAGCCTGTCCAATCCCTTTAGGATTTTATACGTTTCAATCAGATCCCCCCTCAATCTTCTAAATTCCAACGAGTACAAGCCCAGTTCATCCAGTCTTTCTTCATATGAAAGTCCTGCCATCCCAGGAATCAATCTGGTGAACCTTCTTTGTACTCCCTCTATGGCAAGGATGTCTTTCCTCAGATTAGGGGACCAAAACTGCACACAATACTCCAGGTGTGGTCTCACCAAGGCCTTGTACAACTGCAGTAGTACCTCCCTGCTCCTGTACTCGAAACCTCTCGCTATAAATGCCAGCATACCATTCGCCTTTTTCACCGCCTGCTGTACCTGCATGCCCACTTTCAATGACTGGTGTATAATGACACCCAGGTCTCGTTGCACCTCCCCTTTTCCTAATCGGCCACCATTCTGATAATAATCTGTTTTCCTATTTTTGCCACCAAAGTGGATAACTTCACATTTATCCACATTAAATTGCATCTGTCATGAATTTGCCCACTCACCCAACCTATCCAAGTCACCCTGCATCCTCTTCACAGCTAACACTGCCACCCAGCTTCGTGTCATCCGCAAACTTGGAGATGCTGCATTTAATTCCCTCATCCAAGTCATTAATATATATTGTAAACAACTGGGGTCCCAGCACTGAGCCTTGCGGTACCCCACTAGTCACAGCCTGCCATTCTGAAAAGGTCCCGTTTATTCCCACTCTTTGCTTCCTGTCTGCTAATTAATTCTCCACCCACACCAATACCTTACCCCCAATACCGTGTGCTTTAAGTTTGCACACTAATCTCCTGTGTGGGACCTTGTCAAAAGCCTTTTGAAAATCCAAATATACCACATCCACTGGTTCTCCCCTATCCACTCTACTAGTTACATCCTCAAAAAATTCTATGAGATTCGTCAGACATGATTTTCCTTTCACAAATCCATGCTGACTTTCTCCAATGATTTCACCGCTTTCCAAATGTGCTGTTATCACATCCTTGATAACTGACTCCAGCAGTTTCCCCACCACTGACGTTAGGCTAACCGGTCTATAATTCCCCGGTTTCTCTCTCGCTCCTTTTTTAAAAAGTGGGGTTACATTAGCCACCCTCCAATCCTCAGGAACTAGTCCAGAATTTAACAAGTTTTGAAAAATTATCACTAATGCATCCACTATTTCTTGGGCTACTTCCTTAAGCACTCTAGGATGCAGACCATCTGGCCCTGGGGATTTATCTGCCTTCAATCCCTTCAATTTAACCTAACACCACTTCCCTACTAACATGTATTTCACTCAGTTCCTCCATCTCACTGGACCCTCTGTCCCCTACTATTTCTGGAAGATTATTTATGTCCTCCTTAGTGAAGACAGAACCAAAGTAATTATTCAATTGGCCTGCCATGTCCTTGCTCCCCATAATCAATTCACCTGTTTCTGTCTGCAGGGGACCTACATTTGTCTTTACCAGTCTTTTCCTTTTTACATATCTATAAAAGCTTTTACAGTCCGTTTTTATGTTCCCTGCCAGTTTTCTCTCATAATCTTTTCTCCCCTTCCTAATTAAGCCCTTTGTCCTCCTCTGCTGAACTCTGAATTTCTCCCAGTTGTTACGTACCCCGTAACTGGGTTGCCAAACCAGCAGAAATGGATCACTCAGTTGGAGTCTGGAGTACTAGAACTAAGAAAGTTTTATTAAAGAAACAAGCAACACATTAATCGAAAGGATAATAAATGCAGCGATGATAAACGCACATGTGCACAGAATTAAGATAACAGCATCAATCAAGCTCTATCGTTGTCTAGGGGTAAATGACCAATTTCAAAATGACTCAAAGTTCAGTCCAGTTTAGTAGTTCAGTTCGCAGTAATCGTTGCCATGGCGGTGGACAATGTGGGGGAAGAGAGAGATAGAATAGGAACAACTCATCATTCAGAACGGCTTCACTCACAGACCAGCAAGATGGCTCACAAACAGCTTTTTGGGCGGGTCCTTGGTGATGTCACCTGAGGTCACCGACTGTGACCCCTCCTCCAGATGCGGTCGATCCTCTGCAGTGAACCCGGCACCCAGGCAAGGGCGGACACACACCGGGTTCCCGCTGATCGTACCTTTCCACCCTTGTCGTTGTCTGGGACTTCTCACCCACTCGTGAGAAGCGCACCGCTTCCAGGGTCTCGTTACCTCGGGTGGCGTGTGTGTCTGTCTTAGCGAACCTGTCCCTTTTTATCCCCCTGCTGGGGTATCGCCTGTCCATCACTTCAAACAGTTCAGGGTTCAAAGGGGGGAGCCGCTCCAGACAGCTCTTCCTCCCACATCCCTTCATTACACATCTCCAGACGCTGCTCCATTGTTCCTTATCTCTCCTTCCCCTGAGGGCAGGTGGCAGACCAACTGCTGATGCCACTGATGCTAGCCCAGGCCAGCAAACATCTTAATTTTATGTGTATTCTCGTAACACTTCCCCCCTTTAAGGATTTTTACCGGGAGGTAAAAATTACAAACATGACTACATTATCTGATACATACACAATATACATCTTTAACAGTTATTTAGCTAATACAGAGAATTTGAAGCTGTCAACACCTTGACAGACAGTCATCACATTTTCTGTTCCTTTTACACGTGTTATTAATAATCCCTTAGACCAGGCTCCAACTCAGCAAACTTCATAGTGGCCAAAAACACTGATGAATTGCGACCAATGTAACCTCTCATTTGGTTTTGTCCCGGACCACAATAACAAGGGTCGTCCCATTCCGACTCAATTTTGTCTCGCAAGGGCTTAGTAGGAGGGGGACGGGTATTGACCGCAGAGTTATTGCAAAACTTCCTGCAGTACCCCACCATCTCCAAAAGCCTTCTGAGGGCCCTCTTGTCTGTCGGGGTTGGGAGGTCAGCGATAGCCTGCACTGTAGCTTGCATCGCTGCCAGCTGCCCCTGTGTCACCACAATTCCCAGGTAAGTGACATTCGTGTGGCCGAATTCATTTTTTCCAAGGCTCACTATCACGCTGGCTTCAGACAGCCGTATTAAATTGCCAATACACACCTCTGTGTTCATCAGCCCTTTAGTCACTGAATTACTCGAAAAATATGGGTGTTGTTTGCTTGGCTGCCCTATTGTAACAGACATAACCCAACGTCCCAGTTCTTTGCATTTCCTCGGGACAATCAAACACATGGGTGCGAGTCGTTTAATTACTCCTTCGGGGATTAAGGGAGAGACCTTATCAGTAGACCTGGCCAAAACAATAGCCTTCTCCCATCTGACCGATCCCATCCTAATCTTTTCAAAATGGTTTTTTCCTCTTATCAAGGGGCCCCTAGCTTCATTGATTTCCACGCTAACACCGACTAGGTTTGTTAGCATATCAAAAGCCGGTGACCGTCTCAGTTCGCGTCGGTCATGATCAATAACATTTTTCCCCCTGGGCAGCCGGTAACTCTCTTTCATGATTCCACCAACTGTTTCCTCCAGCACCGCAAAATGTCCACCGGGGGGTACCTCGTGGGCCATGTTAAAAACCTCATCCCCATAACTCTTTTGCACCACCCCCCACTCCTCATCTGCGGATGCTGTACTTGATTTCCCTTTCTTCCTTAGCACTTCCTCGTCCGCACAATAGCTTGTCAAGGCTGTGTCAGAGAGAGCGGTCTCTGCCAAAACCATCAGCCCCTCGTCTCGCTCCTGCGTCTGCACAAATTCTTTCCTGGCTACTGCTACGTCCGTCCCAGCTCCCTCACTACCTCTTATCTCACTACACCCTGTCTCATACAAGGTTGGCAGAAATGTTTCAGCCAAATTCACCATCGCGGGCGGGGCCTCCATGCTGGCAGGCTGACCCGTCAATCTCACGACTGGGAACACGATTCCTCCGGCGATGTCATTACCGAGCAAGACTTCCACGTCTTTCATCGGTAATTCGGACCTCACCCCGATCGTGACTAGTCCAGAGACCAGGTTGCTCTGTATATGTATCTGGTGCAAAGGGACTGACTCTGTCCCTTCCCCAACACCTTTGACCTCTACCTCCCCAGTCTGGGTCTCTGAGCTAAACTCTAATACACTCTTCAGTATTAGTGACTGACACGCTCCCGTGTCTCTCCAGATCCGCACTGGAACTGGTTTTAACCTCTTTTTCACTGACACCAGTCCGGCCGAGATAAACCTCTCGCGCCCTTCCTGGACTTTTTCAGACCTGTCCTTCCCTAGCGGTTCGCTTAACAGCTCAATACAGCCATTCAAAATTTCCGCTTTTCCTTTCCCCGTCTCCTTCCTTGGGGCAAAGCACCTGGACGCAAAGTGTCCGACTTTCCCACAATTATAACAGACGACCCCAGGAGACTTCCTACCAGACTGCTCCCGGTCTACCTTATCCTTTTCACTAGTCCCCGGCTTACTTTCTGACTTTTCCGGTGGACTCTCCCCGCCGTCCTGACTACCCTTCTGGTAGCCTTTACTCGGGGCAACCTTCATTTTATGCGTCAACGCATACTCATCCGCTAACTTAGCAGTTGCGGCTAACGTGGCTGCCTCTTTCTCATCGAGGTAGGGTCTCATACCCTCAGGGACACAACCTTTAAACTGCTCAATCAGAACCAGTTGCAGCAGTCTGTCATAATCCCCCTCTACCCCTTTCGAGGCGCACCAATGCTCACAATATGTTTGCATCTCGCGAGCAAACTCCAAATACGTGCGGTCCCACCGCTTCCTCGCATTCCGGAACCTCTGCCGGTATGCCTCCGGGACCAACTCATAAATCCTGAGGATGGCCTCTTTCACCACCTCATACCTCTGGGCATCTTCCGCGGATAAAGCGGAGTAAGCTTGTTGGGCTTTCCCTTTCAGTACACTCTGAAGTAAGACAACCCACTTATCCCTCGGCCATTCCTGACTTATGGCCACTTTTTCGAAATGGAGAAAGTACCGATCCACATCGGTATCGTCAAATGGGGGAACCAGCCTAACCTCCTGGGTCGCCCGGAACCCTCCACCTTGGTTCGGCACGAGCCCCTGCTCGGCCCTTATCTTTAACTTCTCCAGCTCAAATTCCCTTTCCCTCTGTTTCTCCTCTCTCTCCAACTGTCTGTCCCTCTCTCTCTCTTCTCTCTCCAACTGTCTGTCCCTCTCTCTCTCTTCTCTCTCCAACTGTCTTTCTCTCTCTTGCCTTTCTACCTCTTTCTCTCTCTCCCGCCTTTCTAACTCTCTCTCTTTCTCCTGCCTTTCTAACTCTCTCTCTTTCTCCTGCCTTTCTAACTGCCGTACCCGGAACTCGTGCTCGAGTCTCAGTTTTTCAAGCTGTACCTGTACCGCGTCTCCAGCAGGTTTTTCAATAGACACCTCCCCCAGCTCACCTTGGGGAAACACACCTTTAGATACATAGTGCTCTACAATAGCTCTGTGTATCTCCTCTCTCCTCATTGTCGACTTCACCTTAGCAAGATTCACCCGTTTTGCCACAGCTATCAATTCCGATTTCCTGGCATCCTCTAATGCCTCCAAGGTCGGCGCCTTTATAAATTCCTCAACCTCCATTTCTGCTGTTTGTCTTTTCTTTCTTTCGGGAATTTTAACCCAATCAATTTACTCCGTCCCAAATTTAGCGTTCAAAATCGCGGACGAGAACCCCACTTATGTTACGTACCCCGTAACTGGGTTGCCAAACCAGCAGAAATGGATCACTCAGTTGGAGTCTGGAGTACTAGAACTAAGAAAGTTTTATTAAAGAAACAAGCAACACATTAATCGAAAGGATAATAAATGCAGCGATGATAAACGCATGTGCACAGAATTAAGATAACAGCATCAATCAAGCTCTATCGTTGTCTAGGGGTAAATGACCAATTTCAAAATGACTCAAAGTTCAGTCCAGTTTAGTAGTTCAGTTCGCAGTAATCGTTGCCATGGCGGTGGACAATGTGGGGGAAGAGAGAGATAGAATAGGAACAACTCATCATTCAGAACGGCTTCACTCACAGACCAGCAAGATGGCTCACAAACAGCTTTTTGGGCGGGTCCTTGGTGATGTCACCTGAGGTCACCGACTGTGACCCCTCCTCCAGATGCGGTCGATCCTCTGCAGTGAACCCGGCACCCAGGCAAGGGCGGACACACACCGGGTTCCCGCTGATCGTACCTTTCCACCCTTGTCGTTGTCTGGGACTTCTCACCCACTCGTGAGAAGCGCACCGCTTCCAGGGTCTCGTTACCTCGGGTGGCGTGTGTGTCTGTCTTAGCGAACCTGTCCCTTTTTATCCCCCTGCTGGGGTATCGCCTGTCCATCACTTCAAACAGTTCAGGGTTCAAAGGGGGGAGCCGCTCCAGACAGCTCTTCCTCCCACATCCCTTCATTACACATCTCCAGACGCTGCTCCATTGTTCCTTATCTCTCCTTCCCCTGAGGGCAGGTGGCAGACCAACTGCTGATGCCACTGATGCTAGCCCAGGCCAGCAAACATCTTAATTTTATGTGTATTCTCGTAACACAGTCCTCAGGTGAGCCACTTTCTCTGGCTAATTTGTATGCTTCTTCTTTGGAATTGATACTATCCCTAATTTCTCTTCTCAGCCACGGGTGCACTACCTTCCTTGATTTATTCTTTTGCCAAACTGGGATGAACAATTGTTGTAGTTCATCCATGCAACCTTTAAATGCTTGCCATTGCATATCCACCGTCAATCCTTTAAGTGTCATTTGCCAGTCTATCTTAGCTAATTCACGTCTCATACCTTCAAAGTTACCCCTCTTTAAGTTCAGAACCTTTGTTTCTGAATTAACTATGTCACTCTCCATCGTAATGAAGAATTCCACCATATTATGGTCACTCTTACCCAAGGGGCCTCTCACGACAAGATCGCTAATTAACCCTTCCTCATTGCTCAAAACCCAGTCCAGAATAGCCTGCTCTCTAGTTGGTTCCTCGACATGATGGTTCAAAAAACCATCCCACATACATTCCAAGAAATCCTCTTCCTCAGCACCTTTACCAATTTGGTTCACCCAATCTACATGTAGATTGAAGTCACCCATTATAACTGCTGTTCCTTTATTGCACACATTTCTAATTTCCTGTTTAATACCATCTCCGACCTCACTACTACTGTTAGGTGGCCTGTACACAACTCCCACCAGCGTCTTCTGCCCTTTAGTGTTACGCAGCTCTACCCATATCGATTCCACATCTTCCCGGCTTATGTCCTTCCTTTCTATTGCGTTAATCTCTTCTTTAACCAGCAACGCCACCCCACCTCTCCTTCCTTCATGTCTATCCCTCCTGAATATTGAATATCCCTGAACATTGAGCTCCCATCCCTGGTCACCCTGGAGCCATGTCTCTGTGATCCTAACTATATCATAATCATTAATAACAATCTGCACTTATCCCTGACATCTCCTCTGTACCTACTCCCCAGCACCTTAAACCCGTGCCCTCTTGTGGCAACCATTTCAGCCCTGGGAAAAAGTCTCTGACTATCCACGCAATCAATGCCTCTCATCATTTTATACACCTCTATCAGGTCACCTCTCATCCTCCGTCGCTCGAAGGAGAAAAGGCTGAGTTCACTCAACTTATTCTGATAAGGCATGCTCCCCAATCCAGGCAACATCCTTGTAAATCTCCTCTGCACCCCTTCTATGATTTCCACAACCTTCCTGTAGTGAGGCGACCAGAACTGAGCACAGTACTCCAAGTGGGGTCTGACAAGGGTCCTATATAGCCGCATAATTACCTCTCGGCTCCTAAATTCAATTCCACGATTAATGAAGGCCAATGCACCCTATGCCTTCTTAACCACAGAGTCAACCTGCGCAGCAGCTTTGAGCGTCCTATGGACTCGGACCCCAAGAGCCCTCTGATCCTCCACACTGCCAAGTGTCTTACCATTAATACTATATTCTGCCATCATATTTGACCTACTAAAATGAACCAACTCACACTTATCTGGGTTGAACTCCATCTGCCACTTCTCAGCCCAGATAATTGCGAAGAAAGCACGGCAGCACCTCTACTTCCTTAGGAGTTTCGGCATGACATCAAAAGCTTTGACAAACTTCTGTAGGTGTTTAGTGGAGATTGTATTGACTGGTGGCTTCACGGCCAAGCATGGAAATACCAATATTTGCACAACAGAGAAGCCTGCAAAAGGTAGTTGATTTAGCCCAGTACGTCACGGGTAAAGCCCTCCCAACCACTGAGCACATCTGCATGAAACACAGTCATAGGAAAGCAGCATCCATCATCAGAGATCCCCACCACCCAGGCCATGCTCTCTTCTCGCTGCTGCCATCACGTAGAAGGTACAAGTGCCTCAGATCTCGCACCACCAGGTTCAAGAACAGTTACTATCCCTCCACCATCAGGCTCTTGAACAAAGGGGATAACTACACTCACTTGCCCATCCATGGAGATGTTCCCACAACCAATGATCACACTTTAAGGGCTCTTTATCTTGTTATTTCATACTCTAGTTAAATTTTGCTATTTATTTATATTTGCATTTGCAGTTGTCTCCTGCACTCTACTTGACCTTTCATTGATCATTACTATCCTATATAATTTGCTGAGAATGCCTGCGAGAAAAGTCGTCCCAGGATTGTACATGGACTGGACCCCGGCACCTGGGAGGCAAACTACCACCCTAGTTTCTTTCCTGCGTCCACAGAATCGCCTGTCTGACCCCCTAATTACAGAGTCCCCTATCACTGCTGCCATCCTCTTCCCTCCCCTACCCTTCCGAGCCACAGGGCCAGACTCTGTGCCAGAGGCGCGGCCACTGTCGCTTCCCCCAGGTAGGCCGTCCCCCCAACAGTACTCAAACAGGGGTACTTATTGTCAAGGGGGACAGCCACAGGGGTACTCTCTGTCACCTCTCATCCTCATTTGTTCCCAAGAGAAAAGCCCTAGCTCGTACAACTTCCTCCCCAGGTAAGTCTCCTCTGCACCCTCTCTGAAGGTTCAAGGTGTGTTTGGTGTTGAATGGGATCTGGGATCAGCCTTGATGGAACGACAGAGCAGACTCGATTGGCTGTAAGGCCTAATTCTGCTCCTACGTCTTACAGTCTCATGGTCTTATGGATCCTTAGGTCAAAGACATAGTGCCCACCTCATAAAGCTACTGTAACATCAATCAGGCTTCAACACAAGGAAATCCAGAGTAACACACACTAAATGCTGGAGGCACTCAGCAGGTCAAGCAACATCTATGAAGCTTAATGTACAGTTGACGTTTTGGACTGAGACCCTTCATCAGAACTGAAAAGGAAAGGGGAATGAGCCAGAATAAGAAGGTGGGGGAGGGAAGGAATTCAAGCTAGAAGGTGACCGGTGAAGGCAGGTGGATTCCACAATCAGGCTCTCCTCTTACCCTTACTCATCCCCTCACCTACCCACTACCTCTCCTGCTGTCCCTCTTCCTCTCCTTTCTCCCTTAGTTCAACCTCCTCTCCTAACAGATTCCTTCTTCTTCAGCCCTTTACCTTTTCACCTATCACCTCCCAGCTTCTGACTTCACTCACCCCCTCCTCCCCTCCCACCTCCCAGCTTCTGACTTCACTCACCCCCTCCTCCCCTCCCACCTCCCAGCTTCTGACTTCACTCACCCCCTCCTCCCCTCCCACCTTCCAGCTTGCCCTCCTTCCTCTTCCCCCACCTTCTTGTCAGGCATCCACCCCCCTCCTTTCCTGAACTGTCAGTTGTTTATGCCCCTCTATAGATGCTGCCTGATTTGCTCCATTTTATTTTATTTTAAATTATTTATGACAGGCCCTTCTGGCCCACTGAGCTGCACGGCCCAACAGCCCACCGATTTAACCCGCACCTAGTCACACGGCAATTTACAACGACCAACTAATCCACACGGTAGTATGTCTTTGGACTGTGGGAGGAAGCTGGAGCACCTGGAAGAAACCCACACACACAAGAAGGAATGTACACACTTGCTTACAGAAGAAGTTGAAATTGAACTCTAAGCTCCAAAGCCCTGAGCAGTAATAGCATCATACTAACCACTATGTTCCAAAACTTTGTGTGTGTTACTAAGTGAACATGCTTATCTTTAAAGCTGTTGCAGTCATGTACAAAAGCCATCGATCTCCTTGGACCCATAGGCACTAAAGGCAGTGGTCGAAAACTCACCTTGCCATTTGCACCCAGTTCCACTCCTTCCAGACCAACCACCATCTCCTTGGCACTGATTCCTCCGGAAGGATGCCTTGGCCTCGCACCCTCCGCTTGCATCTCCCTGAAACCAGAGTGAATAAACATCATTTCAATTACAAAGTTCCACAACTTCCACTCGAACCTCCTGCACATTCACTGATGTTGCATCAAAACTGAGGGAGATTTTGATTCATGGTCAAGAGAACCACATTTGTGTTTAATTAATCAGCTAGTTGGTGTGGCAGCAACCACCTTGCACTCAACTAGAAAGCTGATGGCGGACTTCAGAAAGGGCAAGACGAGGGAACACGGACCAGTCCTCACAGAGCGATCAGAAGTGAAGAGCGTGAGCAATTTTACGTTCCTGTGTGCTAATATCTCTGAGAACTCACACTGGTCCCTACATACTGATGCAGCTGTAAAGAGCACGAGACAGTGGATATATCTCATTAGGAGTTTGAGGCAATTTGGCATATCACCGAAAACTCTTGAAAATTTCTACAGATGTACCGTGGAGAGCATTCTGACTGGCTGCATCACCGTCTCAACTTCCTTCCCAACTCCCTGTAGTCTTTTTTCAGGATCTCTTCCCAAGTCCCGGTGTTGGTCAATGCTGCCACCTCAGGCACTGTGAGGTGTCTGTAGCCCCTCACTGTTTGGTGAGATAAGAGGCAGGGCACCTGGAGTGTCACTTCCTTCCTTCCAGCCTCGCTGGCTTGGTGGTGGCTGAGGGCCAATACGATGTCAGCTGGTCCCAGTACAGCATGATTGCTTTCTGCCACACAGGAAACCGCACCCGGTACACACGTTGGAGATGCGGTGCAGCACCTCTCTCGTCCCTTCCAGTGGCTTCCAAGCTTGGAGGGGTAGTCCATTTCTCCGGAAGGTAAGTACACCCACACCAGGTACTGCAGCATTGGGGCCCTTCACAGCAGTGCACATCCTGCCTTTACCCAGGTCAACAGAAGGATTCACACAGCATCCCCAACGTCTTTGTGACCACAAAATAGCCAGCCGTCACCAGCTCATGCACGGCCACAGTATGTTGCACGCAGTCCCCGGGGGATGACCCTGCAGCAGAAGTCTGTGCCCTTGGAAAACTAATACCACCAGATCAGCAGCCCACCAGCACCACTGGAAAATGATGCTGCTGAGGTAGTAATGGGAGACAAAGAAATGGCAGATAAACTTAATGAGAACTTTACATCTGTCTTCACTGTGGAAGACACTAGCAGTGTGCCGGAGGTCCGTGAGTGTCAGGGAGCAGGAGTGAGTGCCATTGCTATTACAGAGGAAAAAGTGTTAGGCAAACTCAAAGGTCTAAGGTGGATAAGTCACCTGGCCCAGATGGATACATCCCTGAGTCCTGAGAGAGGTTGCTGAAGAAGTAACAGATGCATTAGTCCTGATCTTTCAGGAATGACTTGCTTCTGGCATAGTCCTGGAGAATTGTAAGATTGCAAATGTCATTGCACCCTTTAAGAAGGGTTAAGAACCCTAATGCGAGGAAGGCAAAAGAAAGAAGTTATAGGCCTGTTAGCCTAACCTCAGTGGCTGGGAAAGTGTTGGAGTCTGTTATTAAGGATGAGGTACTCACTGGAATTTAGAAGAATGCAAAGGGATCTCATTGAAACCTCCAGTAAACACTGATGCAAAATATTTATTCAGTTCATCCACCATTCCTTTGTTCCCTATTGCTACCTATCCAGTGTTATTTTCCAGCGGTCCGATATCTATTCTCACCTCTCTTTTACACTTTATATATCTGAAGAAACTTTCGGAATCATAGAAAAAGTACAGCACAGAAACAGGCCCTTCAGCCCATCTAGTCCATGCCGAACCATTGAAATTGCCTTCTCCCATCGACCTGCACCCGGACCTCAGTCCTCCAAATCCCTCCCATCCATGTACCTATCCAAACTTCTCTTAAATGTTGAAATCGAGCCCGCATGCACCACTTGTGCTGGCAGCTCATTCTGCACTCCAACAAACTTGCAAGTAAAGCAGTTTCCCGTCATGTTCCCCTTAAACTTTTCCCCTTTCATCCTTATCCCATGACATCTGATGGTAGTCCCACCTAATCTCAGTGGAAAAAAGCTGCTTGCATTTACCCGGCTTTTTCTTTCATAATTTTGTATACTTCTGTCAAATCTCCTCTCAATCTTCAATCTTCCAAGGAATAAAGTCCTAACTTATTTAATTTTTCCTTATAACTCAGGTCTTCTGGAAAATTTACATCCTTGTAAATTGTCTCTGTACTCTTTCAACCTCGTTTACATCTTTCCTGTAGGTAGGTGACCAAAACTACACACAATTCTCTAAATTAGACCTCAGAAATGTCTTATATAACTTCAACATAGCATCCTATCTCCTCTACTTAACATCTACAGACTCCAGAGCCTGCCGGCCCCGACGCTAGCAGGCATGAACTTTCAATTGCGGCTCCTGCCATTGATCTCGGCGGCTCCAACACCTCAGGACATATTCAAAACCCGGACTCCAGCAACGACCATGGACACATTCGAAGTGATTGCACAACCACCAACTGCGACTCCAGCCTTGAACTCCAGACCGGGTCTTTATGTGCTGCTGTTGTGACTCCCGTCTCCCCTTCCCCCACCACAACTCTGCAACTCCGTCTTCCTCAGATCCCACCGTCAGCTCCTGGGTCCTCAGAGGCTCCATCTTCCTCTCACCCCAACCCTCCCCTCTCCATTGACACCCCCAGCCTCCACCCTCCCCCCTCTGATCCCAGCTCTCAAGATTCCAGCCTTGAACTCCCGGCCGGTTCTTTATGTGCTGCTGTTGTGACTCCCGTCTCCCCTTCCCCCACCAATACTCTGAAATCCCGTCTCCCTCAGATCCCACCGTCAGCTCCTGGGCCCTCAGAGGCTCCATCTTCCTCTCACCCCAACCCTCCCCTCACCATTGACACCCCCAGCCTCCCCCCTCCCCCCTCCGATCCCAGCTCTCATCCATGCCGGGTCTTTACCATCCCCTCCGACCTTCAACTGTCGGAGGCAGAACGCTCTGTTCTCAGTAAGGGCCTCACGTTTGTCCCCCTTCGCCCACACCTCAGCGAGTTCCGTGTTCGCCATGATGCGGAACTTTTCTTCCGCCGTCTCCGTCTCCGAGCCTACTTCTTCGGCAAGGACTCTTCCACCCCCACCGATGACCCCTTCTCCCGTCTTCAACCCTCCTCTTCTTCATGGACACCCCGCTCTGGTCTTCTGCCTGCTCTGGATCTCTTTATTGCTAACTGCCGACGGGACATCAACCATCTCGACTTCACCGCACCTTGTCCCCATTCCAACCTCACTCCTTCGGAACGCTCTGCTCTCCACTCCCTCCACACTAATCCTAACCTTATTATTAAACCCGCTGATAAGGGGGGTGCTGTTGTAGTCTGGTGTACTGACCTCTACCTTGCCGAGGCGCAGCGACAACTCGCGGATACCTCCTCTTATTTACCCCTCGATCGTGACCCCACTAAGGAGCACCAGGCCATTGTCTCCCACACTATCACCGACTTTATCCGCTCAGGGGATCTCCCATCCACTGCTACCAACCTTATAGTTCCCACACCCCGCACTTCCCGTTTCTACCTCCTACCCAAGATCCACAAACCTGCCTGTCCTGGCCGACCTATTGTCTCAGCTTGCTCCTGCCCCACCGAACTCGTTTCTGCATACCTCGACACTGTTTTATCACCCCTTGTTCAATCCCTTCCGACCTATGTTCGTGACACTTCTCACGCTCTTAAACTTTTCGATGATTTTAAGTTCCCTGGCCCCCACCGCTTTATTTTCACCATGGATGTCCAGTCCTTATATACTTCCATCCCCCATCAGGAAGGTCTCAAAGCTCTATGCTTTTTTTTGGATTCCAGACCTAATCAGTTCCCCTCTACCACCACTCTGCTCCGTCTAGCGGAATTAGTCCTTACTCTTAATAATTTCTCCTTTTGCTCCTCCCATTTCCTCCAAACTAAAGGTGTAGCTATGGGCACCCGTATGGGTCCTAGCTATGCCTGCCTTTTTGTTGGGTTTGTGGAACAATCTATGTTCCATGCCTATTCTGGTATCTGTCCCCCACTTTTCCTTCGCTACATCGACGACTGCATTGGCGCTGCTTCCTGCACGCATGCAGAACTCGTTGACTTTATTAACTTTGCCTCCAACTTTCACCCTGCCCTCAAGTTTACCTGGTCCATTTCTGACACCTCCCTCCCCTTTCTAGATCTTTCTGTCTCTGTCTCTGGAGACAGCTTATCCACTGATGTCTACTATAAGCCTACTGACTCTCACAGCTATCTGGACTATTCCTCTTCTCACCCTGTCTCTTGCAAAAACGCCATCCCCTTCTCGCAATTCCTCCGTCTCCGCCGCATCTGCTCTCAGGATGAGGCTTTTCATTCTAGGCCGAGGGAGATGTCTTCATTTTTTAAAGAAAGGAGCTTCCCTTCCTCCACTATCAACTCTGCTCTTAAACGCATCTCCCCCATTTCACGTACATCTGCTCTCACTCCATCCTCCCACCACCCCACTAGGAATAGGGTTCCCCTGGTCCTCACCTACCACCCCACCAGCCTCCGGGTCCAACATATTATTCTCCGTAACTTCCGCCACCTCCAACGGGATCCCACCACTAAGCATATCTTTCCCTCCCCCCCCTCTCTGCATTCCGCAGGGATCGCTCCCTACACAACTCCCTTGTCCATTCGTCCCCCCCATCCCTCCCCACTGATCTCCCTCCTGGCACTTATCCGTGTAAGCGGAACAAGTGCTACACATGCCCTTACACTTCCTCCCTTACCACCATTCAGGGCCCCAAACAGTCCTTCCAGGTGAGGCATCACTTCACCTGTGAGTCGACTGGGGTGATATACTGCGTCCGGTGCTCCCGATGTGGCCTTTTATATATTGGTGAGACCCGACGCAGACTGGGAGACCGCTTTGCTGAACATCTACGCTCTGTCCGCCAGAGAAAGCAGGATCTCCCAGTGGCCACACATTTTAATTCCACATCCCATTCCCATTCTGACATGTCTATCCACGGCCTCCTTTACTGTAAAGATGAAGCCACACTCAGGTTGGAGGAACAACACCTTATATTCCGTCTGGGTAGCCTCCAACCTGATGGCATGAACATCGACTTCTCTAACTTCCGCTAAGGCCCCACCTCCCCCTCGTACCCCATCTGTTACTCATTTTTATGCACACATTCTTTCTCTCACTCTCCTTTTTCTCCCTCTGTCCCTCTGAATATACCTCTTGCCCATCCTCTGGGTCAACCCCCCCCCACTTGTCTTTCTTCCCGGACCTCCTGTCCCATGATCCTCTCGTATCCCCTTTTGCCTATCACCTGTCCAGCTCTCGGCTCTATCCCTCCCCCTCCTGTCTTCTCCTATCATTTTGCATCTCCCCCTCCCCCTCCAGCTTTCAAATCCCTTACTCACTCTTCCTTCAGTTAGTCCTGACGAAGGGTCTCGGCCTGAAACGTCGACTGCGCCTCTTCCTATAGATGCTGCTTGGCCTGCTGCGTTCACCAGCAACTTTGATGTATGTTCCTCTACTTAACACTTTGATTTATGCAGGCCAATGTGCCAAAAGCTTTCTTTATGACCCTATCTACCTGTGACACCACTTTCGATGAATTATGGACCTGTATTCCCAGATCCCTTTATTTTACCGCACTCCTCTGTACCCTGCTGTTCACTGTGTAAGACCTACCCTGGTTAGACCTACTGAGGTGTAACACCTTGCACTTAAGAAATAGGAGCAGGAGTCGGCCATCTCGCCCGTCGAGCCTGCTCCATCATTCAATAAGATCATGTCTGATTTGGCCACGGACTCATCTCCACCTACCTGCCTTTTCCCCATAACCCTTAATACACTTGGCTGTATTCAATTCCATTTGGCATTTTTCAGACCATTTTTCCAGATAATCCACATCCCTTTACATGCGAATGATAGCCTTCCTCACTGTCTACTACACCTCAACCTTGGTGTAATCAACCACATTATCATTAGACTGTTGATATATATGACAAACAACAAGCATTGATCCCTGTGGCACCCCACTAGTCGCAGGCCTTCAGTCAGAGAGAAAACCATCTACTACCACTCTCTGGCTTCTCCCACAAAGCCAACGTCTAATCCAATTTACTACCTCATCTTGAATACTGAGTGACTGAACCTTCTCGACCAACCTCCCCTCAGGTCCTTGTCAAAGGCTTTGCTGAAGTGCCTTCTTTTATATTTTTGTCTAGCTTACCCTTGTATTTCATCTATTCTCTCCTGATGGTTTTTTCAGTTGCCATCTGTTGATTTTTAAGCTTCCCACTCATTTTTGCTATATTATACCCCCTCTCCTTTGCTTTTATGATGTCTTTCGCTTCCCATGTCATCCAATATTGTCGCATCCTCCCATTAGAATACCTCTTCATCTTTGGGATGTACCTATCCTGTGCCTTCCAAATTGCCCCCAGAAATACCACCCATTACTGTGCTGCCATCATCCCTGCTAGTGACTCCTTCCAGTCAACTTTGGCCAGCTCCTCTCTCATACCTCTGTAATTCCCTTCATTCCACTGTAATATACATCTGACTTTATCTTCTCCCTTACAAACTGTAGGATGAATTCTATCATATTACAATAGATCCAGTCCAACCACCAAAGAAATGATGCACAAAGCAGATGGAATTTCATGCAGGCAAGTAAAAGGTGCTGCACTTAGGGAGGACAAACCAGGGTAGGTCTTACACAGTGAACAGTAGGACACTGAAGAGTACGGCAGAATAAAGAGATCTTGGAATACAGATCCATATTTCCTTGAAAGTGGCATCACAGGTAGATAGGGTTGCAAAGGAAACTTCTAGAACATTAGCCTTCATAAATCAAAGTACTGAGTATAGGGGATGGGATGTTATTTTGAAGTCGTATAAGACATTGGCGACACTTAATTTGGAGTACTGTGTGCAGTTTTGGCCTAAGGTTGAAAGAGTACAGAGAAAATTTGCAAGGATGATGCCGGGAGTAGAGGACCTGAGTTATAGGGAAAGATTGACTTGGTTGGGACTTCATTCCCGAGTACATACAAGAATGAGGGAAGGTTTGATAGAAGTATACAAGATTATGAGGGGTATAGATAGGGTAAAGGCAAGCAAGTGCTTTCCACTGAGGTTGGGTGAGACCTTGTCAAAGGTCAAAGGTCATGGGTTAAGGGCGAAAGGTGAAAAGCTTAAGTGGAAGATGAGGGTGGACCTCTTCACTCAGAGGGTGGTGAGAGTGGGGAACATGTTAGGGTTCCTCCAGTTCAGAGGAGAAAGCCAGCAGCTGCTGGGGCTTCTTAATGTTGCACGACGACCGCAGTGTCAGGCTGCTCATGGCATCGGGCACTCACAGTCCAGACTCGTGTGAGAAGAATTATAACCACAACAAGTTCAAAATCTCATTCTCCATTGAAAGGGATGGCACTAACGAGGGAAACAAGGGGGTAGTGTAGCGGTTAGCAGAGTCAGCAACCTGAGTTCAATTCCCGCCATTGTCCTTCAGGAGTTTGTACGTTCTCCACCTGACTGCAAGCATTTCTTCTAGGTGCTCCACTTTCCTCCCTCTGCCAAAGTTCAAAGTAAACTTATCTTCAATTTGCATGTGTCACCATGCACAACCTTGAGATTCATTTTCTTGTGGGCATTCACAGTAAATAGAAGAAACACAGTAGAATCAATGGAAGACCACACCAACAGGACAGAGAACAACCAATGTATAAAAAATGCTACAAACTGCGCAAATGGTAAAGGAAAGAGGTAAAAAAGAAATAGTAATATTAATAAATGAGCAATAGATATCGAGAATATGAGATGACTGTTTATTCCCCTTCATAGATGCCACCTGACTTGCTAAGTTACTCCAGCATTTGCTGTGTATAACGTTTTAAAGACACTGTATATAGTTCTGCAATTTTTCAATGAGTTAATGTAGTCAATTTTCTTTAAATGCATCTAAATCCTATTCGGTGCATTGATGGATTTTTCTCCTGAGCAGATCACAGGTTTGCATTGTTTGTGTTCCCTGCTCCCTACTTCCCCTTATTTTTGAAGGGTCAAACCCCTGTGAATTTGGGTCACAGTGATGTGGACAGCTCTGTTTCTGTTGGCTCTGGCTCTGTAGCTTTGAAAGCAGAGCTCTGACTGTGACATCCAGAAAGAGTGCACAGTCCAGTCACTGGAGGAATGATGCACAGCGCCATCCGATCACTTCCTATTGTTTAGTCTAGACAGGAACCCATGGATCAGCACGGTAGGCAGTCAGTAAATCTCCCATGACATTCCTGTCACTGCCCCAAAACATCAGGCTTGTGTTTAACATGATAACATGCAGAGAATGATAAAATCTTAACACTCACGCTTAAGGATAACTAATTAATTACATTGCCCAGTTGTCACTAAGGCCAGTTATCTCATAATGAAGTACCAGTGACGGTGGGTATTCCAGAAACAGATTTCACTTGGATAACAAGACTATAAGACAAAGGAGCAGAATTAGGCCATTCGGCCCATTGAATCTATTATCTCTCTATCCCATTCTTCTGCTCTTCTCCCTATAACATTTGATGCCCTGACTAATGAAGAGCCTATCCACCTCTGCCTTAAATACACGCAATGACTTGGCCTCCACAGCTGCCTGTGGCAATGAATACCACAGATTCACCACCCTCTGGCTAAAGAAATTCCTCCTCAACTCTGTTCTAAATGGACGCTCTTCTCTATTCTGATGCTGTGACCTCTGGTCCTAGAATCTCCCACTGTTGGAACCATCCTCTCCACATCTACTCTGTCTAGGCCTTATAATATTCAATAGGATTCAATGAGATCCCCCCCGCCCCCCGTCATTCTTCTAAACTCCAGAGCCAGAGTCATTGAATACTGCTCTTACCCTAACCCTATCACAATTGTAAAATGTTCCCAGTATTGAAAGTGTTGCATGGAGCTGTTTTTTAATCCCACTACAGAAAGTCTGCGCACCAATTGTTGTTATCTTATTCGTAGACCATTAGACCCAGGAGCAGAAAAAGGCTACTCTGTCCATCAAGTCTGCTCCGCCATTCCATTATGGCTGATCCCGGATCCACCTCAACCCCGTATGCCTACCTTCTCAACATATCCTTTGATGCTCTGACCGATCAGGAAATGTTCAACTTCTGCCTTAAATATACCCATGGACTTGGCTCCACCACAGTCTGTGGCAGACCATTCCACAGATTCACTACTCTCTGGCTAGTGATTACATTTCTTTGTATGATTCTGGAAGCTTTTTTGGATCACACGTTTGGAATTAGGGCTCTCAGATGGGTTAACTAATAACTCTGATACACTAATTTGAATGGAAAACGGAGATTTGTTAAGTGTGTCCAGGATGGATTCCTGTCACAGTATGTGGAAAGGCTGACCAGGGGGAATGCCATACTAGATCTAGTACTAGGTAATGAACTAGGTCAGGTCACAGATCTCTCAGTGGGTGAGCATCTGGGGGACAGTGACCACCGCTCCCTGGCCTTTAGCATTATCATGGAAAAGGATAGAATCAAAGAGGACAGGAAAATTTTTAATTGGGGAAGGCCAAATTATGAGGCTATAAGGCTAGAACTTGCGGTTGTGAACTGGGATGATGTTTTTGCAGGGAAATGTACTATGGACATGTGGTCGATGTTTAGAGATCTCTTGCGGGATGTAAGGGATAAATTTGTCCCGGTGAGGAAGATAAAGAATGGTAGGGTGAAGGAACCATGGGTGACAAGTGAGGTGGAAAATCTAGTCAGGTGGAAGAAGGCAGCATACATGAGGTTTAGGAAGCAAGATCAGATGGGTCTATTGAGGAATATAGGGAAGCAAGAAAGGAGCTTAAGAAGGGGCTGAGAAGAGCAAGAAGGGGGCATGAGAAGGCCTTGGCGAGTAGGGTAAAGGAAAACCCCAAGGCATTCTTCAATTATGTCAAGAAAAAAAGGATGACAGGAGTGAAGGTAGGACAGATTAGAGATAAAGGTGGGAAGATGTGCCTGGAGGCTGTGGAAGTGAGCGAGGTCCTCAATGAATACTTCTCTTCGGTATTCACCAATGAGAGGGAACTTGATGATGGTGAGGACAATATGAGTGAGGTTGATGTTCTGGAGCATGTTGATATTAAGGGAGAGGAGGTGTTGGAGTTGTTAAAATACATTAGGACAGATAAGTCCCCGGGGCCTGACGGAATATTCCCCAGGCTGCTTCACGAGGCGAGAGAAGAGATTGCTGAGCCTCTGGCTACGATCTTTATGTCCTCGTTGTCCACGGGAATGGTACTGGAGGATTGGAGGGAGGCGAATGTTGTTCCCTTGTTCAAAAAAGGTAGTAGGGATAGTCCGGGTAATTATAGACCAGTGAGCCTTACGTCTGTGGTGGGAAAGCTGTTGGAAAAGATTCTTAGAGATAGGATCTATAGGCATTTAGAGAATCCTGGTCTGATCAGGGATAGTCAGCATGGCTTTGTGAAGGGCAGATCGTGTCTAACAAGCCTGATAGAGTTCTTTGAGGAGGTGACCAGGCATATAGATGAGGATAGTGCAGTGGATGTGATCTATATGGATTTTAGTAAGGCATTTGACAAGGTTCCACACGGTAGGCTTATTCAGAAAGTTAGAAGGCATGGGATCCAGGGAAGTTTGGCCAGGTGGATTCAGAATTGGCTTGCCTGCAGAAGGCAGAGGGTGGTGGTGGAGGGAGAACATTCAGATTGGAGGATTGTGACTAGTGGTGTCCCACAAGGATCTGTTCTGGGATCTCTACTTTTCGTGATTTTTATTAACGACCTGGATGTGGGGGTAGAAGGGTGGGTTGGCAAGTTTGCAGACGACACAAAGGTTGGTGGTGTTGTAGATAGTGTAGAGGATTGTCAAATATTGCAGAGAGACATTGATAGGATGCAGAAGTGGGCTGAGAAGTGGCAGATGGAGTTCAACCCAGAGAAGGGTGAGGTGGTAAACTTTGGAAGGACAAACTCCAAGGCAGAGTACAAGATAAATGGCAGGATACTTGGTAGTGTGGAGGAGCAGAGGGATCTCGGGGTACATGTCCACAGATCCCTGAAAGTTGCCTCACAGGTGGATAGGGTAGTTAAGAAAGCTTATGGGGTGTTAGCTTTCATAAGTCGAGGGATAGAGTTTCAGAGTCGCAATGTAATGATGCAGCTCTATAAAACTCTGGTTAGGCCACACTTGGAGTATTGTGTCCAGTTCTGGTCACCTCACTATAGGAAGGATGTGGAAGCATTGGAAAGGGTACAGAGGAGATTTACCAGGATGCTGCCTGATTTAGAAAGTATGCATTATGATCACAGATTAAGGGAGCTGGGGCTTTACTCTTTCGAGAGAAGGAGGATGAGAGGAGACATGATAGAGGTGTACAAGATAATAAGAGGAATAAATAGAGTGGATAGCCAGCGCCTCTTCCCCAGGGCGCCACTGCTCGATACAAGAGGACATGGCTTTAAGGTAAGGGGTGGGAAGTTCAAGGGGGATATTAGAGGAAGGTTTTTTACTCAGAGAGTGGTTGGTATGTGGAATGCACTGCCTGAGTCAGTGGTGGAGGCAGATACACTAGTGAAGTTTAAGAGACTGCTAGACAGGTATATGGAGGAATCTAAGGTGGGGGCTTACATGGGAGGCAGGGTTTGAGGGTTGGCACAATATTGTTGGCCGAAGGGCCTGAACTGTGCTGTACTATTCTATGTTCTATGAGGAGGAATTTCTTTAGCCAGAGCGTAGTGAATCTGCAGAATTCGTTGCCACAGGCAGCTGTGGAGGCCAAGTCCTTATGTATATTTAAGGCAGAGGTTGATAGATTCTTGATTGGTCAGGGCACGAAGTGATACGGGAAGAAGGCAGGAGATTGGGGCTGTGAAGAAAATTGGATCAGCCATGATAAAATGGTGGAATAGACTCGAAATCTGCTTCTATATTTTATAGTCTTATGGTATCTGTACAGATTGCAGAGTTTATGTATCTGTGCACTCTTCAGGGTGAATGTATCCATACAGTTCTCACGGTGTAAATATGATTGATCGCGGTATTTAAGATCGTCATAGCCAAGGGAGGTAGCAGGGATAAGCTCTCACTACCTACTAACTGCTCCCAATGGCATGCGCCTCGAATAGCCTCTGACAACCAGTCCCAGCTTCTGGCCTTCACATGTGGCTTAGATACTAAGCCAGGCCAAACCGTTTCTATTGACAGGAAAAGGGGCAAAGGCAGGTATTAAAAATTTTCCCCCTTTTACATTGCAACTTATCCTGTTGACTGGAATTTTGCTCCATAATCAGCCTCTCCTTGCTAGGAGTCTCACTACACATTGCCTGTTTGTAAACCAACAGCACCATCCTCAGCCATATCACTCTGGTTCCCATCCCCTGCCAGGTTAGTTTAAACTCTCCCCAACAGCTCTAGCAAACCTGTCTGAAAGGATTTTGGTCCCAGTCAGGTTCAGGTGTAACCCGTCCCTTTTGTATAGGTCATACCACCCCCCCCCCCACAAATCTGAACCTCTTCCCCCCTGTACCAGTTCCTCAGCCACACGTTCACCTGCCAAATCACCCTATTCTTACCCTCACTGGCGTGTGGCACAGGCAGCAATCCAGAGAGTACTACCCTGGAGGTCCTGCTTCTCAGTTTTCTACCTGGTTCCCTAAAATCTCTTTTCAGGACCTCCTCACATTTCCATCCTATGTCATTGGTACCAATATGTACCAAGATTTCTGCCTGCTCACCATCCTCCTTTAGAATGCCATGGACTCGATCCAAGACATCCCTGACCCTGGCACGTGGGAGGCAACAAAACACGTGGGTCTCTATCGCAACCACAGAATCTTGTGTCTATTCCTCTAATGTCAGAATCCCCCGTCACTACTGCGGTCCTCTCTCCCCTCCCCCCCACCCCCTCTGAGCCACAGTGCCAGAGCATCGGCTGCTGCCGGGAAGGTCAGCATGCTTATTATTGAGGGGGCTGGCAAAAGGAGAACTCTGCACTGGCAGCCCACTTCCCTTCCTTCTCCTGACATTTACCAACCTACCTGCCTCCTGCAACTTGGGGGCTACTTTCCTCACAGGTTTACAGCACCGTCTGTATGGAGGGGCAGGGTCCACGGCATGGGATCGGGGAAAGCTGAGAGAGCTCTAAGCTCAGCCAGCACCATCAGGCCTCCCCCCAGCACATCGAGGACATATTCAAAAGGTGATGCCTCAAAAAGGTAACGTCTGTCTTCATGGACTCTCATCACCCAGGACCTGCCCTCTTCTCACTGTTACCATCAGGGAGGAGGTACAGGAGCCTGAAGACACACACTCAGTGATTCAGAAACAGCTTCTTCCCTCCGCTATCAGATTTCTGAATGGACATTGAACCCATGAACACCACCTCACTATTTTTCTTTTTCTCCTCTCTTTTTGCACTATTTGTTTAATTTTGTATACATACATACATACAGTATATTGGTAGTTTTCTTATTGTGTATTCAATGTACTGCTGGCAGGATAAAACAGGGTTCTGGCACTATCACCGCTTATGTTGTTCCACGTAAAACCAGAAGTTAACTTTACTTCCTGCAAACCAAAGCACAGCCCGAGGGGCGTCAGAGATACATCTTACAGCTTAACTGAAACTCTGTAGAAAAGAACTCTCTTTTGCTCCACCACTATCCTTGACCTTCTCCGAACTGTAAAAGCAAAAACTGAACAGAAATGATTACCTCACAGAATAACAGAGTTGATGCATACTGCTCAGACACTGGAGGATGACAGGCTAGAGATGAATTCTTCACCGGTCTGGCCACCCTGCAGCCGCCAGATGCACTGGTGATTGACGGACAGTGCCACTGTGCTGCCTGCTGCCTCAGTACCAAGCACGAAGCAGCGCCGCACATTACCACATCAGCCCTCGCCGGGGTCTGACAGAACAAGCCAGAGACAGCCAAGATAACAGCTTACTACGTCCCATCAAAACCTCAAATTAAAGTGTTATTTTGGTCTTGTTTTCAAATTATACTTAAATATTGTTTCAAAGGCAAAATGTTAATGTTTACTTTGTCTACAGATCCAGAATGATGTCATACTGATAAATGCTTAGTATCACAAAACAACATTAAAGGTTTGATGGATACTCGTTTTCTCAGGAATGTTTTTTATATAAATGTAATCACTTAAACACACGGAGATTGATGTGTAGAAATCAGCAGCTAAGAGACCATAAGACTGTAAGGCATACAATCAAAACTAGGCCATTTGGCCCATCAAGTCTTTTGACTAGTACACCAGATTGAACATAAAGGTGGAAATTCCTGCAACCGACTTCACCTCCTCCTCAAAAAATCCATTCCAGTAGTGAGATGCTACCTGGTCTTAATAAACCCAGGTGGAGGTCTGATCAAAGAAGACAAAGATTAGCTTTATTTGCCACATGTACATTGAAACTTTGAAACATACAGGAAAATGCGTTGCTTGTGACAGCGACCAACACAGTCCATGGACGTGCTGAGGGCAGCCCACAAGTGTCACCACGTTTCTGCCACTAACATAGCATGCCCACAACTTACTAATCATATTGCGTACATCTTTGGAATATGGGAGGAAACCAGAGCACCTGAAAGAAATCCATATGCACCCGGGAGAACAAATTAGCTCCTTACAGACTGTGCAGGGAATCGATGGTAAACGCTCGTGTTATAAAGTTATTGCGCTAACCACTACATCAACTGCCACACCAATTCATGCCTTTCTAAATGAAAGTTTGTATTGTCCCGTCAAATAGATGCCAATCAGTTAGCCAAAGTTAAAATAAGTATGTTACAATTAATTTTTAAACATTATCTATATTAGGATCTTGTTAAGCAACCTCATGTGCTGCACCTTGTCAAAGTCCTTCTGAAAATCTAAGTAAACAACAGCCACTGATTCTTCTTTGTCTTTCCTGCCTGTTATTTCATCAAGGAATTCCAGTAGATTCAGTAGATTTCAAGGAAACCATGCTGATTTTGTCCTATTTTATCATGTGCCCCCAAGTACCCTGAAACCTCATCCTTAGTAACAGACCCCAATGCTTTTCCAACCACGGAGGTCAGGCTAACTGGCTGAGAGTACCCTTTCTTCTGCCTCTCTCTTAAAGGGTAAAAGAATAGCACACGTGACTTGTGGTGAGGGCTGCATACCATTGCAGACTTCAAAGCTGAACATTGTGGTGCCGCCAACATCGCAGCCTCTTTCCCAGATGAGCTCAATCGCTCTTATGCTTGGTTCGATGTCACTAACTCTGAGCCTCCGAGGAAAGCCACCGCTACAACCTGCAACCTGGTCATCTCTGAGGCTGAGGTACGCAGATGTTTCCAACGAGTGGACAGTCACAAGGCTGCGGGACCGGATGGCATCCCAGGGCGAGTACTCAAGATGTGCGCAGCACAACTGGCAGGTGTGTTTACTGACATTTTTAATCTCTCCTTCTCCCAGTGTAGAGTGCCCTCCTGCTTCAAATTATCCACCATTGTGCCTGTACCAAACAAGACCAAGGTAACATACCTGAACGACTGGCGTCCTGTCACACCCAGCTCAATAATAAGCAAATGCTTTGAGAGGCTGGTCAAGGATTACATCTGCAGCACGCTGCCACCCACACTGGACCCCCTACATTTCACCTACCGACACAACCGATCGACAGATGACGCAATAGCCACAGCTCTGCATACCCTTTATTGTGTGCAGTTTTGGTTCCCTAATCTGAGGAAAGACATCTTTGCCATAGAGGGAGTACAAAGAAGGTTCACCAGATTGATTCCTGGGATGGCAGGACTTTCATATGATGAAAGACTGGATCAACTAGGCTTATACTCGTTGGAATTTAGAAGATTGAGGGGGAATCTGATTGAAACGTATAAAATCCTAAAGGGATTGGACAGGCAGAAGCAGGAAGATTGTTCCCGATGTTGGGGAAGTCCAGAACGAGGGGTCACAGTTTGAGGATAAAGGGGAAGCCTTTTAGGACCGAGATTAGGAAAAACTTCTTCACACAGAGAGTGGTGAATCTGTGGAATTCTCTGCCACAGGAAACAGTTGAGGCCAGTTCATTGGCTATATTTAAGAGGGAGTTAGATATGGCCCTTGTGACTAAAGGGATTGGGGGGTATGGAGGGAAGGCTAGTACAGGGTTCTGAGTTGGATGATCAGCCATGATCATACTGAATGGCGGTGCAGGCTCGAAGGGCCGAATGGCCTACTCCTGCACCTATTTTCTATGTTTCTATGTTTACCGTCCTTACATACCTGGAGAAGAAGGATGCTTATGTGGGAATGCTGTTCTTGGACTACAGTTCAGCATTCGACACCATAATTCCATCCAGGCTCGACAAGAAGCTCGGCCTTCACCCTGCCTTGTGCAGCTGGATCCTGGACTTCCTGTCAGATCACCGGCAGGTGGTAAGAGTGGGCTCCCTCACTTCCGACCCTCTGACTCTCAATACAGGAGCCCCTCAGGTCCCCTCCTTTACTCCCTGTATACCAATGACTTTATCACCACCCACAGCTCTAATCTGCTAATTAACTTTGCTGATGACACTACATTTATTGGCCTTATCTCAAACAATAACGAGCTGGCCTACAGGGAAGAAGTCATCTCTCTGACACAGTGGTGCCAAGAAAACAACCTCTCCCTCAATGTTGCGAAAACAAAGTAGCTGGTCGTGGATTACAGGAGGAATGGAGACCGGGCTAACCCCTATTGACATCAATGGATCTGGGGTTGAGAGGGTAAACAGCTTTAAGTTCCTCGGCATCCACATCACTGAGAACCTCACACGGTCTGTACACACCGGCTGTGTGGTGAACAAGGCACAACAACACCTCTTTCACCTCAGACGGTTGAGTAAGTTTGGTATGAACCCCCAAATCCTAAGAACTTTCTACAGGAGCACAATTGAGAGCATCCTGACTGGCTGCATCACTGCCTGGTATGGGAAATGTACCTTCCTTAGTCGCAGGACTCTGCAGAGAGTGGTGCGGACAGCCCAGCACATCTGTAGTTGTGAACTTCTCATGATTCAGGACATTTACAAGGACAGGTGTGTAAAAAGATCCCGTAGGATCATTGGGGACCCGAGCCATCCCAACCACAAACTGTTCCAGCTGCTACCATCTGGGAAGTGGTACCGTAGCATAAAAGCCAGGACCAACAGGCTCCGGGACAGCTTCTTCCACCAGGCCATCAGATTGATGAACTCACGCTGATTTGAATGTACTCTATATTTCATTGACTGTTCTACTTATAATAAATTATTATAAATTACTATGATTGCACATTGCACATTTAGACGGAGACGTAATGTAAAGATGTTTACTTCTCATGAATGTGAAGGATGTAAGAAAGAAAGTAATTTATTCAATTCAAGAGAGTTGAGGGTAGATATAGGACCAATAGAAAATGACGCTGGAGATATTGCAATGAGAGACGCAGAGATGGCAGAAGAACTGAACGTGTATTTTGTATCATTCTTCACACTGGAAGATACCTGCAGTATACTGGACATTCAAGAGGGTTAGGGAAGTGAAGTATGTGCAGTGAAAATTACAAATGTGAAGGTGCTCAGGAAGCTTAATGGTCTGAGGGTGGATAAATCTCCTGGACCTGATGGAATGCACCCTCGGGTTCTGAAGGAAGTAGCTGAAGAGATTAACGATGATCTTTAAAGAATCGATAGATTCTGTCATTGTCCCAGATGACTGGAAAATTGCAAATGTGACTCCGCTATTTAAGAAGGGTGGGAGGCAGCAGAAAGGAAACTATAGACCTGTTAGCCAGACATCAGTGGTTGGGAAGTTGTTGGAATCGATTTTTAGGGATGAGATTATGGAATACCTGGACGCATATGACAAGGTAGGCCAAAGTCAGCATGGTTTTCTGAAAGGAAAATCCTGCCTGACGCACCTACTGCAAATTTTTGAGGAAATTTCAAGCAGTGTAGACAAAGGAGATGCAGTAGATGTGGTGTTCTTGGATTTTCAGAAGGCCCTTCACAAGTTGCCACACATGAAGCTACTTAGCAAGGTAAGAGCCCATGGAATTACAGGGAAGTTACTAGCATGGGTGGAGCATTGGCTGGTCGGCAGAAAACAGAGAATGGGAATAAAGGGATCCTATTCTGGCTGGCTGCTGGTTACCAGTGGAGTTCCACAGGGGTCGGTGTTGGGACCGCTGCTTTTTATGATGTATGTCAATGATTTAGACTGTGGGATTAATGGATTTGTGGCTAAATTTGCCGATGATACAGAGATAGGTGGAGGAGCGGGTAGTGTTGATGAAACAGACAGCCTGCAGAGAGACTTAGATAGTTTAGGGGAATGGACAAAGAAGTGGCAAATGAAATACAATGTTGGAAAGTGTATGGTCATGCACATTCATGGTGGAAGAAATAAGCGGGCAGACTATTATTTAGACGGGGAGAGAATTCAAAATGCAGAGATGCAAAGGGACTTGTGCAGGATACCCTAAAGGTTAACCTCCAGGTTGAGTCGGTGGTGAAGAAGGTGAATGCAATGTTGGCATTCATTTCTAGAGGTGTAGAGTATAAGAGCAGGGATGTGATGCTGGGGCTCTATAGGGCATTCATGAGACCACACTTGGAGTACTGTGGGCAGTTTTGGCCTCCTTATGTTAGAAAGGATATACTGACATTGGAGAGGGTTCACAGAACGTTCACGAGAATGATTCCAGGAATGAAAGGGTTACCATATGAGAAATGTCTGGCAGCTCTTGGGCTGTATTCCCTGGAGTTCAGGAGAATGAGGGGGGAATCTCATAGAATCATTCGAAATGGTAAAAGGCCTGAACAGATTAGATATGGCAAAGTTATTTCCCATAATAGGGGATTCTAGGACAAGAGGGCATGACTTCAGGTTTGAAGGGTGTCCATTTAGAATAGAAATGCGGAGAAATTGCTTTAGTCATACGGTGGTACATCTGTGGAATTTGTTGTCACGAGCGGCTGTGGAGGCCAAGTCTTTGGGTGTATTTAAGGCAGAGATAGATAGGTTCTTGATTAGCCAGGACATCAAAGGGTATGGGGTGAAAGCAGGGGAGTGGGGATGACTGGAAGAATTGGATCAGCCCATGACTGAATGGTGGAGCAGACTCGATGGGCCGAATGGCCTGTTTCTGCATGGTCTCATGGAAATCCATCGAATATTGAAATGCCTAGATAGAGTGAAATTGGAGGGGATGATTCCTATGGTGGGGGCGTCTAGGAACAGAGGGCACAGTTAGAGAATTGAGGTATATCTATTCAGTACACAGGTGAGGAGGAATTTCTTTAGCTGGGGTTGATGAATCTGAGAAAGTCGCTGTCACAGATGGCTGTGGGGACCAAGTGATTGGGTACATTTAAAATGGAGATTGATAGGATTGGTCAAGGCATCAAAGATTATGGATGAAAGGCAGGAGAATGGCATTGAGAGGGTAATAAACAAGCCATGATGGTGCAAACCCGATGGGCCGAATGGCCTAATTCTGCTCGTGCGTCTTTTGATCTTAAGGTCTTTTTGATTTTGTCCCCATATTACACTGCAACTCATCCCACTGACTTTAATTTTCCCTATCATCTGCCTGTCCTTCCTCACAGTCTCATTACACACTGCATCTCCTTGTACACCAACTACCTTATCCTCAGCCCTATCACTCCGGTCCCCACCCCACCGCCAGGTTAGTTTGAACTCTCCGCAGAGCTCAAGCAAACGTGCCCGCAACTATATTGATCCCCTCGGGTTCATGTTTGTACAGGTCATATCTTCCCCAGAGGAAATCCCAATGATCCAGAAAACTGATGGGGCCCTCCAAAGGAAGGAAAACTCTTCTGTCAAACCTCCACTGCCTTGTGACCATACTTGTGACAAAGGGAAAAACTTCTATAAGACCAATAGGACCATAAGACATAGGAGCAGAATTAGGCCATTCAGCCCATCAAGTCTGCTCTGCTATTCCATCATGGCTGATCACGGATTCCACTCAACCCCATACACTTGCCTTCTTGCCATATCCTTTGATGCCCCGACTGATCAGGAAACTATCAACTTCCGCATAAAATATACCCATGGACTTAGCCTCCACCTCAGTCTGTGGCAGACCATTCCACAGATTTACTACTCTCTGGCTAAAAAAAATTTCTCCTTACCTCTGTTCTGAAAGGTTACCCCTTAATTTTGAGGCTGTGTTCTCTAGTTCTGGATACCCCCACCACAGAAAATATCCTCTCCACATCCACCATATCTAGTCCTTTCAACATTCGGTAGGTTTCAATGAAATCCCCCGCAACTCTTCTAAATTCCAGCGAATACAGGCCCAAAGCTGCCAAACACTCCTCATGTGTTAACCCCTTCATTACCAGAATCATCCTTGTGAACCTCCTCTGGACTCTCTCCAATGACAACACATCCTTTCTGAGATATGGGCCCTAAACTGTTGACAATACTCCAAGTGCCACCTGAGTAGAGTTTATAAAGGCTCAGCATCATCTCATTGCTTTTATATTGCATTTGCCTTCTTTAGTACAGACTCGACCCCCAGGTAAAAATCCAGACGTAGAGCCCCTATGGCAGTTGTGCTGACTGGCAACTCCTGCGACGCCACTGGTGCCAAACTGTATCGGTCTTTGCTGTTCCTTTGGATTCATCAGCTGGGGAGAGAGGGGGAGCCTGCTGCCTGGGCAACAGCTTGCTCTCCATATCGCTCTGCCCTGACTTGTGTATCACGTAGACAGCTGGAACGCAACATGTATTGTCAACCCCGACTAGCGGAGGCCTCATACCAACTTGAGATTGATTTTCTTGCAGCCACTCACAGTAGAACAAAGATGTACAATAGAAACAATGAATATGTGTCACAGGAGATGCCACAAAAGTAGAAAATAGAGCCTGCGTAATGTGGTGTGGGGGCAGTTACTCTACTCACCCAGGCTGAGCGCTGTCTTGATACGGCATTACTGAGAACACCGAGCAGAACGACCTCTTGCCGCTGATTAACACTATCCTAGAAAGGCAGAGATTGACAAATTACTCATAATTAGCTTTTAGGAATCCAGCAACCAGAGGAATGTAATCACTTTCTCCACGTCAGCAGCACCAGGTATCACAGCACTGATACACAGCGAGTCTCGATTTATATGAACTTCCAAAAATAAACCATTGGTTTGTGCTTGTTATTAGGCAATGTCGCGCATCAAGGCTTCAGCAGGGGTTCTCAACCTCGGTTAACGGGAGGGGTCCACAGCATAAAAATCTGGGAACACTTGCATTCACCAGAGGGTGGTGAATCTGTGAAATTCATTGCCACAGATGGGTGTGGAGGGCAAGTCATTGGGAATATTTAAAGCAGAGGTGAACAGATTCTTGATTAGTCAAGGCATCAAAGGTTACAGGGAGAAGGCAGGAGAGTGGTCCTCGCCGGCCAATATAAGACCATAAGCAAAATGAGCAGAACTAGACTGTTCAGCCCATCAAGTCTGCTCCAGCATTTTATCACAGCTGATTTATCATTCCTCTCAACCCCATTCCCCTGCCTTCTCTCTGTAACCTTTGACACCCTGACTCATCAACTGTTCCTCATATTCATTCCCAGGTTTCACTGCTGGTGGTCCTTCCCTGGCAACATACACAATTCAAGCCCTTTCTCTGCCATCGTTAATTGTACCAGTACAGAGTTGGATAATGAAAACCGGACCCTGTCCTGAATTTGCCCACAAACACTACTTCCTTATTCAGGAAATTCACTCACATTCATACAGACACGGAAAAGCTTACTCAGTAACGCTCCTCCTTACTGCAGCCTCAAAGCACCACTCTCTACCTGAACCTCCCTCCTCCCTCATTTATTCATTCCTCGCTCTTTTATATCAATTCCAAAGTTCATATTTCCATGTGTTCAGGACAAAGATGCAAACGGAGAAAATCACTGCAACACTGCCCTCCCCGCAAGCTGCCTTTTCCAAAAGCTCCCTTCCAGAAAGCTCCATAGGGCTATTAAAACAAAAGCTTCACGCCAACTTAAATATATATTCCTCCAGACAGTGAGTCTGATCAACCATTCTAGTTTGCCACCCACCCCCTCTATCTACTGCAACAGGCCGTAAACACTTTATCACTTTCATAATGCTCTGTAGATTGTAAATATATGCTGGTATTATGCACATTATATTACATATCGATACTTTAATCACTAAGTTTACTTTCTATATCATTTCATATTCTTTGTAAGTGTTGCATGCTGTTGCCTGAACAACACACCACGGCCATTCCGAACACATGTAAATGGATATGATGAATAAAGATGATCCTTGATCTAACACTCTTCCTTTCCAGCAAACTCTACACTCAGCTTCCACTTCTCTACTCATTCCCTTTCACCCTTCACACTGTCAGAGTCCGACCTGCTCTGAACATTTTGTCACTTAGTCAATTCTCCTCAACCTACTTCACCATCATGCAGCCATGACTGGGTCTGATCCTCCAGAGTTACTGCCCTGCCCCTTCAGCCCAGGTTCGTCAGAGGACTACTAACTCCCACAGCTGCTCTCAGTTACAACCATGTGATGAATTTCATTCTCAAAGGGAGTTTTATCATTGATTTGTCATAACATGGGACAAATATACCAAACGCTCCCCTATATTATTACCTCTGTTGTAATATGTAAAAGCACAAATAGATAATGTTAACATGAGAGATCATCAATTGTGCCCAGTGCTTCCAAAATGGTGAGACCTGTCATAAAAGGGGCTACTACATCATCGAGCACCTCCGCTCCATCTGCCAAAATCAGAACTTCCCGGTGGTCAAATATTTTAATTCTGATTACATAAGAACATAAGACATAGCAGCAGAATTCGGCCATTTGGTCCATTGACTCTGCTCCACCATTCAATCATGGCTGATCCTTTTTGCTTTCCTCAGCCCCACTTCCCGGCTTTTTCCCTGTAACCTTTGATGCCGTGTCCAATCAAGAACCTACCCAACGACCTGGCCTCCACAGCTGCCTGTGTTAATCAATTCCACAAATCCACCAGCTTTTGGATAAAGACATTTCTCTGCATCTCTGTTTTAAATGGATGCCCCTCTATCCCGAGGCTGTGCCCTCTTGACCTAGACTTGCCACAATGGGTAACACTTTTTCCACATTTATTCTGCCTGAGTCTTTCAACATTCCAAATGTTTCAATGAGATATCCTCTCATCCTTCTAAATTCCAGCGAGTACAGACCCAGAGTCATCAAATGTTCCTGGAATAACCGTTCCATTCCTGGAATCATCCTTGTGAACCTCCTCTGAGTCCTCCCCAATGCCAGCACATCATTTCTTAGATGATGATCACAAAACTGTTGACAATACTCAAGGTGAGGATTCACCAGTGCCTTATAAAGCCTCAGCATCACATCTCTGCTCTTGTATTCCAGATCTCTTCAAATGAACACCTGAACACATCCCTCTGCAACTGGATCCTAGACTTCCTGACTGGGACACCCCAGTCAGTCCAGATCGGGAGCAGCATCTCCAAGACCATCACACTGAGCATGGGGGCCCCCCAGGGCTGTGTGCTCAGTCCACTGCTGTTCACTCTGCTGACCCACGTCTGTGCTGCAACACACAGCTCGAACCACATCATCAAGTTCGCCGATGACACTACCGTGTTGGGTTTCATCAGCAAGAACGATGAGTCAGCATACAGAGAGGAGGTGCAGCGGCTAACGGACTGGTGCAGAGCCAACAACCTGTCTCTGAATGTGAACAAAACAAAAGAGATGGTTGTTGACTTCAGGAGGACACGGAGCGACCACTCTTCGCTGAACGTCGTTGACTTCTCTGTAGAGATTGTTAAGAGCACCAAATTTCTTGGTGTTCACCTGGAAGAGAAATTCACCTGGTCCCTCAACACCAGCTCCATAGCAAAGAAAGCCCAGCAGCATCTCTACTTTCTGCGAAGGCTGAAAAAAGTCCATCTCCCACCCCCCATCCTCAACACATTCTACAGAGGTTGTATTGAGAGCATCCTGAGCAGCTGCGTCACTGCCTGGTTCGGAAATTGTACCATCTCGGATCGCAAGACCCTGCAGCGGATAGTGAGGTCAGCTGAGAAGATCATCGGGGTCTCTCTTCCCGCCATCACAGACATTTACACCAAACGCTGCATCCGCAAGGTAAACAGCATTATGTAGGACCCCACGCACCCCTCATACACACTCTTCTCCCTCCTGCCATCTGGCAAAAGGCACCGAAGCATTCGGGCTCTCACGACCAGACTATGTAACAGTTTCTTCCCCCAAGTCATCAGCCTCCTCAATACCCAGAGCCTGGACTGACACCAACCTACTGCCCTCTACTGTGCCTATTGTCTTGTTTATTATTTATTGTAATGCGTGCACTGTTTTGTGCACTTTATGCAGTCCTGGGTAGGTCTGTAGTCTAGTGTAGTTTTGTGTTGTTTTACGTAGTTCAGTGTAGTTTTTGTATTGTTCATGTAGCACCCTGGTCCTGAAAAACTTTGTCTCATTTTTACTGTGTACTGTACCAGCAGTTACGGTCGAAATTACAATAAAAAGTGACTTGACTTGAAATGAATGCTAACATGGCATTGGCCTTCCTCACTACTGACTCAGCCTGCAAGTTTACCTTCAGGGGTGTTCTGCACAAGGACTCCCGAGTCCCTTGGCATCTCAGATTTTTGGATTTTCTCCCAATTTAGAAAATAGTCTGCACATTTATTTCTACTACCAAAGTGCATAGCCATGCATTTTCCAGCATTGTATTTCATTTGCCACTTTCTTGCCCATTCTCCTTATCTGTCTAAGTCCTTCTGCAGCCTACCTGTTTCCTCAACATGACCTACCCCTCCATCAATCTTCATATCATCTTTCAGTCATCCCCACTCCCCTGCTTTCACCCCATACCTTTTGATGCCCTAGCTAATCAAGAACCTATCTATCTCTGCCTTAAATACACCCAATGACTTGGCCTCCACAACCACTAATGGCAACAAATTTCACAGATTTACCACCCTCTGACTAAAGTAATTTCTCCGCATCTCATTTCTAAAAGGACATCTTTCAATCCTGAAGTCGTGCCCTCATCTCCTAGAATCAATTCCCATGGGAAGTAACTTTGCCATATCTAATCTGTTCAGGCCTTTTAATATTCAGAATGTTTCTATGAGATTCCCCCCTCATTCTCCTGAACTCCAGGGAATACAGCCCAAGAGCTGCCAGACATTCCTCATAAGGTAACCCTTTCAATCCTGGAATCATTCTCGTGAATCTTCTCTGAACCCTCTCCAATGTTAGTCAGTATATCCCTTCTAAAATAAGGAGCCCAAAACTGCACACAATACTCCAAATGTGGTCTCATGAGTGCCTTACAGAGCCTCAACATCAAATCCCCTCTCTTATATTCTATACCTCTAGAAATGAATGCCAACATTGCATTTGCTTTCTTCACCACTAACTCAGCCTGGAGGTTAATCTTTAGGGTATCCTGCACAAGGACTCCCAAGTCCCTTTGCATCTCTGCATTTTGAATTCTCTCCCCATCTAAATAATAGTCTGCCCATTTATTTCTTCCACCGAAGTGCATGACCATACACTTTCTAAAATTGTATTTCATTTGCCACTTCTTTGCCCATTCCCCTAAACTATCTAAGTCTCTCTGCAGGCTCTCTGTTTCATCAACACTACCTGGTCCTCCACCTATCTTTGTATCATCGGCAAATTTAGCCACAAATCCATTAATAATGTAGTCCAATTCGTTGATATACATCGTAAAAAGCAGCGGTTCCAACACCGACCCCTGTGGAACTCCACTGGTAACTGGCAGCCAGCCAGAATAGGAACCCTTTATTCCCACTCTCTGTTTTCTGCTGACCAGCCAATGCTCCACCCATGCTAGTAACTCCCCTGTAATTCCATGGGCTCTTATCTTGCTAAGCAGACTCATGGGCGACACCTTGTCAAAGGCCTTTTGAAAGTCCAAGTACACCACGTCTACTGCATCTCCTTTGTCTACCCTGCTTGAAATTTCCTCAAAGAATTGCAGTAGGTTTGACAGGCAGGATTTTCCTTTCAGGAAACCATGGTGGCTTTGGCCTATTTTGTCATGTGCCTCCAGGTACTCCGTAATCTCATCCCTAACAATCAATTCCAATGGACTTCAAGATGAAGGTAAGATGAAGGAACACATACCAATCCTCATAGAGAGATCAGAAGTGGAGAGAGTGAGCAGTTTCAAGTTCCTGGGTGTCAAGGTCTCTGGGAATCTAACTTCGATACAGTTATAAACCATATAACCATATAACAATTACAGCACGGAAACAGGCCATCTCAGCCCTTCTAGTCCGTGCCGAACTCTTACTCTCACCTGGTCCCACCGACTTACACTCAGCCCATAACCCTCCATTCCTTTCCTGTCCATATATCTATCCAATTTAACTTTAAATGACAATATCAAACCTGCCTCAACCACTTCTGCTGGAAGCTCGTTCCACACAGCTACCACTCTCTGAGTAAAGAAGTTCCCCCTCATGTTACCCCTAAACTTTTGCCCTTTAACTCTCAACTCATGTCCTCTTGTTTGAATCTCCCCCACTCTCAACGGAAAATGCCTATCCACATCAACTCTATCTATCCCCTCATAATTTTAAACACCTCTATCAAGTCCCCCCTCAACCTTCTACATTCCAAACAATAAAGACCCAACTTGTTCAACCTTTCTCTGTAACTTAAGAGATGAAACCCAGGCAACATTCTAGTAAATCTCCTCTGTACTCTCTCAATTTTATTTACATCTTTCCTATAATTCGGTGACCAGAACTGTAAAGAAGGCAATCCAGTGGCTATACTTCATTAGAAGTTTGAAGAGATTTTGCATGGCAATAAGTACACTCAAAAACTTCTATAGATGTACTGTGGAGAGCATTCTGACAGGCTGCATCACTGTCTGGTATGGGGGAGGGTGGGGCTGCTCCACAGGACCGAAAGAAGCTGCAGGGGGTTGTAAATTTGATCGGTTCCATCTTGGGTACTAGCCTACAAAATACCCAGGCCATCTTCAGGGAGGGGTGTCTCAGAAAGGCAGTGTCCATTATTAAGGACCTCCAGCACCCAGGGCATGCCCTTTTCTCACTGTTACCATCAGGTAGGGGGTACAGAAGCCTGAAGGCACACACTCAGTGATTCAGGAACAGCTTCTTCCCCTCTACCATCCGATTCCTAAATAGACATTTAACCCTTGGATACTACCTCACTGTTTTTAAATATACAGTATTTCTGTTTTTTGCATGTTTTTAATCTATTCCATATGCGTATACTGTATTGATTTACTTATTTATTTATTATTTGTATTTTTTTTCTTTTTCTATTTTATGTATTGCATTGAACTGCTGCTGCTAAGTTAACAAATTTCATGTCACATGCCTGATAATAAAAATGATTCTGATTCTGATTCTAAATATACTCAGTGGCTACTTTAATCGGTACCTCCTGTACCTAATAAAGTGGCCACTGAGTGTATATTCACGGTTTCTGCTGCTGTCGTCCATCCACTTCAAGGTTCGACATGTTGTGTGTTCAGAGATGCTCTTCTGCACACCACTGTTGTAACGTGTGGTTATTTGAGTTACTGTCACCTTCCTGTCAGCTTGAACCAGTCTGGCCATTCTCCTCTGACCTCTCTCAGTAACAAGGCATTTTCACCCACAGAAGTTCTGATCACTGGAAGCTCTTTGTTTCTCGTACCATTCTCTTTAGTCCCTAGAAACTGATGCATATGTAAATCCCTGGAACAGATTCTGAGATTCTCAAACCACCCCATCTGGCACGAATAACCATTCCACAGTCAAACTCACTTAGATCAGACTTCTTCCCCATTCTGCTGTTTGGTCTGAACAATAACTGAACCTCTTGACCATGTCTGCATGCTTTTATGCCTTCAGTTGCTGGGCAAGTGCACGGGTGTACCTAATAGAGTGGCCACTGAGAGTGCATTATCAATAAGGTAAATATTAGGATACTGTTCTTGCAATGTGTAAATTTGGATTTGTACATACCATCTACATTGAGAATATTAGTCACTATTTTCACTATTTTTTAAAGATACAGACTAGCTTCATTTATCACAAGTACATCAAAACACAGTAAAATGTGTTGTTTTTGCATCAACGACCAATACAATCCAGCTCACAAGCATTGCCACACATTCTGGCACCAACACTGTATGCCCACCGTTTACTAAACCTCACCTGTACATCTTTGGGAATGTGGGAGGAAACAGGAGCACCCAGAGGAAACCCATGCGGCAGATATTGAACCCCGATCAGCAATATGTGGTGCCATAAAGCGATTGGGTTAACTGCTATGCTACAGTGCTGCTCAGCACACAAACACTATATATGCCTTAATCTTTCACAGACACAGCAACAAGTTTACATCATACGTTGTGTGGTTCCAGCCCTCTACGCAAGGTGCAACACAACACCACTACTGGACAAAGGAAGATTGATAGTTTCTAGGCTGCAGTTAACTTGTTCAATTGAACAAGAATGGGAAAGAGATGAAATCACCGCTGTCCAGAATAAGAAATTTCAAATTTAGGCCCAGGTGCTTTCCTTTAATGAATGGCTCTTTGTAACAAGGAACAGTTATGACTTTCCGCTACACTGACTTTTACAAATTGCAAGTGATCACTTCAGAATTCGATTACAGCCCTTATCAAATCTTACTCACTGAGCGCATTTCTGATGTAAAACCTTGTAAGGGAAGACTACATTAATACTCCAGATGAAACAGATTGTTGGCACATAGACAAAAAAATCCCTTCGAGCCAAGGAACACTGAGATGTTCCTTTAACTCTGATTCTCCAGAGTTCAAAGTTCGAAGTAAATTTATTATCAAAGTACAGATACGTCACTATGTACAAACCTGAGATTGAATTCTCTTGCAGACATTCACAGTAAATACAAGAAACATAATAGAATCTGTGAAAGACCGCACCCAACAACAAACAGCCAATCTGCAAAAAAAAAGCACCATGATGATAACAGGTTTTACATTGGAGGGAGAAAATGAGGCATTCATCGTGTGGATAGTCAGAAGCTTTTCTCCAGGGCTGAAATGGCTAGCATGAGAGGGCACAGTTTTAAGGTGCTTGGAAGTAGGTACAGAGGAGATGTCAGGGGTAAGTTTTTTACTCAGAGAGTGGTGAGTGCATGGAATGGGCTGCCGGCGATGGTGGAGGCAGATATGATAAGGTCTTTTAAAAGACTCCTGGATGGCTCCCACATGGAGCTTAAAAAAATAGAGGGCTATGGGTAAGCCTAGGTAGTTCTAAGGTAGGGACATGTTCGGCACAGCATTGTGGGCTGAAGGCCTGAATTGTATGTTTCCATGTAAGTTCCTTATTTGTAGCCACAAGAGCAGGGGGAGGTCCAGGGTTCTAGTTCAAGTCCAAGTTGATTGTCGTCTGGCTGTATATAAACACAACCAAACAAAACAGTGTTTCTCTGGTCCACAGTGACTCACAAAACATATATCACATAAACCAAAAAATAAACTAGAATACGAAATACATGTAGTGCACAACACAAGAAAACGGTTAACAGCTCGCTGTCCTAGTGACGAGACCTCAGTGTGGCCGGGTACCGTGGGAAGAAGCTGTTACCCAGTCTGACAGTCCCAGTCCTGATGCCCCTGTACCTCCTTCCCGATGGTAGTAGGTCAGAGAGATTGTGGGATGGGTGGTCGGTAAATGTCACAAATAGGAGGGAGGGAGACCCTGGTGGGTTTGATAGCCTCGTGCAGAGCTGGACCAGTGCATTCAGTGGAGGGTCTCTCCTCAGACTGGGGCACGGGAGAGAGAGAGAGAGGCATTCCCACCCTTGGGTCACCAGTCCCAGGTACTTCCCTGTTCCTCACTGAAGACTGACAGCTCAGGAAATCAGAATCAAAATCAGGTTTATTATCCCCGACATTTGTTGTTTTGTGGCGGTATAGTGCAAGATATAATAATAAAAAATCACTGTAAGTGAGAAAGGAAATATAAAAAATAAATAAGAAGTGCAAAAGATAGCAAAATAGTGAGGTGTGTTCATGGGTTCAATGTCCATTCTGAAATCTGATGACAGAGGGGAAGAAGCTGTTCCCATAATGTTGAATGCGTATCTTCAGGCTCCTGTACCTCCTCCCTGATGGTAGCAGTGAGAAGAGGGCATGTCCTGGGTGATGGGGGTACTTAAAGACAGACGGTACCTTTCTGAGGCATTGCCTTTTGACCCAGATGCCAGTTATATACAGGCCTCCCAACAGTAGCTGGGATGTGAACCACAGATTACAACAGGAAATAGAAAAGTCAAGTCAAAAAGGGCAATGTTATGATATTCCTGCGAGACTTCAACTTGCCGGTCGATTGGGAAAATCAGATTGGTAATGGATCACAAGAGAGTGAGTTTGTTGAATGCCTACAAGATGGCTTTTCAGAGCAGTTTGCCATTGAGCCTTCTCGGGGATCAGCTGTATTGGATTGGGTGTTATGTAATGAACCAGGGGCAACAAGGGAGCTTAAGGTTAAGAAGCCCTCAGGGAAAACTTATTTTAGAAGCAGGTACTTACTTTAGAAATTACCTGAGGTTACCCATAGCCCTCTATTTTTCTAAGCTCAATGTGCCTATCCAGGAGTCTCTTAAAAGACCCTATTGCATCCACCTCTACCACCATCGCTGGCAGCCCATTCCAGGCACTCACCACTCTTTTCATAAAAAACTTAGCCCTGACATCCCCTCAGAACCTATTTCCAAGCACCTTAAAACTATGCCGCCTTGTGTTAGCCATTTCAGCCCTGGGAAAAAGCCTCTGGCTATCCACACAATCAACGTCTCTCATCATCTTGTACACCTCTATCAGGTCACCTCTCATACTCTGTCATTCCAAGGAGAAAAGGCCAAGTACACTCAACCTATTCTCATAAGGTACGCCCTCCAATCCAGGCAATGTCCTTGTAAATCTCCTCTGCACTCTCTCTATAGTAACTACATCCTTCTTGTAGTAAGGTGACCAGACTGAACTCAAAATGGGGTCTGACCAAGGTAACATTACCTCACAACTCTATAGCTGTAACATTATCTCACAACTCTTGAACTCAATCCCATGGTCAATGAAGGCCAACACACCATATGCCTTCTTAACAACACTGTCAACCTGCACAGCAGCTTTGAATGTTCTATTAACATGGACCCCAAGATCTCTCTGATCCCCCACAATGCCAAGCATCTTACCATTAATGCTATATTCTGTCTTCAAACTTGATATACCAAAATGAACCACTTCACACTTATCTGGGTTGAACTCCATCTGCCACTTCTCAGCCCAGTTCTGCATCCTATCAATGTCCCTCTGTAACCTCTGACAACCCTCCACACTATCCACAACAACCCCGACCTTTGTGTCATCAGCAAATTTACTAACCCACCCCTCCACTTCCTCATCCAGGTCATTGATAAAAATCTCAAAGAGAAGGGCTCTCAAAACAGATCCCTGTGGCACACCACTGGTCACCGACCTCCACGCAGAATCCTTTTAGAATGGAGATGAGAAGGAATTTTAGAAAAGAGATGAGAAGGAATTTTTCTAGCCAGGCAGGTGAATCTGGGGAATCCTTTGCCATAGGCAGCTGTGGAGGCAGAGTTTTTATGTATATTTAAGGTAGAGGTTGATAAATTCTTGATTAGTCAGGGCAAGAAAGGTTACAAGAGACAGCAGGAGATTGGGGTCAAGAGGAAAATTGGATCAGCCATGATGAAATGGTGGAACAGACTCAATCGGTCAAATGGCCTAATTCTGCTCCTATATCCTGTGGTCTTATTGTCTTACTATCTGCCAAGTTTCATGAAGAGAAAGGCCAAGTTATCTACTGGCTACTATTTTTACATACACATTGATGGGCTGGTTAAGAAGAATGTGCTGTAATGGCTGTCATTTGTCAGGGGGATTGAGTTCAAGAGATGTGAGGTAATGTATCAGCTGGAAAAACACTGATTAGACCACACTTGGAATATCCCTTCCTACTTATGTTCGTGACACTTCTCATGCTCTGAAACCTTTCAATGATTTTATGTTCCCTGGCCCCCACTGCTTTATTTTCACCATGGATGTCCAGTCCCTATATACTTCCATCCCCCATCAGGAAGGTTTCAAAGCCCTCCGCTTCTTTTTGGATTCCAGACCTAACTAGTTCCCCTCTACCACCACTCTGCTCCGTCTAGCGGAATTAGTCCTTACTCTTAATAATTTCTTCTTTGGCTCCTCCCACTTCCTCCAAACTAAAGGTGTAGCAATGGGAACCCGTATGGGTCCTAGCTATGCCTGCCTTTTTGTTGGCTTTGTGGATCAATCTATGTTCCAAACCTATTCTGGTATCTGTTCCCCACTTTTCCTTCGCAACATCGATGACTGCATTGGCGCTGCTTCCTGCACGCATGCTGAGCTCGTTGACTTTATTAACTTTGCCTCCAACTTTCACCCTGCCCTCAAGTTTACCTGGTCCATTTCCGACACCTCCCTTCCCTTTCTAGATCTTTCTGTCTCTGTCTCTGGAGACAGCTTATCCACTGATGTCTACTATAAGCCTACTGACTCTCACAGCTATCTGGACTATTCCTCTTCTCACCCTGTCTCTTGCAAAAATGCCATCCCCTTCTTGCAATTTCTCCATCTCCGCCGCATCTGCTCTCAGGATGAGGCTTTTCATTCCAGGACGAAGGAGATGTCCTCCTTTTTTAAAGAAAGGGGCTTCCCTTCCTCCACTATCAACTCTGCTCTCAAACGCATCTCCCCCATTTCACACACATCTGCTCTTACTCCCGCCACCCCACTAGGAATAGGGTTCCTCTTGTTCTCACCTTTGGCGAGACCCGACGCAGACTGGGAGATCGTTTCGCTGAACACCTACGCTCTGTCCGCCAGAGTAAGCAGGATCTCCCAGTGGCCACACATTTTAATTCCACGTCCCATTCCCATTCTGATATGTCTATCCACGGCCTCCTCTACTGTAAAGATGAAGCCATACTCGGGTTGGAGGAACAACACCTTATATTCCATCTGGGTAGCCTCCAACCTGATGGCATGAACATTGACTTCTCAAACTTCCGCTAATGCCCCACCTCCCCCTCGTACCCAATCCGTTATTTATTTATATACACACATTCTTTTTCTCCCTCTGTCCCTCTCACTATACCTTTTGCCCATCCTCTGGGCTTCTTTCCCCCTCCCCCTTTTCCTTCTCCCTGGGCCTCCTGTCCCATGATCCTCTCATATCCCTTTTGCCAATCAACTGTCCAGCTCTTGGCTCCATCCTTCCCCCTCCTGTCTTCTCCTATCATTTTGGATCTCCCCCTCCCCCTCCCACTTTCAAATCTCTTACTAGCTCTTCTTTCAGTTAGTCCTGACGAAGGGTCTCGGCCCGAAACCTCGACTGTACCTCTTCCTAGAGATGCTGCCTGACCTGCTGCGTTCACCAGCAATTTTTAAGTGTGTTGCTTGAAATTCCAGCATCTGTAGATTTCCTCGTGTTTGCGTCTTGGAATATTGTGATCAGTTCTGGTCACCTTATCAAGGCTGTGGGAGCTTTAGAGAGAGTGCAGAGGAGATATAATACACCTCCCTGATTGAAAGTATGTCTTCTGAGGATAGGTTTCGGGCATTTCTCTCTGGAGTAAAGGAGCATGAGGGGTGACAATAGAGGTGTACGAGTTAATAACATGCATTGATCAGGTTAAGCCAGAGACTTTCCCCCAGGGCGGATATGGCTCATACAAAGGGGCATAATTTTAAGATGATTGGAGGAAAATATAAGGGAGATGTCTGAGGTTTTTTTTTTACACAGAGATGGGTGGGTGTGTGGGAAACCCTGATGGGGTGGTGGTAAAGACAAATACATTAGGGACATTTACAAGACTCTTAGATGGGCACATGGATGATAGAAAAATGGAGGGAATGTGGGAGGGAACGGTTGGAGTTGGTACAACATTGTGGGCTGAAGGGCCTATACTGTGCTGCAGTGTTCAATGTTCTAATATCCTGCCACAACCTCCAGAACAACAGGATGCAGGAACCCACTCTTGCCAGCAGCACAGCTGAAGTTCCCACCATGAAGGAGAAACCGGATGTAGGATTGGGGGAGAGTTGCCCCTGATGCCCCCCTTGTCGTGGGGTTTCAATCCAGATGTAGGGTTGGGGGAGAGTTGCCCCTGATGCCCCCCTTGTCCTGGGGTTTCAAACCGGATGTAGGTTTGGGGGAGAGTTGCCCCTGATGCCCCCTTTGTCCTGGAGTTTCAAACCGGATGTAGGGTTGGGGGAGAGTTGCCCCTGATGCCCCCCTTGTCCTGGGGTTTGATAGGTCCAACCTGAGGCACCTTTCACTGGCCACATTTGGGAGACGAGGTGACGCTCTGCTCTCAGAAATCCTCCCAAAAGCTCTAGAACGATTGCAGGCCACACTGCTTGACTAGAACACTGAGGGCATTCCAGAGTTCAGAGTACAATCCTCCGTAAGGAGTTTGTACATTCTCCCCGTGACCCCTGAGTTCCTCCAGGTGCTCCAGATTCTCCCATTGTCCAAAGACACATTGGTTGCTAGGTTAACACATCGGTTGCTAGGTTAATTTGGGGATTGTAAATTGTCCCGTGATAGGGCTAAGGTTAAGTCGGTGGGTTGCTGGGCAGTGTGGCTTCGTGGCTGCACCCAAATAAGGACAGAAAACAACACCAGATTACAGACTCTTCATCCCACAATGTTGTGTTTTCTGTATATTACATTATACCTCTGCAGGACAACTGTGAATTTTCAGTGTCACCATGTGGAATTGGCTACTGGTACAGAGGTGCAATTCCCAAGTAATCAGAACTATTCAAAAGCTCAATTCTGAATAAGAAACATCCTGATAAAGGGTCTCAGTCCAAAATGTCCTCTCTGTAGATGCTGCCTGACCTGCTGAGTTCCTACAGTATTCTGTGTGGACTTCCAGCATCTGCAGAATCCCTTGTGTTTATGGCGAGTATATAATCTCAGTTTGCTCAAGGTCCAAAACACAAACAACCATAAAAACGGACTGTTTCTAACAGTCAGCCAACCTTGACCATATTACTGTTGACAGGCACACAGAGACAATGTGAACTAATTCAGTTCAACAGAGGAAACCTGATTTCACAGCTGATTATATTACTATTCACCAAATACTAATTTGTCTTTAATCACTCATATTATTGGATGTTGACAGAACTGTACTGGAAGAAATAATTAATTACCCAAATGTGAAGACAAGATTTGATTTGTCAGTATCCATAAGAGTCTTGACAGATGACTCAGCCATTGCCCAGACCGGCTACCCTCATTATATTACACCAAATGTGTTGCACATTATATTACATGGACCACATTACACTCATTATAATACACTGACTGCATTACACATTATAATACACTGACTGCATTACACTCATTATAATACACTGACTGCATTACACATTATAATACACTGACTGCATTACACTCATTATAATACACTGACCGCATTACACATTATAATACACTGACCGCATTACATAGAAACATAGAAAATAGGTGCAGGAGTAGGCCATTCGGCCCTTTGAGCCTCCACCGCCATTTATTATGATCATGGCTGATCATCCAACTCAGAACCCCGCCCCAGCCTTCCCTCCATACCCCCTGACCGCCCTAGCCACAAGGGCCATATCTAACTCCCTCTTAAATATAGCCAATGAACTGGCCTCAACAGTTTCCTGTGGCAGAGAATTCCACAGATTCACCACTCTCTGTGTGAAGAAGTTTTTCCTAATCTCGGTCCTAAAAGGCTTCCCCTCTATCCTCAAACTGTGACCCCTCGTTCTGGACTTCCCCAACATCGGGAACAGTCTTCCTGCATCTAGCCTGTCCAATCCCTTCAGGATCTTATACGTTTCAATCAGATCCCCCCTCAATCTTCTAAATTCCAACGAGTACAAGCCCAGTTCATCCAGTCTTTCTTCATATGAAAGCCCTGCCATCCCAGGAATCAATCTGGTGAACCTTCTTTGTACTCCCTCTATGGCAAAGATGTCTTTCCTCAGATTAGGGGACCAAAACTGCACACAATACTCCAGGTGTGGTCTCACCAAGGCCTTGTACAACTGCAGTAGTACCTCCCTGCTCCTGTACTCGAATCCTCTCGCTATAAAAGCCAGCATACCATTCACCTTTTTCACCGCCTGCTGTACCTGCATGCCCACTTTCAATGACTGGTGTATAATGACACCCAGGTCTCGTTGCACCTCCCCTTTTCCTAATCGGCTATCATTCAGATAATAATCTGTTTTCCTATTTTTGCCACCAAAGTGGATAACTTCACATTTATCCACATTAAATTGCATCTGCCATGAATTTGCCCACTCACCCAACCTATCCAAGTCACCCTGCATCCTCTTAGCATCCTCCTCACAGCTAACACTGCCACCCAGCTTCGTGTCATCCGCAAACTTGGAGATGCTGCATTTAATTCCCTCATCCAAGTCATTAATATATATTGTAAACAACTGGGGTCCCAGCACTGAACCTTGCGGTACCCCACTAGTCACCGCCTGCCATTCTGAAAAGGTCCCGTTTATTCCCACTCTTTGCTTCCTGTCTGCTAACCAATTCTCCACCCACACCAATACCTTACCCCCAATACCGTGTGCTTTAAGTTTGCACACTAATCTCCTGTGTGGGACCTTGTCAAAAACCTTTTGAAAATCCAAATATACCACATCCACTGGTTCTCCCCTATCCACTCTACTAGTTACATCCTCAAAAAATTCTATGAGATTCGTCAGACATGATTTTCCTTTCACAAATCCATGCTGACTTTGTCCGATCATTTCACCGCTTTCCAAATGTGCTGTTATCACATCCTTGATAACTGACTCCAGCAGTTTCCCCACCACCGACGTTAGGCTAACCGGTCTATAATTCCCCGGTTTCTCTCTCCCTAATGTGTATTACACATTATAATACACTGACCTCATTACACATTATAATACACTGACTATATTACACTCATCATATTACACTGACTATATTACACTCATTACACTGACCAATTACACATTACACTGAACGCATTACACTCATTATAATACACTGACTGTATTACACATTATAACACACTGACCACATTACACTCATTATATTACACTAACCGCATTACATATTATAATACACTGACCACATTACACATTATAATACACTAACCGCATTACACATTATAATACACTGATCACATTATTATATTACACTGCATTACACTCATTATAATACATTGACCGCATTACACATTATAATACACTGACCACATTACACATTATATTATACTGACCGCATTACACATTATAATACACTGACCGCATTACACATTATAATACACTGACCGCATTACACTCATTATAATACACTGACCGCATTACACTCATTATAATACACTGACCAATTACACTCATTACATTATATTACACTGACCGCATTACACTCATTATAATACACTGACTGCATTATATTACACTGAATGGTGCACTTGTTGGACCATAGATCATAAGACATAGGAGCAGAATTAGGCCACCTGGCCCATCGAGTCTGCTCCACCATTCAATCATGGCTGATCCTTTTTTCTATTTCCTCCTCAACCCCAGTTCCCTGCCTTCTCCCCGTAAACTTCGATGTCATGTCCAATCAAGAACCTATCAATCTCTCCCTTAAATACACTCAACGACCTGGCCTCCACAGCTGCATGTGGCAACAAATTCCACAAATTCACCACTCTTTGGCTCAAGAAATTTCTCCACATCTCTGTTTTGAAAGGGCGCCCCTCTATCCTGAGGCTCTGCCCTCTTGTCCTAGACTCTCCTACCATAGGAAACATCCTTTCCATATCTACTCTGTCTAGGCCTTTCAACATTCAAAAAATTTCAACGAGATCCCCCAACATTCTTCTGAATTCCAGCGAGTACAGACCCCGAGCCATTAAACATTCCTCGCATGATAACCCTTTCATTCCTGGAATCATCTTTGTGAACCTCCTCTGGACCCTCTCCAATGCAGCACATCTTTTCTTAGATCAGGGGCCTGAGATAGAGAGCGAGACAGACAGAGAAACAGATAAACAGAGAGAGAAAAGAGGGACAGACAGACAGAAGCAGAGACAGAGAGAGACACAAAGAGAGAGAGACAGAAAGAAAGACAGACACAGAGAGAGAGAGAGAGAGAGAGAGAGAGAGAGAGAGAGTGTGTGTGTGTGTGTGTGTGTGTGTGTGTGTGTGTGTCAGACAGACAGAGTTGTGGAAAATCTAGCATACCAACTCCTACAATTATGACTTTCTAGGAGAGCATCCCTTTTGATACCTTGTAAACTGTGGTCTAGTAATCTATTTGTTAGTTTCAGCACGTACCCTTGTAAACTGGCTACTGAATGAATAGTGTGCTTTTCTCATAGAATTTAAATTTGTTTGTTCTGGATATCGGCAGAAGAGCCTGCAGTAATCAATGCGATGCTTAAAAAAAGGACTGATGACAAATGTTTAGTCAAGGCCAGGTTTCATTGTCTCAAGTACATTGAGAGGACGAGATAAAGCGGATGTGGAGAGGATGTTTCTGGTGGTGGGGGTATCCAGAACTAGAGGGCACAGCCTCAAAATTGAGGGGAGACCCTTTAGAACCGAGACAAGGAGGAATTTTTTTAGCCAGAGGGTGGTGAATCTGTGGAATGCTCTGACACAGACTGCAGTGGCAGGCTAAGTTCGTGGGTATAGTTAAAGCGGAATTTGATCATTTACTGATCCGTCAGGGCATCAAAGGATATGGCGAGAAGGCAGGTGTATGGGGTTGTGTGGAATCTGGGATCAGCCATGATGGAATGGCAGAGCAGAGTCGATGGGCTGAATGGCCTAATTCTGCTCCAATGTCTTATGGTTGAAGTACATGTGAAGAGGGGCAACGAAAAACGCTTGCAGCACCATCGCAGGTACTGTTGCAGGAATGCTGCATCAGATAAGCAGCATTCACAAAGAAAACAGAAATTATGCACAGAAAGAACACAACTAAAATACAAAAAATTGATTGTAGTGCAGATTGATCAAAATAATCACAGTGCTGCTGTATTGAGGTAGTGATTAGTGATTCGATGGTGGTTCAAGATCCAGATGGTTTAAGGGAAGTCGCTGTTCTTGAACCTGGTGGTGTGGGACTTCAGGCTTCTGTAACTCCTGCCTGGTGGTAGCTGTGAGAAGATGCCGTGGCCCGGATGGTGGAGATTTTTGAAGATAGTTGTTGCCTCCTTGTGGCCGTGCCTCCTGTAGATAGTACCGATGGTGGGAATGGATGTGCCCATGATATACTGGGCAGAGTCGACTACTCTCTGCCCTTTCTTGCGATTCTCTACATCTGAAGTGCTGTACCAGACCATGGTGCAACCAGTCAGGATACTTTCAATAGTACATCTGTAGAAGTTGCTGCAGAGTGACAGGTAGAATGCCCTTAACCTCCTCAGAATGTAAAGAAACTGAAGCCTTGTATTTGCATCTATGTGATGGTCACAGGACAGGTAAACCTGTTGATTCTCTCCATTGTGAATTCATCAATGTAGACTGGCACAAGTTCACCCTCTCTGTACTGTGAATATATCAATGTAGACTGGCACATGTTCACCCTCTCTGAGCTGTGAATCTATTGACGTAGACCGGGACATGTTCATTATCTCTCCACTGTGGACCCATTGATGTAAACTGGCACAAGTTCGCCCTCTTTGTGCTGTCAATGCACCAATGTAGACTGGCACATGTTCACCCTCTCTTTGATCCTCCACACTGCCAAGCATTTTACCAATAATCCAACATTGTGTCTTCAAATTTGGCCTACCAAAATGAACCACTTCACATTTATCTGGGTTGAACTCCATCTGCCACTTCTCAGCCCGGTTCTGCATCCTATCAATGTCCCTCTGTAACTTCGACAACCCTCCAGGCTATCCACAACACTCCCAACCTTTGTGTCATCAGCAAACTTACTAACCCATCCCTCCTACCTCTTCATCCAGGTAATTTATAAAAATCACAAAGAGGAGGGGTTGCAAAGCAGGTCCCTGCAGAACACCACTTGTCACCGACCTCCATGCTGAATATGAACCTTTAGACACTAGAATACTACAGCACAGTACAGGCCCTTCAGCCCTCGATGTTGTGCCGACCCATATATTCCTTTAAAAAAAGTACTAAACCCACACTACCCTGTAACCCTTTATTTTTCTTTCATCCATGTGCCTGTCCAAGAGGCTCTTAAATACCTCTAATGTTTTAGCCTCCACCACCATCCCTGGCAAGTCATTCCGGGCAATACAACCCTCTGTGTAAAAAACTTAGCCCTGATGTCTCCCCTAAAGTTCCCTCCCTTAACTTTGTACGTATGCCCTCTGGTGTTTGCTATTCATGCCCTGGGAAACAGGTACTGGCTATCCACCCTATCTATGCCTCTCATAATCTTGTAGAACTCTATCAAGTCCCCTCTCATCCTTCTACACTCCAAAGAGAAAAGTCCCAGCTCTGCTAACCTTGCCTCCTAAGACTTGTTTTCCGATCCAGGCAACATCCTGATAAATCTCCTCTGCACCCTCTCCATAGCTTCCACAACCTTCCTATAATGAGGTGACCAGAACTGAACACAATACTCTAAGTGTGGTCTCACCAGAGATTTGTAGAGTTGCAACATGACCTCTCTACCCTTGAACTCAGTCCCCCTATTAATGAAGCCTAGAATCCCATAGGCCTTCTAAACTATCCTATCAACCTGTGCAGTGACCTTGAGGGATGTATGGATTTGAACCCCAAGGTCCCTCTGTTCATCCACACTCTTAAGTAACCAACCATTTACACTGTACTCAGCCTTCTGGTTTGTCCTTCCAAAACACATCACCTCACACTTATCCAGATTGAACTCCATCTGCCACTTTTCTGTCCAACTCTGCATCCTGTCTATATCGTCTTGTAACCTTTGACAACCTACAGCTCCATCCACAACTCCTCCAATCTTCGTGTCATCCGCAAACTTACTCACCCATCCTTCCGCCTCTTCATCCAGGTCATTTATAAAAATCACAAATAGCAGGGGTCCCAGGACAGATCCTTGCAGCACTCCACTAGTCAACAACCTCCAGGCAGAATACTTTCCTTACACTACTACCCTCTGCTTTCTTCCTTTAAGTCAATTATTTATCCAAACAGCCAAGGTTCCACTGATCCCATGCCTCATGACTTTCTGGATGAAGTCTCTCATGGGGGAGCTTGTCAAGTTCCTTGCTAAAATCCATGTAGACCACATCTACCGCCCTACCCTCATCAATTTTTTTTGTTACTTCTTCAAAAAACTCAATTAGGCTCGTGAGGCACGACCTTCCCTTCACAAAGCCATTCAATAGGTGGTGCCTCAGGGTGGCATAGATCATTAAGTATCATCACCACCCAGGAGGAGGTACAGGAGCCTGAAGGTGCACACTCAAAGTATTAGGGACAGCTTCTTCCCCTCTGCTATTTGATTGCTGAATGGTCAATGAATACGACCCATTTTCTCTCTTTTTGCATTACTTACTTTTTTCATATTTCTTATTGTAGTTTGTCATAACTTTTTATATATTGCACTGTACTGCTGCCCCAAAACAAAAACATTTCACAACATACGTCAGGGATAATCAACCCAATTCTGATAAGTGCCCTGTCATTTCTCAAATAATATCCGGGGATCTTTCACTGCACAGGAAAGGGTATGTAAAGCCTTAGTTTAAAGACTCACTTAACCATATAACAATTACAGCACGGAAACAGGCCATCTCGGCCCTTCTAGTCCGTGCCGAACTCTTACTCTCACCTAGTTCCACCGACCTGCACTCAGCCCATAATCCTCCATTCCCTTCCTGTCCATATATTTATCCAATTTAACTTTAAATGACAACATCGAACCTGCCTCAACCACTTCTGCTGGAAACACATTCCACACAGCTACCACTCTCTGAGTAAAGAAGTTCCCCCTCATGTTACCCCTAAACTTTTGCCCTTTAACTCTCAACTCATGTCCTCTTCTTTGAATCTCCCCCACTCTCAATGGAAAAAGCCTATCCACGTCAACTCTATCTATCCCCCTCATAATTTTAAATATCTCTATCAAGTCCCCCCTCAACCTCCTACGCTCCAAAGAATAAAGACCCAACTTGTTCAACCTTTCTCTGTAACTTAGGAGATGAAACCCAGGTAACATTCTAGTAAATCTTCCCTGTACTCTCTCAATTTTGTTACATCTTTCCTATAATTCGGTGACCAGAACTATACACAATACTCCAAATTTGGCCTTACCAATGACTTGTACAATTTCAACATTACATCCCAACTCCTATACTCAATGCTCTGATTTATAAAGGCCAGCATACCAAAAGCTTTCTTCACCACCCTATCCACATGAGGTTTCACCTTCAGGGAACTATGCACCATTATTCCTAGATCCCTCTGTTCTACTGCATTCTTCAATGCCCTACCGTTTACCATGTATGTCCTATTTTGATTAGTCCTACCAAAATGTAGCACCTCACATTTTTCAGCATTAAACTCCATCTGCCATCTTTCAGCCCACTCTTCTAACTGGCCTAAATCTCTCTGCAAGCTTTGAAAACCTATCTCATTATCCACAACTCCACCTATCTTAGTATCATCTGCATACTTACTAATCCAATTTATCACCCCATCATCTAGATCATTAATATATATGACAAACAACATTGGACCCAGTACAGATCCCCGAGGCACACCAGTAGTCACCGGCCTCCAATTTGACAAACAGCTATCCACCACTACTCTCTGGCGTCTCCCATCCAGCCACTGCTGAATCCATTTTACTACTTCAATATTAATACCTAATGATTGAACCTTCCGAACTAACCTTCCGTGTGGAACCTTGTCAAAGGCCTTACTAAAGTCCATATAGACAACATCCACCGCTTTATCCTCGTCAACTTTCCTAGTAATCTCTTCAAAAAATTCAATAAGATTTGTCAAACATGACCTTCCACGCACAAATCTATGTTGACTGTTCCTAATTTGAAAGGCAACATTTCAGTTTGGGTCATTAGTGTAGGAGTCATGTACAAAAATGGTAGTCTCCATTACTGACTGAAGGTTGAAGAGCACCAAATCAGAGTCATAGAGGACAACAGCACAGAAACAGGCCTTTCAGCCCATCTAGTTCATACCAAACTATTATTCTGCCTACTCCTATTGACCTACACTGGGACCATAGCTCTCTACACCCCTCCCATCCAAACTTCTCTCAAATGTTGAAATCAAACTTGATTGTTCCACTTCCACTGGCAGCACATTCCACACTCTCATCGCCCTCTGAGTAAAGAAGTTTCCCCTCATGTTCCCCATAAACTTTCACCTTTCACCCTTAACCCATGACCTCTAGCTCTGGGGGCTGGGGGTAGGGGTGGGGGGTGAAGACTGGGACAACAGCAGTTGGTATGTGGAGATGTGGCTGGTACGTGCAGGGCAAAGATGGAATGTAGACAGTGGTAGCCTGTGTTGTTCATCCACATTGTGGAACTGGAGGGTAGGTGTTGGTGCTGAGGGAGTATTGGGTGCCTTGACACCTGGACTGGTGTGCTGAGGGGTGTGAACAGGAGGGCAATTGTCACACCTATAGAAGAATAGCTTTAACTCATTATCCCTTTCACGGCTGCATTCCAAGGCTTCACAGCTGGGCTGATTGATGTTCTTCATGCCTCTTCACACCTCCCGTGTGCTCCTCTGCACAAGCTTGTCCTCCAGCTCTCCCCGTATTCCTCTTTAGCCACCTTGATCTTCTCCATTAGCTCCATCTGCACACGTTTCAATCCTTTCCTGTCTCCTGATCTAAGGGCTCTCTTTCTGTGGCTGAGAAGACGCACCCTAACAGCACTGTGGGTGTACCTGCATCTCAGGGACTGCAGCGGTTCAAGAAGGCAGCTCGTCACCACCTTCTCAAGGGTATCAAGGGATAGGCAATAAATGCTGGCTTAGCTGGTGACACCCACAACACAGGAGCCCCTCAGGGCTGTGTACTAAGCCCCCTCCTTTACTCTCTGTAAACCCATGTCTATGTCGCCACCCACAGCTCCAATATGCCAATTAAGTTTGCTGACGACACTACACTGATTGGCCTAATCTCAAATAATAATGAGGCCGCCTACAGGGAAGAAGTCATCACCTTGACACAGTGGTGTCAAGAAAATAACCTCTCCCTCAATGTTGCAAAAACAAAGGAGCTGGTTGTAGATTGCAGGAGGAATGGAGACAGGCTAACCCCTATTGACATCAATGGATCTGGGGTTGGGAGGGTGAACAGCTTTAAATTCCTCAGCATAAACATCACTGAGGATCTCGCGTAGTCTGTTCATTCCAGCTGTGTGGTGAAGAAGGCACAAGAACACCTCTTTCACCTCACACAGTTGAAGAAGTTTGGCTTGGGCCCCCAAATTCTAAGAACTTTCTAGAGGGGCACAATTGAGAGCATCCTGACTGGCTGCATCACTGCCTGATATGGGAAATGTACTTCCCTCATTCGCAGGACTCTGCAGAGAGTGGTGCGGACAGCCCAGCACATCTGTAGTTGTGAACTTCCCATGATTCAGGACATTTACAAGGACAGGTGTGTAAAAAGGGCCCATAGGATCATTGGGGACCCGAGTCACCCCAACCACAAACTGTTCCAGCTGCTACCATCCGGGAGATGGTACCACAGCATAAGAGCCAGGACCAGCAGGCTCCAGGACAGCTTCTTCCACCAGGCGGTCGGAATGATTAATTCATGCTGACACAACTGTATTTCTATGTTATATTGACCATCCCATTGTACATAATATTTATTATAAATTACTATAAATTGCACGTTGCACATTTAGACGGAGACGTAACATAATGATTTTTACTCCTCGTGTATATGAAGGGTGTAAGTAATAAAGTCAGTTCAATTCAATTCAAATGAATAAATAAAGAAAAATCAGTAACTCCATTAATGTCCTCACCATATGGTTCACCAATCACATTCCAGTCACCTCAAAGCAGCCCTTTAAGGCCTCTAGTGCCTCTGGAGCCCATTTCTTTACTATCTTGGTGGTAGCTGGTTGTTGCTGTACTTCGGTCATGAAGTGAACCATGTTGTGATCCGATGGGGGAAGAGCTGTGGAGCTATATCCATCTTTAACCTTTAATGTAGTGTTATATCACTGTGTCAAACACTACACAATACTATAAGATTACCTAAGATCTTCTAGCAGCTTCTGTCTCCGCTGGTCTGCTTTTGATCTATATATTACCACCGTTGCCGAGTGACAAGACATACTGAGGGTTGTCCAAAGACAGCTAAATTAAAATACCATTGGATAAAATGCTCATGCACTCACATTAAACTTTCAATTTTGAATTAATTTTTAAAAAGAACATCAAACCTGCCGTTCCTGGTGTCGTGTTGTCGCATGTTTTTGATAAAGTGAATCTTCTTAAAGCTCTTTGGTCTGGGAGAACCTGACAGAGTCCGACATCTGGAAAAAAAACAAGTTAAACATAAGTCATGAGACTGAGTGAGAGCAAGTCCCCCCACCTTCAGTAATTGGTGCGTGACAGAAATCCGGACTGGTGGTCCCATAGGGTCCACACCAGTTCTGAGACTGATTAAATTAAATCCCCCCACCCTCAGTAACTGGTGTGTGAGATCCACACCAATAATGTGAGCGAGACTGATTCCCATGGAGGGCACATGATAGTTACATAACCAATCTTTGTAGATTGTATGAGTACCCCACACACTCAGTGACAACTGGAATCAGCCCATCATGTGGCAGCGGCTCAATGCGTGAAAGCATGCAGACACGGTCAAGGGGTTCAGTTGTTAAAAAAAAACATAGAAAACCTACAGCACGATATAGGCCCTTCGCCCACAAAGTTGTGCCGAACATGTCCCTACCTTAGAAATTACTAGGCTTACCTATAGCCCTCTATTTTTCTAAGCTCCATGTACCCATCCAAAAGTCTCTTAAAAGACCGTATTGTATCTACCCCCACCACCGTTGCCGGCAGCCCATTCCACGCACTCACCACTCTCTGAGTAAACAACTTACCCGATATCTCCTCTGTACCTACTCCCAAGCACCTTAAACCTGTGTCCTCTTGTGGCAACCACTTCAGCCCTGGGGAAAAGCCTCTGGCTATTCATACGATCAATGCCTCTCATCATCTTATACACCTCTATCAGGTCAACTCTCATCCTCCGTCTCTCCAAGGAGAAAAGGCCAAGTTCACTCAACCTATTCTCATAAGGCATGCTCCCCAATCCAGGCAACATCCTTGTAAATCTCCTCTGCACTCTCTCCATAGCATCCACATCTTTCCTGTAGTGAGGCGGATGGGAAGATTATTCAGATTAAACATCAGAAATTACAAAGAAATGTGATCTAAGTGACTTTGACCATGGAATGATTGTTGGTGCCAGATAGGGTGGTTTGAGTATCTCAGAAACTGCTGATCACTGGGATTTTCACACAAAACGATCTCTAGGGTTTATAAGGAATGGTGTGAAAAACAAAAAAATCCAGGGAGCTGCAGTTGTGTGGGTGAAAATGCCTTGTTAATAAGAGAATCAGAGGAGAATGGGCACACTGATTCAAGCTGACAGGAAGGGGACAGTAAACCAAATAGACATATTTAATAACAGTGGCGTGCAGAAGAGGATCTCTGAACGCACAACACATCTAACCTTGAAGTGGAGGGACTACAGCAGGAGAAGGTCACGAACGTACACTCTGTGATCCCTTCATTCCGTACAGGAGGTATGTAATAAAGTTGCCACCAAGTGTTTACTTTTCCGTGAAGAATGGATCTTTTGCAATGTAATCCTTCAATGCATCAATAGTTCATCCTTGATATTGTAGAGCTGGGACGAATCTACCTGAGGCAACAACTCAGCATGTCTGCAACATTGCAGTTTGATGGAATGGATGTGATTCACTTGCATTCTGGGCAAAAGAGTGGTTTCACAATACTGAGAGAGCCTCCATTGGTCAGGGTCCACCACGGACATTATGTCCCAGCTTTCTACATGATATGCAAGCCAGACCAGTACGATATGGAGAGCAAACTGTTGCCCATGCAGCAGGCTCCTCCTCTCCACACAGCTGAACAAAGGAAAGGCAGAGACCAACGCAGTTTGGCACCAGTGGCATCACAAGAATTGCCAGTCAACATTGAACAGCATAGGACTGCCTTAGGGACTCCAGCTCCAGATTTTTCCTCAGGGTTTACTCCTGATGCCTTCCCCATGAGTGGGTATAGCCACAAGGCAGTGGAGGTTTGAGATCAGAGTTTTCCTTCTCCTAGCCAACCACGGCTGATGAGCCCCATCTGCTCAAAGTGACTGGTTTTAAGGCGCCAGTAACCCACCTTTTTTCCTTCTCCTGTCAACAGAAAAAGTTCTACTGGGCTGAGCAGTGTAACGTGCTTCAAGGTTTCACTGCTAATGTAATGGTTTCTCTGTAGCAGCAATGTTTGGGTTACATCTAGAGATAATGGGGGCTTTGGAATGTGCACCATCCAATGAGAAGAATGTTGATCTTCCTGTCAGTCTGAGAGAAGGGATTTTGTGGTCTTTTGTTGGGGAGAGATGGAGAGAGAGGATGCGAGTGGAGAGAGTTGGTAGACCGCCAGACGGAGTGGATTTGGACTGGAGGGTCCGTGGGTCCATGACGCTCAGAGAAGATCGACGGGGAACAAATGGATGGAAACGTGAGCTCCAACGTGCACATTAGACTGTTTCATTGAAATGGGCCCCTTTCTTTTTTTTTGTTTCTTTACTAACCTTTAGTCAAATTGAAAATTATAAAGCTCAGTCGTTGAATTGCATATTGTATACTGTTTGTTATTTCGTGGTACTGATTTGTAACAGGGAACACATCACGCAGCATCCACCCAAACAAGATTTCTCAAGTTGGGCTGGGCCGGAGGCTGTCTTCCCCAAGATTAAGCCGCTAGTCGAACCTGAGGGTTACAGTAGTTAAGTCACACGTGAAGGCCAGGAGCTGGACTTGGTTGTCAGAGGCTGTTTGAGACACATGCATTGGGAGCACAGTGGAACTGATCCCCACTACTGCCTCTCACACCCCAGCACCAATGACAACCCGAACGAATCATAATACTGCAGCATTAGAACTGTGTCACAAAGTCAAGAGTGCTTCTGTTATCACCAATCATTTTCATACCTCCGCAATGGGGCATTTTCCTCAATGTCTTCCAGAGTCTCCAATGAAGAACGCTGAGAAACCAAGCGGCGCCTGGAAGGAACAAGACCACACAATGAAACTCTGCTATACATACTCCAATTCAACCCACAATGACTGAGGAACAATCTCTGCACCTGCGGATCAGTACAGGACAGAACTGCTATTTCAAAAAAAAATCCTTTGGTAATTTTGCACCGGAAACAATATTTAGAAATATTATTTTTGGCCAGAAATGTCACAGTGTGTTTCTCTGGATTTTCAGCATCTGCACAATCTTTTGTGCTTAATGTTTAGAAATTCCTCTTTTTCTGTGGTGAAATTTCTGAAACCAAATTATACGAACTTGGACAGGTTGTGGGGGAGAACACACAGACAAATTGTACAAGTGTCATCAGAGATCTTTCATCATGGACCAGAATGGTCTATGTTCTACTACCCAGCGAATGTTGAAATGCCTTGATAGAGTGGAGACGGAGAGTATGTTTCCTATAGTGGGGGAGCGTAGGACCAGTGGGCACTGCCTCAGAATAGAAGGACATCCATCTAGAACAGAGATGAGGAGGAATTTCTTTAGTCAGAGGGTGGTGAATCTGTGGACTTCATTTTTACAGATGACTTAGAGCAGAAGTTGATAGATTCTTGATTAGTCAGGGCAGGGAGAAGGCAGGAGAATGGGGTTGAGAGGGATAATAAATGAGCCATGATGGAATGGAAGAGCAGACTCAACGAGCCAAATGTTCTGATTGTGTTCCTATGTCTTATAAGACCATAAGACATAGTAACAGAATTAGACCATTTAGCCCATCAAGTCTGCTCTGCCATTCAATCATGGCTGATGCCTATTCCGCCCCCCCCCCCCTCAGCCCCACTCCCTGGCCTTCTCACCGTAACCTTGGATGCCATGTCCAATCAAAAACCTAACACACTCTGCCTTAAATACACCCAACGTCCTGGCCTCCACAGCTGCCTGTGGTAACAAATTCCACAAAATCACCACCCTCTGGCTAAAGAAATTTCTCCGCATCTCTGTTTTAAATTAACGCCCCTCTATCCTAAGGCTGTGCCCTCTCGTTCTAGACTCCCCCACCACGGGAAAAGTCTTTTCTACACCAACTCTATCTAGGTCTTTCAAAATTCGAAAGGTTTCAATGATATACCCACTCATCCTTCTAAATTCCAGCAACACAGAGCTATCAAACATTCCTATATGATAACCCTTTAAACTTCTCCAATGCCAACATACAGTATCTTTTCTAAAATGAGCGCCCAAAACTGTACAGTACTCAAGGTGAAGCCTCACCAGTGCCTTATAAAGCCTCAGCATCACATCCCCGCTCCTGTATTCTAGACAGCTTGAAAAGAATGCTAACATTGCATTGCCCTTCCTCACCATGCAAACGTCACTCCACTCGTTAAAAGGGAGAAAGGCAAAATAAAGGAAATTATAGGCCAGTTAGCCTAACCTCAGTGGCTAAGAAAACGTTGGAGTCCATTATTAAGGATGAGGTTTTGGGGTACTTGGAGGCTAATGTGAAAAGTAGTCAAAGTCAGCATGGTTTCTATAACGGAATATCTTGCCAAAGCTGTTAGAGGTCTTTGACGAAGTAACAAGCAGGGTGGACAAAGAAGAGGCAGTGGATGTCATTTACCTGGATTTTCAGAAGGTATTTGTTAAGGTGTCACACATGAGGCTGCTTAACAAAATAAAATCCGGTGGCATTACAGGAAAGATACTGGCATGTATATAGAGGAATGGCTGACAGACAGGAGGCAGCGAGTGGGAATAAAGGGGTCTTTTTCTGGTTGGCTGCCAGTGACTAGTGGTGTTCCTCAGGGGTCAGTATTGGGATCACTAATTTTCACGTTGTTTATCAATGATTTGGATAATGGAATTGACAGCTTTGTGGCAAAGTTTGTGTGGAAGATACAAAGGTAGGTGGAGGGGTAGGTAGTGCTGAGGAAGCAATGCGATTGCAGCAGGACTTAGACAAATTGGAAGAATGGGCAAAAAAGTGGCTGATGGTATACAGTGTTGAGAAATGTATGATAATGCATTTTCGTAAAAGGAACAATGGTGCTGACTATTATCTAGATGGGGAGAAGGTTCAAACATCAGAGGTGCAGAGGGCCTTAACAGTCCTCGTTCAAGACTCCCAGGAGGTTAAATTACAGGTTCAGTCTGTGGTAAAGAAGGCAAATGCAATGTTGGCATTTATTTCAAGAGGAATAGAATATAAAAGCAAGGAGATAGTGCTGAGCCTTTATAATCACTAATCAGGCAGCGCTTGGAGTATAGTCAATAGTTTTGGGCCCCGTATCTCAGAAAGGATATGTTGTCATTGGAGAGAGTGCAGAGGAGGTTCACAAGCATGATTCTGGGAATGAAGAGGTTAACATGAGGAACGTTTGCAGATTGGGGCCGGAAACTGGAATTAAGAAGAATGCGCGGTGATCTCATTGAAACCTACCAAATGTAGAAAGGACTAGGTAGGTGGAGAGGATGTTTCTCACAGTAGGGGTATCCAGAACTAGAGGATACAGTCTCCAAATTGTGGGGCGACCTTTTACAACAGAGATAAGGAGGAATTTTTTTTATAGAAGAGATTAATGAATCTGTGGAATGCTTTGCCACAGACTGCAGTGGAAGCCAAGTCCATGGGCATATTTCAGGCAGAAGTTGATCATTTCCCAATCGCTTAGGGCATCAAAAGATATGGCGAAAAGACAGTGTATGGGGTTGAGTGGGATCCAGGATCAGCCATGATGGAATAGTGGAGCAGACTTGATGGGCTGAAAGGCCTAATTCTGCAACCATGTCCAATGGTCTTCTGGTCTTCTGGACTCTACCTGCAACTTAACCTTCAGGGTGTTCTGCACAAGGAATCCCAAGTCCCTTTGCATCTCAGATTTTTTGATTTTCTCCCCATTTAGAAAATAGCCTGGACATTTATTTCAAATACCAAAGTGCGTGATAATGCATTTTCCAATGTTGCATTTCATTTCTCCGAATCTGTCTAAGTCCTGCTGCATCCTACTTGATTGCTCAACACCACCTGCCCTCCACCAATCTCCGTATTATCTGCAAATCTGGCAAAAAGCTTATCGATCCCATCATCTAAATTATTGACATACAGCACAAAAAGAATTGTCCCAACACTGACCCCTGCGGAACATCACTAGTCACTGGCAGCCAAGCAGAAAAGGTTCCTTTTATTCCCACTCTTTGCCTCCTACCAATCAGCTAATGCTCTATCCATGTTAGTAACTTTCCAAGCTCTTAACTTGGTAAGCAGCCTCATATGTGGAACTTTGTCAAAGGCATTCTGAGAGTGCAAATATACAACATCCGCTGCATCCTCTTTATCTATCTTACTTGTAATCTCATCAAAGAATTCCAACAGGTCTGTCAGGCAGGATTTTCCCTGAAGGAAACCATGCCGACTTTGTACTATCTTGTCCTGTGTCACCAAGTGCTCCATCACCTCATCCTTAACAATTGACTCTAACATCTTCCCAACCACAGAGGTCAGGCTAACTGGTCTATAACTTCTTTTCTGCTGCCTTCCACTTTTCTTAAAGAATAGAGTGACATTTAAGAAATCATATGGTGCATTGGCCTTCATCAATCATGGGATTGAGTTTAGGAGCTATAATATTGCAGCTATATAGGACCCTGGTCAGACCCCACTTCAAGTTCTGTGCTCAGTTCTGGTCGCCTCACTACAGGAAGGATGTAGAAACCATAGATTAGATTATTAGATTACGAGGACACTCAGTCCTCGTTTATCGCCATTTAGAAATGCATGTATTAAAAAATGATACAATGTTCCTCCGGTATGATATCACAGAAACACAAGACAGACCAAGACTAAAACAGACAAAAACCACATAATTATAACATATAGTTACAACAGTGCAAAGCAATACCATAATTTGATAAGAGCAGACCATGGGCACGTTAAAAAAAAGTCTCAAAGTCCTAATAGCCCCAACATCTCACACAGATGGTAGAAGGGAGAAACTCTCCCTGCCATGAGCTTCCAGCGCAGCAAACTTGCCGATGCAGCATCCTGGAAGCACCCGACCACAGTCCGACTCTGAGTCCGTCCTCTGACTAGCCCTCCGACACCGAGCACTAAGCACCATCTCTGCCGAGAGCTTCGACTCTGGCCCCAACCACCAAGCAACAGGCAAAGCCGAGGATTTGCGGCCTTCCCCCCGGAGATTTCAGATCACACAGTCGCAGTGGCAGCGAAGCAGGCATTTCAGAAGTTTCACCAGATGTTCCTCCGTGCTCTCACATCTGCCTCCATCAAATCAGAATTGTGCACGGCCTCCTACTTGACAGATTACAGTTATCATCACCGGAGAGGCCGTGCGCGCTGCATCGCACTGCCATCTTCTCCTCCTCCCGAAAGGGTGCAGAGGAGATTTACAAGGATGTTGCCTGGATTGGGGAGCATGACTTATGAGAGTAGGTTGAGTGAACTCGGCCTTTTCTCCTTGGAACGATGGAGAATGAGAGGTGACCTGATAGAGGTGTATAAGATGATGAGAGGCATTGATCGTGTGGATAGCCAGAGGCTTTTTCCCAGGGCTGAAATGGCTAACACGAGAGGGCACAGTTTTAAGGTGCTTGGAAGTAGGTACAGAGGAGATATCAGGGGTAAGTTTTTTTTTTACACAGAGAGTGGTGAATGAATGGAATGGGCTGCCGGCAACATTGATGGAGGCAGATATGATAGGGTCTTTTAAGAGGCTACTGGACAGATACATGGAGCTCAGAAAAATAGAGGGCTATGGGTAAACCTAGGTAATTTCTCAGGTAAGAACACGTTCGGCACAGCTTGGTGGGCTGAAGAGCCTGTATTGTGCTGTAGGTTTTCTACGTTTCTGTTTGCAATTTTCCAGTCCTCTGGCACCATACCAGGGTCCAATGATCTTTTAACAATCATTACTAATGCCTCCACGATCTCTACCGACACCTCCTTCAGAATCCTAGTGTGCAGTTCATCTGGTCTGGGTGACTTATGTACTCTTAGGTCTTTCAGCTTTTTGAAAGACCTTAATTACCTTCTCCCTTGTAACAGTAACTGCACTTCATTCTCTTCCCTCATGCACTTCATCATCTGGCACACTGCTAGTGTCTTCCACAGTGAAGACTGATTCAGTTCATCTGCTAGCTCCTTGTCCTCCATTATTATTTGTCCAGCCTCATTTTCCCTTAGGGAACAGTGATCACAATATGATCAAGTTCGCTTTGAAATCTGAGAAGGAGAAACTTAATTCCAATGTGTCAGTATGACAGTGGAATAAAGGAAATTGCAATGGCATGGGAGAGCAATTGGCCAAAGTTGGCTGGATAAGGACTCTAGCAGGAAGGACAGCAGAACAGCAATGGCTGGAATTTCTGTGAAAAATGAGGGAAGTGCAAGACAGATATATTCCAAATAAGAAGAAATTTTTAAATGGAAGAAGGACACGACCATGGCTGAAAATTGAAGTCAGAGCCAAAGTTATAGAAAAAGAGAGGGCATACAAGGAAGCCAAAGCTAGTGGGAAGACAGAGGATTGGAAAGCTTTTAAAAACTTGCAGAAGGAAACTAAGAAGGTCATTAGGAAGGAGAAGATGAATTATGAAATGAAGATGGTGACTAATATCAAAGAAGATATTAAAAGCTTTTTTGTGTATAAAGGGTAAAAGAGAGTTGAGGGTAAATATAGGACCAATACAAAATGACGGTAGACATATTGTAATGAGAGGTGCAGAGATGGCAGAGGAGCTGAATGCGTATTTTGCATCAGTCTTCACAGTGGAAGACATCTGCAGTGAAAATTACGACTGAGAAGGTGCTCAGGGAGCTTAATCGTTTGAGGGTGGATAAATCTCCTGGACCTGATGGAATGCACCCTCAGGTTCTGAAGGAAGTAGTTGGAGAGATTGCAGAGGCATTAATAACGATCTTCCAAGAATCGATAGATTCTGGCATTGTACCGGATGACTGGAAAATTGCAAATGTTACTCCGCTATTTAAGAAGGGTGGGAGGCAGCAGAAAGGAAACTATAGACCTGTTAGCCTGACATCAGTGGTTGGAAAGTTATTGGATTTGATTGTTAGGGATGAGATTACAGAGTACCTGGAGGTACATGACAAGATAGGCCAAAGTCAGCATGGTTTCCTGAAAGGAAAATCCTGCCTGACAAACCTACTGCAATTTTTTGAGGAAATTACAGGCAGGGTAGACAAAGGAGATGTAGTAGATGTGGTGTACTTGGATTTTCAGAAGGCCTTTGACACGGTGCTGCACATGCAAGGTAAGAGCCCATGGAATTACAGGGAAGTTACTAGCATGGGTGGAGCATTGGCTGATCAGCAGAAAACAGAGAGTGGGAATAAAGGGATCCTATTCTGGCTGGCTGCCGTTTTCCAGTGGAGTTCCACAGTGGTCGGTGTTGGGACCACTGCTTTTTATGATGTATGTCAATGATTTGGACTATGGGGTTAATGGATTTGTGGCTAAATTTGCCAATGATACAAAGGTAGGTGGAGGAGCGGTAGTGTTGAGGAAACTGAGTGCCTTCAGAGAGAACTGAGATGTGGAGAAATTACTTTAGTCAGAGGATGGTAAATCTGTGGAATTTGTTGCCGCGAGTGGCTGTGGAGGCCAAGTCATTGGGTGTATTTAAGGTAGAGATAGATAGGTTCTTGATTAGCCAGGGCATCAAAGGGTATGGGGCGTAGGCAGGGGAGTGGGAATGACTGGAAGAATTGGATCAGTCCATGATTGAATGGTGGAGCAGACTCAATGGGCTAAATGGCCTGCTTCTGCTCCTATATCTTATGGTCTTATGTCTCTTTTATTATTTTAAATCACCCCCCCCCCCCATTAGCTCTAACAAACCTGCTTGCAAGATTATTAGTTCCCCTCGGGTTTAGGTGCAATCTGTCACTTTTGACAGGTCACACCACCCCCAGAAGAGATCCCAATGATCGAAGAACCTGAAGCCCTGCCCCCTGCACCAGATCATCCTGTTTTCACCTTCACTGGAGCATGGCACAGGGAGCAATGCAGATATTACTACCTGGGAGGTCCTGCTTCTCAGCTTTCTACCTAGCTCTCCAAATTCTCTTCTCAGGATCTCTTTGCTTTTCCTTCCCATGTTATTGGTATCAATATGTATCAAGACATCTGGCTATTTTCCCTCCCTCTCCAAAATGCTGTGGATGTGATCCGAGACATCCCTCACCCTGGAACCTGGGAGGCAACATTCATTTAGGAGTCCCATGCACGTCCACATTATCTCCTGTCTGTTCCCCTGACTCTTGAGTTCCCTATCACTACCGCTCTTCTCTTCTCCTTCTTTCTCTTCTGCACCATGGACCCATGCTCAGTGCAGTAACCCGGTCTCCGTGGCATTCTCCTGGGAGGTCATTCCCCACAGCAGTATCCAAAGCCGTGTCCTTACTATTGAGCGGAATGGCTCTGCACAAATGGCCTCTTCACATTTCCATTTCTCCTGACAGTCACCCAGCTACTCGCCTCCTACAACTTAAGGAGTGATTTCTTCCCTGTAACTCGGATCAATGATCTCCTCACTCCCGAACAAGTCGAGGGGCATCCAGCTGCAGCTCCAGAGCCCTAACGTGGTTCTCAAAGTGCAGCAGCCGGACACAACATGCAGATGTAGTTCTCCATGAGATTCCCAGTCTTCCAGGAGACTCTGGCATGAAGAACACACAACAGCCACTTACTACATTGGGCACGGTAAGAGAAAACAGCAGGTAACGTTTGCTGAAATATATTTGGTAATTCAGTTCCAGACTGCTGGCTGATTTGTTCTTCTTGAGGTTTGTTGTAATCTTCCCCACTGTTGACTATTCATCCCACAAAATGAACATTCTATCACTTTGCAAAATTAGAAAAAGATGTTTTGTTTTGACTGAAGACTGAATTAATATACTGCAGATTTGGAACAGCTGTAGTGGTAGCTGTGATCCTTACAGAACACCCCTTGACACCTTCTGCCACGCAAATCTGCCAGCCTTCTCTAACTAACCATTCAATTGTGCCCATTTTGTTTATTTAGAGATACAACATGGAACGGGCCCTTGTTGCTCTTCGAGCCATGTCACCTAGCAACCCACCGATTTAACTATAGCTTAATCACAGGACACTTTACAATTATCAGTGAACCTACTAACTCTTTGGACTGTGGGTTGAAACCGGAACAGCCAGAGGAAACGGATGTGTAAACAGGAAGGAACATACAAACCTGTTTATAGAGGATGTTGGAATTGAACTCTAAACTCCAACACCAAGATGTAATAAAGTTCCGCTAACTGCTACGTTACCATGGCCTCTCATGTAGATTAGTGTTTGTCACCTTTAAATTTCAATTTTTTGTTCGATTTTATTCGCCATTAATGCACTTATGTAATGCCTCCTGTTTATTGGGAGACAGTTCACCCCATGCCGCCAGTCTGATCAATACTGAAGCAATGGAGATCGCTGATATTTTTGACACCTTCCTATCACAGCCTGTGATTGGACCAGCACAACTTCAATGTCAAAAGCAGAATCAGGTTTAATATTAATGGCATGTGTCATGAAAATTGTATGCAAAAAAACATAAATTACAATTTTTATATATATATTAAAAAAAAGTGAAATAGTGTACATTGGTTCATTGTCCATTCAGAAATCTGTTGGCAGAGGAAAGAATGCTGTTCCTAAAACACTGAGTGTGTGTCTTCAAGCTCCGGTACCTCCTCCTTGATGGTAGCAGTCAGACCCAAAGGCTTCTCAAAAAACAGGATGGACTGAACTGCTGATTCGGTGAAGGCAAAAGGTGGAGGTCTATGTTTCATGGATAAACTCTTCGTGGAGTTCAGATACTGTGTTCTGTCAAACTCTTGTTCCCACGCCCTGGAACATCTATCGATTAAGTGCTGACCATATACTTAACAAGAGAGTTGTCCTCTGTGACCCTGATCACAGTTTACCTACGGCCAAAAGCCAACGCTAATCAGGTACTTAAGATACTGAATGCTGCCATTGGGAAACAGCCCACCCCGACGCATTTCAGGTCCTATCTGGGAACTTCATTCAGGATTGATTGAAGAAATCTTTACCCAATTATCATCAGCATATAACCTGCAGCACCAGAGGTCCCAAGACACTAGACCACTGGTATATCAAGATAGGGAATGCCGACCATTCCATGCCCAGACTGCATTTTGGGAATTCTGATCATTTGGTTGTCTGCATACTGGCAGAGGCTGATGAGCAAGGCTCCAGAGATCAAGACAACAACGAGGTGGTTGTGGGAGACAGAGGAGTGACTGTGGGATTGCTTCGAGTCGTGTGCCGCACTCAAAGACTCATCAGAGGTTCTGAATGAATACAACACAGTCGTCGCAGACTTTCTTAACACATTTGTAGACAAGTGTGTCCCCACAAAATCATTCAGACTCTTCCCCAAGCAGAAGCCCTGGATAAACCGTCCGATCCAAAATATGCTAAGAGCCAGATCAAGGGCATTCAAGTCTGGCGACCAACTAAGATACAAGAGGTGCACATGAACTGCTGAAGGAACTCAGCAGGTCAGGCAGTATCTATAGAAAAAAGTGCAGTTGACGATTTGGGCCGAGACACTTCAGCAGGACTGGAGAAAAAAATGATGAGAAGTAGATTTAAAAGGTGGGGAAGAGGAGAGAAAAATACAAGGTGATAGTGAAACCTGAAGAGGGAGAAATGAAGTGAAGAGCTGGTGAAAGAGATACAGGACTGGAGAAAGGGGAATCTGATAAGAGAGGGCAGAAGGCCATGGAAGAATCCAAAGGGGGCAGGGTCACCAGAGGCAGGCGATGGGTGGGCAAGGAGATCAGTTGAGAGAGGGAAAAAAGGGATGGGAAATGGTGAAGGGGGGTTGAGGGGCATTACCAGAAGTTCAAGAAATCGAAGTTCATGCCATTAGTTTGGAGGCTACCCAAATGGAACATAAGGTGTTCCTCCACCCCGAGTGTGGCCTCCTTGCAACAGTAGAGGAGGCCATGGATTGACATATCGGAATGGGAATGGGAAGTGGATTAAAACTGGTGGCCATTGGGAGATCCTGCTTCTTCTGGTGGACAGTGCATAGGTGCTCGGTGAAGCAGCCTCCCAACCTGCGTCGGGTCTCACTGATGTACAGGAGGCCACACCGGGAGCACCAAGCACAGTAAATGACCCCAGCAGACTCACAGGTGAAGAGTCGCCTCACCTGGAAGGACTGTTTGCGGCCCTAATGGTAGTGAGGGAGGAGGTGTAGGGATAGGTGTGGCACTTGTTCCGCTTGCTTGTTGGGTGTATTTAAGGTGGAGATTGGCCACCACATCAAAGGTTACTGTGTTCAGTTCTAGTCATCTCACTGCTTCTGTGTTTAGTGCTGGTTACTTCACGACAAGAAGGATGTGGATACTATAGAGAGAGTGCAGAGGAGATTTACAAGGATGCTGCCTGGATTAGAGGATGTACCTTATGAGAATAGGTTGAGTGAACTTGGCCTTTTCTCCTTGGAGCGATGGAGGATGAGAGGTGACCTGATACAGGTGTATAAGATGATGAGAGGCATTGATCGTGTGATCGTGTGGATAGTCAGAGGCTTTTTCCCAGGGCTGAAATAGCTAACGGGGGGGGTGGGGGCATAGTTTTAAGGTGCTTGGAAATAGGTACCGAGGGGATGTCAGGGGTAAGTTTTTCAGACAGAGGGTGGTGGTGGTGGTGGAAGCGGATACAACAGGGTCTTTTAAGAGACTCTTAGATAGATACATGGAGCTTGGCAAAATAGAGGGCTATGTGCTAGGGAAATTCTAGGCAATCTCTAGAATGGGCTACATGGTCAGCACAACATTGTGGGCCGAAGGGCCTGTAATGCATTGAAAATTTCTATGTTCTCTATGTTTTATGTTACAGGAAGAAGGTCAGGGAGTGGGCTGAGGAGAGTAGAAAGGGTTAGCCTTGACTGAATGGCACAGCAGACTTGATGGGCCAAATGGCTTAAATCTGCCCCAATGTCTTATGGTCTTTTGGTCTTAAATTTGCCTTAATTTCCATTATATACTGCTCAACTGATTTGATTTATTGTCAATAATAAATAAGAAATCCCCCTTCGTCAATCTGCATTCACACCAAATTCAGGCGATCTAAGGCAACGCACACAAAATGCTAGAGGAACACAGCTGGTCAGACAGTATCCATGGAGGGGAATAAACAGCTGACCTTTCGAGCCAAGCCCTTCATCCGGACTGGAAAGGAAGGGAAATGTCAGAATAAGAAGGTGGACGGAGGGGAAAGAGGATAAACTACATGGTGATAGATGAGACCGGTGAGGGAGAAAGTGAGTGGGTGGGTGAGGGAGGATGAGGTAACAAGCAGAGAGGTGACAGGTGGAAAAAGTAAAGAGCTGAAGAAGAAGGAACATGATAGGAGAGGACAGCAAACCATAGGATAAAGGGGAGGAGGAGGGGGCACCAGAGGGAGTTGATAGGCAGCTGAGGAAAAGAGAGGAGTGAGAATAGGAAATGGAAAAATAGAAAATGGGAAGGGGGAGAAATTACTGGAAGTTAGAGAAATCAATGTTCATGCCATCAGGTTGGAGGCTACACAAACAGAATATGAGGTGTTGCTCTTCTGATCTGAAAGTGGCCTTGTCATGGCAGTAGAACAGGCCATGGACTGACATGTTGGAATGGGAATGAGGACTGGAATTAAAATGAATGGCCACTGGGAAATCCTGCTTTTTGTGAATGGAGCCAAGGTGCTCTACAAAGCAGTCGCAGTCCACCAATGTAAAGGAGACTACATCAGGAGTGCCAGATACAGTAGATTCACAGGTGAAGTGTTTGCTCACCTGGGAGGACTGTTTGGGGCCCTGAATAATGGTGACTGGCAGGTGTGCAGTTCTGCCATTTGCAGAGCTAAGTGCTACGAGGGAGATCAGTGGGGAGGGACAAATGGACAAGGGAATCACAGAGAGAGCAATTCCTACAGAAAGTGGTGGGGGCGGGGAAATTGAAGGTGTGTCTTGTGGTAGGATCCCATTGAAGATGACGGTTGCAAAAAATTATGTGTTGGAACTCCTCAAAGGATTTAATTTATAACTTGGCAAATGGATGATAGAAAAATGGAGGGCTACGTAGGAGGGAAGGGTTGATTAACTTGGAGTAGATTAAAAAGTCTGCACAATATTGTGTGCCAAAGGACCTACACCGTGCTGTAATGTTCTATGTTTCATACACTTTAATATGTGTTTTTTCTACCGTCTCCCCACTCCCTCAGATACTGAGTGCACTGTAACTCAGACATGACGAGTGCTCGAGGTCACACACAAAACCTCTCCAAGTACCTGCACCCAACTCTGACAGTCACACCCTCAATTTTTGTACATGTGTGTACCTGCGTTCAGAGTGAAACTATTCAGAATGATTTTCCAGGTACATTATTCTAAGCCAGAGGATTGCAACTCCAGGTACATTATTCTAAGCCAGAGGATTGCAAATGCCTGTGAGAAAATGAGGAAGTATGTTAAATATACTGTACATATTTTAATAACAAATTGAGTAACAATAAAATAATATAAACGACTATAGCCCGGTAGCATTCACATCTACAGTGATGAAATGCTTTGAGAGGTTGGTCATGTCTAGACTGAACTCCTGCCTCAGCAAAGACCTGGACCCATTGCAATTTGCCTATCGCCACAATAGGTCAACAGCAGATACAATCTCAATGGCTCTCCACATGGCTTTAGACCACCTGGACAACACAAACACCTACGTCAGGATGTTATTCATCAACTATAGCTCAGCATTTAATACCATCATTCCCATAATCCTGATTGAGAAACCTGGGCCTCTGTACCTCCCTCTGCAATTGGATCCTCGATTTCCTAACCAGGAGATCATAATCTGTGTGGATTGGTGATAATATCTCCTCCTCACTGACGATCAACACTGGTGCACCTCAGGGGTGTGTGCTTAGCCCACTGCTCTACTCTCTCTATACCCATGACTGTGTGGATAGGCATAGCTCAAATACCATCTATAAATTTGCTGATGATACAACAAATTGGTTGTTGGTTGAATCTCAGGTGGTGACGAGATGGCGTACAGGAGTGAGATATGCCAACTAATGGAGTGGTGTCGCAGGAACAGTATGGCACTCAACATCAGTAAGACAAAAGAGCTGGTTATGGACTTCTGAAAGGGTAAGACGAAGGAACATATACCAATCCTCATAGAGGGATCAGAAGTGGAGAGAGTGAGCAGTTTCAAGTTCCTGGGTGTCAAAATCTCTGAGGATCTAACCTGGTCCCAGCAAAATGATGTAGTTATAAAGGAGGCAAGACAGCGACTATATTTTGTTAGGAGTCTGAAGAGATTTGGTATGTCAACAAATACACTCAAAAATTTCTAGAGTTGTACTGTGGAGAGAATTCTGACAAGCTGCATCACTGTCTGGTATGGAGGGGCTACTGCGCAGGACCAAATGAAGCTGCAGAAGGTTGTAAATCTAGTCAGTTCCATCTTGGGTACTAGCCTACAAAGTACCCAGGACACCTTCAAGGGGCAGTGTCTCAGAAAGGCAGCGTCCATTATCAAGGACCTCCAGCACACGGGGCATGTCCTTTTCTCACTGTTACGATCAAGTAGGAGGTACAGAAGCCTGAAGGCACACACTCAGCGATTCAGGAACAGCTTCTTCCCCTCTGCCAACCAATTCCTAAATGGACATTGAACCCTTGGACACTACCTCACTTTTTTTATATATTATTTTTGTTTTTGCACTATTTTTAATCCATTCAATATACATACACTGTAATCAATTTATTTATTATTGTTATTATTTTATTTTGTTTCTTTTCTACTATATTATGTATTGCATTGAATGGCTGCTGCTAAGTTAACAAATTTCAAGACACATGCTGGTGATAATAAACCTGATTCTGATTCAGATTCTGAATAAATTTATTCTGACTGATCTGAAAGGAGGTGAATTCCTTCAAATAAAATGGGAACTGGAATTGTCTCAGAGTTTAAAAACTCTCATCAGTTCAGTAGTGATGACAGATTACTGGTGAAATCAGAGTAGGCCGCTTATAAAGGGAAAACACTTTTCACTGATCCTCAGTAAATGTGGCAATAACAAAACCAAGAAAAATACACAAAACGCTGGAGGAACGCAGCAGGTCCTTAGGAGACAGACAAGTGGGTAACAGTCAGGAGAAGAAGGTCAGATGCTAGAGAGTACCCCTGTGGCTGTCCCCTTAACAATAAGTACTCCAGTTTGAGTACTGTTGGGGAGGGGGCCAGACTACCTGGGGAAAACAACAGTGGCCGCACCTCTGGCACACAGTCTGGCCCTGTGGCTCAGAAGGGGAGGGAAAGGAAGAGGATGGCAGCAGGCAAGAGGTCCTGAAAACAGACTACAGGGAGTTAGGAAGGAAGTTGAGAAGCAGGACTTCAAAGGTAGTCATCTCGAAATTACTGCCTGTGCCACAAAAAGTGTGTATACAAATAGAGTGAGGTGGAGGATAAATGCGTGGCTGAGGGACTGAGCAGGGGGCAGGGATTCAAATTTCTGGATCAGTGGGACTTCTTCTGGGCCAGGAGTGACCTTTACAAAAAGGACGGGTTGCACCTGAATCTGAAGGGGACCAATATCCTGGAAGGAAGGTTTGCTAAGGCTATTCGGGAGAGTTTAAACTAGAAATTGCTGGGGGATGGGAACCGAACTGGAGATGGAGGAAGGGGCGGTTGGCTCACAATAGAGAAAGCATGGAGACAGTACGAGAGGGAAGATAGGAAGGTGATAGAAAAGGGATACGCTCAGACCGATGGTTTGAGATGTGTCTATTTTAATTCAAGAAGCATCATGAAAAAAGCGGATGAGCTTAGAGCGTGGATCAGTACTTGGAGCTATGATGTTGTGACCATCACAGAGACTTGGATGGCTTAGGGGCAGGAATGGTTACTTCGAGTGCCAGGCTTTAGATATTTCAGAAAGGACAGGGAGGGAGGAAAAAGAGGTGGGGGTGTGGCACTGTTGATCAGAGATAGTGTCACGACTACAGAAAAGGAGGAAGTCATGGAGGGATTGTCTACTGAGTCTCTGTGGGTGGAAGTTAGAAACAGGAAGGGGTCAATAACTCTACTGGGTGTTTTTTATAGACCACCCAGGGACATTGAGGAGCAGATAGGGAGACAGATTCTGGAAAGGTGTAATAATAACAGGGTTGTCGTGGTGGGAGATTTTAATTTCCCAAATATTGATTTGGCATCTCCATAGAGCAAGGGGTTTAGATGGGATGGAGTTTGTTAGATATATTCAGGAAGGTTTCCTGACACTGTAGAGGCTGTATTTGATCTGGTATTGGGAAATGAACCTGGTCAGGTGTCAGGTCTCTCAGTAGGAGAGCATTTTGGAGATAGTGATCACAATTCTATCTCCTTTACCATAGCATTGGAGAGGGATAGGAACAGACAAGTTAGGAAAGTGTTTAATTGGAGTAAGGGGAAATATGAGTCTATCAGGAAGGAACTTGGAAGCATAAATTGGGAACTGATGTTCTCAGGGAAATGTACGGAAGAAATGTGACAAATGCTCAGGGGATATTTACGTGGAGTTCTTCAAAGGAACGCTCCAATGAGACAGGGAAAGGATGGTAGTGTACAAATGCTGTTGTAAATCCAGTCAAGAAGAAAAGCTTACAAAAGGTTCAAAAAACTAGGTAATGATAGAGATCTAGAAAATTAAAAGGCTAGCAGGAAGGAGCTTAAGAATGAAATTAGGAGAAACAGAAGGGGCCATGAGAAGGCCTTGGTGGACAAAATTAAAGAAAACCCCAAGGCATTCTACAAGTATGTGAAGAACAAGAGGATAAGATGTGAGAGAATAGGACCAATCAAGTGTGACAGTGGAAAAGTGTGTACAGAACCAGAGGAGATAGCAGAGGTACTTAATGAGTACTTTGCTTCAGTATTCACTAAGGAAAAGGATCTTGGCGATTGTAGGGATGACTTACAGTGGACTGAAAAGCTTGAGTATGTAGATATTAAGAAAGAGGATGTGCTGGAGCTTTGGGAAAACATCAAGTTGGTTAAGTCGCCGGGACCGAATGAGATGTACCCCAGGCTACTGTGGGAGGTGAGGGAGGAGATTGCTGAGCCTCTGACAATGATCTTTGGCATCATCAATGGGGACAGGAGAGGTTCTGGAGGATTGGAGTGTTGTGGATGTTGTTCCTTTATTCAAGAAAGGGAGTAGAGATAGAGGGAGTGTTGCAAATGTTGTTCCCTTATTAAAGAAAGGGAGTAGAGACCAGTGAGGAAATTATAGACCAGTGAGTCTTACTTCAGTGGTTGGTAAGTTGATAGAAAAGATCCTGAGAGGCAGGATATATGAACATTTGGAGAGGCATAACATGATTAGGAATACTCAGCATGGCTTTGTCAAAGGCAGGTCGTACCTTATGAGCCTGTTTGAATTTTTTGAGGATGTGACTAAACACATTGATGAACGTAGAGCAGTAGATGTAGTGTATATGGATTTTAGCAAGGCATTTGATAAGGTACCCCATGCAAGGATTATTGAGAAAGTAAGGAGGCATGGGATTCAAGGGGACATTGCTTTGTGGATCCAGAACTGGCTTGCCCACAGAAGGCAAAGTGTGGTTGTAGATGGGTCAAATTCTGCATGGAGGTCGGTGACCAGTGGTATGCCTCAGGGATCTGTTCTGGGACCCCTTCTTTTCGTGATTTTTATAAATGACCTGGATGAGGAAGTGGACGGATGGGTTAGTAAATTTGCTGTATTGTGCTGTAGGTTTTCTACGTTTCTAGGTCAGTCAGCATCTACAGAGAGAAATGAAGAGTCAACGTTTTGGGCTGAGACCCTTCATCAGCACTGGAAAGGAAGGGGGTGAAACCAGAATAAGGTGGGGAAAGGTGAAGAAGGATAAACTGAGAGGTGATAGGTGCGACCAAGTGAGGGGTAAGGTGAGTGGGTAGGGGCACCTGGCTTCACCTATCATCTTCTAGCTTGTATTCGAGGTGACCTGATAGAGGTGTACAAGTTAATGAGAGGCGTTGATCATGTGGATAGTCAGAGGCTTTTTCCCAGGGCTGAAATTGCTAACACGAGAGGGCACAGTTTTAAGGTGCTGGGGAGCAGGTACAGAGAAGATGTCAGGGGTAAGTTTTTTTATGCAGAGAGTGGTGAGTGCGTGGAATGGGCTGCTGGCATTGGCGGTGGAGATGGATACGATAGGGTCTTTTAAGGGACTCCTGGATAGATACATGGAGCTTAGAAAAATAGAAGGCTATGGGTAAAGCCTGGGTAATTTCTAAAGAAAGTACATGTTCGGCACATCATTGTAGGCCAAAGGGCCTGTCTGGTGCTATAGGTTTTCTGTTTCTAAATACAGCAGGTGGGTTGCTGGGCTGTGTGACTTGTTGGACCTGGAGAGCCTGTTCCACGCCGCATCTCTCCTGTTCCCACATCCGATGAAACATTTGCAGCCAAGCATTCTGCCAATCCAGTTGGAAACATTGTGAACCCCAGTGAACGCGGAAGACAATCTATTATTCTTTAAAAGTGTTGAGTGATTTAGTTGAGCACTTCATGCATCATGCTCTGAGTCTGAATTGTACAATTAATGGCCATGCCACAGTACCAACCTTTTCTAAGCAGAGTTCTTATTCTGTTTGGTCAGCAGACCAGGCTCTCCGCCAGAGAAACAAACAATATCAACCTGTAATCCTGGTTTTGGAGCTGGCAGCCAGTAAGGGAAAGAGAGCCTTTGCATGAAACGACTGAGGTAGGAATTAAGCTGAAGACCGGATCAGTGCCTCCTCAATACAGTGACTTTTGGAAATTGCACGGAGCGTAATCTCACAGCAATCACTCATTGCCTGCTTCAAGAAGGCTTCAAATACACAAGTGCCCAAGAACAGTGTGGAGATCTGCATCAATGACTATCACCCAATTGCACTTACATCCAAAGTGATGAAGTGTTTTGAGAGGCTGGTATTGAAACGTAACAGCTCCTGCCTGAGAGGCGATTTGGATCCATTCAATTTGCCTACTGGTGGAACAGGTCCACAACAGATGCCATCACTCAGTCCGGGATTTTTACTCCTCATGTATACGAAGGATGTGAGGAAAAAAGTCAATTCAATTCATTTTTTTTTTTTTGCTGTGTGCGTGCGTGCTTCCATCCGTGTGTGTGCGATGTTGGCGGGACGACGTCTTTTTCATGCCTTTACAAGGCGCGGAGCCAGAGAGAGAGAGAGAGAGAGAGAGAGAGAGAGAGAGGGAGACTGTGTGGCTCGCCACTCCTCACACAGACATTTCGCAGTATTTTTCCCTTTATTTTACTTGGTTGAGTTGCGATCTTGAGCGGACCCGACTGGGCTCGAACCTGGGAACCTCCGTTCCAGAGTCCGGCACTGATGTCATTGCGTCACCAGCCGGCCCAAAGTCAATTCAATTCAATTCAATTCCACCTGGACAACAAACATGCATACATCAGATGTTCTTCGTCATTTACAGCTCAGCCTTCAATACCATCAACCCCACAAAACTAATCAATAATCTCCAAGACCTTGGCCTCAATACCTCAACAGGGCAGCGTGCTTTGCCCCCTGCTCTGCTCGCTTTATACCTACGACCGTGTGGCTGAGCACAGCTCCAATACTACATTCAAGTTTGCTGATGACACCACTGTTATAGGCCGAATCAAATGTGGTGATAAATCAGCATTCCAGAGGGAGATTGAAGATCTGGTTGAGAGGTGCCATAACAACAACCTCTCACCCATTGTCATCAAGACCAAGGTGCTGATTGTAGACTTCAGGAGGGGAAACCAGAGGTCCGTGAGCCAGTCCTCATCGGAGGATCAGAGGTGGAGAGGGTCAGCAACTTTAAATTCCTGGGTGTTACTACTTCAAAAGACCTGTGCTGGACCCGGCACATTCGTGCAAGCAACTGCGAAGAAAGCGCAGCAGCACATCGATTTCCTCAGGGGTTTGCAGGGACTCAGCATGACTTCTACCACTTTGGCAAACTTATATCCATATAACAATTACAGCACGGAAACAGGCCATCTCAGCCCTTCTTCTACAGGTGTGTACTGGAGAGTACATTGACCAACTGCATCGCAGCCTGGTATGGAAACACTTCAAGGAAAGATCCTGCAAAAAGCAGTAGATTTGGCCCAGTACATCACAGGTAAAGCCCTCTCCACCATTGAGCACATCTACAGAAGCATTGTCACAAGAAAGCAGCATGCACCATTAGAGATCCCCACCACCTAGGTCATGGTCTCTTTTCGATGTCGCCATCGCGTAGAAGGTACAGGAGCCTCAGGACTTGCACCAGCAGGTTCAAAAACATTTACTCCACCTCAACCATCAGGCTCTTGAATAATATACACAACATTACTTGCCCCATCACTGAAATGTTCCCACAGCGAATAATCTCAGTTTAGACCGTAAGACATAGGAGCAGAATTAGGCCATCCAGCCCAATGAGTCTGCTCCGCCATTCAATCACAGCTGATCCTCAGCCCTACTCCCCGGCCTTCTCCCCACAACCTTTGAAGCCGTGTCCAACCAAGAACCTATCAGGCTTTGCCTTTTGCCTTAAATATACCCAACAACCTGGCCTCCATACCTGCCTGTGGTACAAATTCCACAAATTCACTGCCCTCTAGCTAAAGAAATTTCTCCATATTTCTGTTTTAAATGAACACTCCTCTGTCCTGAGGCCCTCTTGTCCTAGACTCCCCCACCATGGGAAATACCTTTTCCGCATCTACTCTGTCTAGGCCTTTCAACATTCAAAAGGTTTCAATAAGATCTCCCTTCATCCTTCTAAACTCTAGCGAGTACAGACCCAGAGCCATCAAATGTTCCTCATGTGATAATGCTTTCATTCCCGGAATCATCCTTGCGAACCGCCTCTGGACCCTCTCCAATGCCACCATACCTTTTCTTAGATGAGGAGCAGAAAACTGCTCACAATACTCAAGGTGAGGCCTCGCCAGTGCCTTAAAAAGCCTCAGCATCACATCCCTGCTCTTATATTCTAGACCTCTAGAAATGAATGCTAACATGGCATTTACCTTCCTCACCACTGACTCAAACTGCAAGTTAATCTTTAGGGTGTTCTGCACAAGGACTCCCAGGTCCCTTTACATCTCAGATCTTTACATCTCAGATTTTTGGATTTTCACCCTGTTTGAAAAACAGTCTGCACATTTATTTCTACTACCAAAGTGCATGACCATGCATTTTCCAACATTGTATTTCACTTACCACTTTCTTGTCCATTCTCCTAATCTGTTTAAGTCCTTCTGCAGCCTACCTGTTTCAACACTACCTGCCCCTCCAACAATCTTCGTATCATCTGCAAAATTGGCTAAAGCCATCAATTCCATCATCTAAACCATTGATATATGATTTAGAAGCAGTCCCAACACTGATCCCAGAGGAACACTACTAGTCACTGGCAGCCAGCAGACAATCATCCTTTTTTCCCCCACTGACTGCCTCCTACCAATCAGCCAAAGCTCTAACCATGTTAGTAACTTCCCTGTAATACCATGGGCTCTTAACTTCATGTGTGGCACCTTGTCAAAGGCCTTCTGAAAGTCTAAATATACAACATCCACTACATCTCCCTTTATCTATCCTACATGTAATCTCCTCAAAGAATTCCAGCAGGTTCATCAGGTAAGGCCATTCGCATTTATGCATCTCCAAGTCTGCGGATGACACGAAGCTGGGCGGCAGTGTTAGCTGTGAGGAGGATGCTAAGAGGATGCAGGGTGACTTGGATAGGTTAGGTGAGTGGGCAAATTCATGGCAGATGCAATTTAATATGGATAAATGTGAGGTTATCCACTTTGGTGGCAAAAACAGGAAAACAGATTATTATCTGAATGGTGGCCGATTACGAAAAGGGGAGGTGCAACGAGACCTGGGTGTCATTATACACCAGTCATTGAAAGTGGGCATGCAAGCGATTATTTCAGTTATTCCTAAAGAGGGTAAAGATAAACTAGAATGTGGCAATTATCGGCCAATTAGTGTTCTTAATTTAGATTACAAACTATTTACATCTATATTAGCACACAGATTGGAAAAGCTTTTACCTGGCCTAATCCATTTAGACCAGACTGGATTTATTCAACAAAGACAAACACAGGACAACACAAGGAGAACTCTGCACATATTAGAACAGGTTAATAAGAACGAGACAGAGACAATGGTAGTAGGATTGGACGCTGAGAAAGCTTTTGATTCGGTTAGTTGGACATTCCTATACAGAGTGTTAGGAAGATTCGGCTTTCAAGAAAGGTTTATTAAAGTAATTCAGACTCTGTATGACAGCCCAACAGCCCGAATTAAGATAAATGGAGACCTCTCTGACTCCTTCATTTTAGAGAGAGGCACTAGACAGGGATGCCCAATTTCTCCTCTCCTTTTTGCGCTATATATTGAACCACTTGCCCAACTAATAAGACAGAGCGAAATCGTAAAAGGTATCAAGGTGGCAGGGATTGAACAGAAAGTGGCGTTATTCGCAGATGATGTTTTGGTCTATCTGAGTGAACCAGAAAAATCATTTATAGGATTGTTTACACTGTTGGATGACTTTGGGAAAATATCAGGTTATAAAATAAATGTAAAGAAAATGCAGGTTATGTCCCTAAATTATACACCATCCAAAAAATTGCAGGATACATACGATCTTAAGTGGGAAGCTAAATCATTAAAATATTTAGGAATAACCCTGCCGAAGGATCTTTCAACACTGTCACAGGTAAATTATGGGCCATTAATCTCAGAGATAAAAGCAGATATGCATAGATGGAATCTTATCCCCTTTTAAAGTTTAAATTCAAGGATAAATACTATAAAAATGAATATTCTTCCTCAGTTATTATATCTTTTCCGTACTTTACCAGTGGAGGTGGATGATAATCAATTCAGGGAATGGGACAAATGGATTTCCCGCTTCATTTGGCAAGGAAGGAAACCTAGAATTCGATATAACACTTTACAGTTAGGGAAGGAAAGAGGAGGTATGGTTCTTCCTTGCCTGAGAAATTATTTTTATGCCTCACAGATAACCCCTCTGTTATATTGGTGTAATAGGGAATATAAGGCTAGATGGAAGGAAATAGAATTTGGATTAGTTGACAGTTTTCCTCTTCAGGCCTCAATAGCTGACAAAGGATTGATGGCCCAGTTGGAAAAATTTAATAATGCTTGGATAAATCTTACATTAAAAGTATGGCAGAAGGTGGTTAATTCATGTGGAATTAATAACATGCTAAAACTCTTTAGATGGTGTGCATATGATACCGAATTCCTTCCCAACAGAGGAGATAAAAGATTTGAGCTATGGATAAAGAAAGGTCTTACAACCTACCTCTCATTTATAGATAAAAGAGTATTACAAAGTTTCCAAATCCTGCAGGACAAACATGGCCTAGAACATAATGACTTTTTTAGGTACCTTCAAATATGAAACTATGTTAACCAGAGTTGTAGATATACAGACCTATCAACAGTAGAATTAGAATTTTTCAAGATTCTGAATTCGGCTTGCAGTTCAATACCTAGTAAATCAGTTTCTCGCCTATATAATGCACTCTCCCATGCTAAAAATGTAAATACACTGTATATTAAAGAGAAGTGGGAGAAAGAAGCGGGGTTGGTACTTTCAGAGGAGGCTTGGGGGAAAATCTGCAGTTTTCAATGGTCCTCGACTAATTCTTTGACTTGGAGAGAACATTGTTGGAAAAACATTATAAGATACTTCAAGACCCCATATCAGGAAAAATATAAAGATACAAATGTGATGTGTTGGAGAAGGTGCGGCTCTAAGGAGGCAAATCATTTTCATATTTTCTGGGATTGCCCTAAATTAAGTCTATTTTGGGAAGGTATTCATAGAACATTAGTTAAGGTACTTAGGTCCCAGATACCTCTGAACTTTGAGACGCTCTATTTGGGGCATGTATTGTTCCTTGAACAGAAGGAAGATATAAAGTTGCTGCAGGCCCTCTTAGCGGCAAGTAAGAAATCAATCACTAGAAAATGGCTAAATCCAATACCACCTACATTAGAAGATTGGTACGAAATTATCTTGGAAATATTTTAAATGGAAAAGTTGACCTACTCCCTGAGAACTCAAAAAGAAACATTTTATCAAATCTGGAATAAATGGATTGAATATATAACCCCAATGCGAGCAGACTTTAGATGACTCTCCTAATGATTTATATTGCTCTTCTCATCAACACAGTAATATTGCTAACGTAAGCACCCCTAGTCTAAATGTTTGTTGTTGGTTTTTTTTGGAAAATAGAGAATTAACACAAGTAAAGGGAAAGATTTGGGAAAGGGATAAAAAAAATGAAAAAATTAAGTAAATAAGTACATAGAGATTGGATAATTATGTCTGCGGGCAGGAACAAGCACGAACAAATTGGGATATAAACACCTACAATGGTTGGTATATAGGCTTGTATGCAACATTTTGGACCAGTGGAAATGGTCCAGAAGGGTTGTATGGAAACTATTATTACCATTTTTCTTAACAACTAATTTCATTACTTAGCCTAATAGGTTAGATTTACCACAGTACATAATTATCTATTTAAATGTTTATTTTGCTTTTATATCATCTCAATGTGTACTTAAGAATGTATAAATAATTGTAGTTTTATACATATAAAAAAAATGGAAAAGGTTATATGTGTGAAAAAAGTACATGATAATTGTGAACTCCTTATCCAAATAAAAATAAAATTAAAAAAAAAAGAAAGTGGGCATGCAGGTACAGCAGGCGGTGAAAAAGGCGAATGGCATGCTGGCATTCATAGCAAGAGGATTCGAGGACAGGAGCAGGGAGGTACTACTGCAGTTGTACAAGGCCTTGGTGAGACCACACCTGGAGTATTGTGTGCAGTTTTGGTCCCCTAATCTGAGGAAAGACATCCTTGCCATACAGGGAGTACAAAGAAGGTTCACCAGATTGATAAAAGTTGCTGGTGAACGCAGCAGGCCAGGCAGCATCTCTAGGAAGAGGTGCAGTCGATGTTTCAGGCCGAGACCCTTCGTCAGGACAGCCTGAAACGTTGACTGCACCTCTTCCTAGAGATGCTGCCTGGCCTGCTGCGTTCACCAGCAACTTTTATGTGTGTTGCTTGAATTTCCAGCATCTGCAGCATTCCTGTTGTTCACCAGATTGATTCCTGGGATGGCAGGACTTTCAATGATGAAAGACTGGATCGACTAGGCTTATATTCATTGGAATTTAGAAGATTGAGGGGGGATCTTACTGAAACGTATAAAATCCTAAAGGGATTGGACAAGCTAGATGCGGGAAGATTGTTCCCGACGTTGGGGAAGTCCAGAACGAGGGGTCACAGTTTGAGGATAAAGGGGAAGCCTTTTAGGACCAAGATGAGGCAAAACTTCTTCACACAGAGAGTGGTGAATCTGTGGAATTCTCTGCCACAGCAAACAGTTGAGGCCAGTTCATTGACTATATTTAAGAGGGAGTTAGATATGGCCCTTGTGGCTAAAGGGATCAGGGGGTATGGAGGGAAGGCTGGTACAGGGTTCTGAGTTGGATGATCAGCCATGATCATACTGAATGGCAGTGCAGGCTCGAAGGGCCGAATGGCCTACTCCTGCACCTATTTTCTATGTTCCTATGTAAGATTTTCCCTTAAGGAAACCATGCTGACTTTGTTCTATCTTGTCCTGTGTCACCAAGTACTCCATCACCTCATCCTTAACTCCTTCCCAACTATTGAGGGCAGGCTAACTGGTCTATAATTTCCTTTCTGCTGCCTTCCTCCTTTCTTACAGAGTCACTTTAAGGACTCTTTATCTCATCATCTCACACTCTCGTTATTGATTGCTATTTATTTATATTTGCATTTGCACAATTTATCATCTTTGGCACCCAAGTTGACTCTTCATTGATCCTGTTATAGTTACTATAGTCGGCGGGAGGAGAAGATGGCAGCGTGCCGCGCGTGCGCAGCCCTCCGGTGATCTGTTAAATAGGGGCCGTGGACAATTCTGATTTGATGGAGAATGGACGTGAAAGCACAAAGGAACATCTGGAGAAATTTCTGAAACGCCCGTTCACTGCTGTCGTTACTGCGGGAATCTTTCGGAGGGTAGGCCTCAAAATCCCCGGCCTTGCCTGCTTTCAGCGACCGAGAAGGAGGTCGAATCGTTTGGACAGAGATGGCGCTCAGTACTCGGTGTCGGACAGCTGATCAGAGCTTGAAGTTTTCGGATGACTCAGAGTCGGATTGTGGTCAGCATGGCAGGGAGAGTTTTTCTTCCTTTTCCCATCTGCGTGAGATGTGGGACATTTGAGAAACTTTGAACTTTACTGTGCTCACGGACTTTCCTCATCAAGTTATGGTATTGTCACACTGTTTGTAACTATATGTATAATTATGTGGTTTTGTCAGTTTTTTCAGTCTTGGTCTGTCCTGTGTTTTGTGATAGCACACTGGAGGAAATAATGTATCATTTCTTAATGCATGCATTACTAAATGACAATAAAAGAGGACTACGTGTCTTCATAATCATCATCATATTCAATACAATTGCTGAGTATATCCACAAGGAAATGAATCTGAGCAACACACAGAAGATGCTGGTGGAACGCAGCAGGCCAGAGTGTGAGAGGGAGGATAGGCAGGTGATAGCGAAGGGACGCACTCAGCCCGATGGTATGAGATGTGTCTATTTTAATGCAAGAAGCATTATGAACAAAGCGAATGAGCTTAGAGTGTGGATCAGTACTTGGAGTTATGATGTTGTGGCCATTACAGAGACTTGGATGGCTCAGGGGCAGGGATGGTTACTTTGAGAGCCAGGCTTTAGATGTTTCAGAAAAGATAATTCCGTATCTTGCCATGAAAACCCCATGGTCCATGAGGTCATGAAGAGTCAACTCAATTTAACAACTGAACAACAAGCCACTCGTGAGACTTGGTTGCAGGAGGGGCAGGATTCCAGGATTCTGCTGTTTTAGATGCGACAGAGCAAACAGGATTTAAGACAGTGGGGTGGAATTACTAGTCAGAGAAAATATCATAGCAGTGCTTAATCAGGATAGACTGAAGAACTTGTCTAGAGAGGCTTTATGTGTGAAAATGAGGAATAAGAAAAATGTGACCACATTAAGGGGGCTATATTATAGAGAGATTGCAGACTGTTGAAAGAAGCATAAGGTTGTTACAGTAGGTGATTTTAACTTTCCACACATTGACTGGGACTCCCGTACTGTAAAAGGACTAGATGGAATAGAGTTTGTCAAATGTGTTCAGGAAAGTTTCCTTAATCAGTACATAGAATTCACAACGAGAGAGTGTGCAATACTTAATCTCCTATTAGGGAACGAGACAGAGCAGGTGACAGAAACTTGTGCAGGGGGACAATTTGCATCAAGTGACCATAATCACATTAGTTTCAAAGTAAATATGGAGAAAGACAGGTCTGATATACAGGCTGAGATTCGAAATTGGAGAATGGCCAATTTTGATAGTATCAAAAAGGATCAGGCAAGTGTGGATTGGGACAGCCAGTTTTCTGGCCAAGGTGTACATGGCAGGTGGGAGGCCTTGAAAAGTGAAATTTTGAGAGTACAAAACTCGTATGTGCCTGTCGAATAAAAGGTAAATATAACAAGGGTAGGAAACTTCGGTTTTCAAGGGCTATTGAGGCCCTGGTTAAGAAAAAAAGGAGGTGCATAGCAGGTATAGCCAGGTAGGAACAAATGAGGTGCTTATGGAGTTTGAGAAACGTAGGAGAACACTTAAGAAAGAAATCAGAAAGGCTAAAAGAAGGCATGAGGTTGCCCTAGCAGACAAGGTGAAGGAGAATCCGAAGAGATTCTACAGATATGTTAAAAAGAGCAAAGGGATTGCAAGGGACAAAAATGGCCCCCTGGAAGATCAGAATGGTAATCCGCGTGCAGAGCCAAAAAGAGATGAGGGAGTTCTATTTACTCGGGAGACAGACAGAGTCTATAAAAGTGAGGCAAAGCAGCAGCGAGTTCATGGACAGTATACACATTACAGTAGAGGAGGTGTTTGATATCTTGAGGCCATTTATGGTGGATAAATCCCCAGGGCCTGATCGGGTGCTCACTCGCACCCTGTATGAGGTAAGTACAGAAACTGGAGGGGCTCTGGCAGAGATATTTAAACTTTATACTTCATTGTCGCCAAACAATTGATACTAGAATATACAATCATCACAGCGATATTTGATTCTGCACTTGCTTCCCACTCCCTGAAGTACAAATCGATAGTATATATTAAAAATTTAAATTATAAATTATAAATAGAAAATAGAAAATGGAAAGTAAGGTAGTGCAAAAAAACCGAGAGGCAGGTCCGGATATTTGGAGGGTACGGCCCAGATCCGGGTCATGATCTATTCAGCAGTCTTATCACAGTTGGAAAGAAGCTGTTCCCAAATCTGGCCGTACGAGTCTTCAAGCTCCTGAATCTTCTCCCGGAGGGAAGAGGGACAAAAAGTGTGTTGGCTGGGTGGGTCGTGCCCTTGGTTATCCTGGCAGCACTGCTCCCACAGCGTGTGGTGTAAAGTGAGTCCAAGGACGGAAGATTGGTTTGTGTGATGTGCTGCGCCGTGTTCACGATCTTCTGCAGCTTCTTTCGGTCTTGGACAGGACAACTTCCATACCAGGTTGTGATGCACCCTAGAAGAATGCTTTCTACGTGCATCTATAAAAATTAGTGAGGGTTTTAGGGGACAGGCCAAATTTCTTTAGTTTTCTCAGGAAGTAAAGGTGCTGGTGGGCCTTCTTGGCAGTGGACTCTGCTTGGTTGGACCAAGTCAGGTCATTTGTGATATTGACCCCGAGGAACTTAAAGCTTTTGACCTGTTCCACTTGCACACCACCGATGTAAATTGGGCCGTGCGGTCCACTACTCCTTCTTAAGTCAACAACCAATTCCTTTGTCTTGCTGACATTGAGGGATAGATTATTGTCTTCGTACCATGCCACCGGGTTCTTAATTTCCTCTCTGTACTTCTTTAAGTCATTCTTAGCGACAGGTGAGGTACCTAAGGATTGGAAGACAACTAACACTTTTCTGTAGTTCAATAAAGGCTTTAAAACTAAACCAGGAATGTACAGGCCAGTGAACCTGACATCATTGTACACCTAATGGCAGTTGTACACAGGCCTCCAAACAGCAGCCAGGATGTGGATTACAGATTACAGCAGGAGATAGAAAAGGTGTGTCAGAAGGGCAATGTGATGATAGTCATTGGGGATTTTAACATGAAAGTGGATTGGGAAAACCAGGCCAGTACCTGAACTTAAGAGGGAGAATTTGTAGAGTGTCTAAGGCTTTTTAGAACAGCTTGTTGTTCAGCCCACTAGGAGATCGGCTGTGCTGGATTGGGTGTTATGCAATGATCCAGAGGTGATAAGAGAGCTTAAGGTTAAGGAACCCTTGGGAAACAGTGATCACAATATGATCGAGTTCACTTTGAAATTTGAGAAGGAGAATCTAAATTCCAATGTGTCGGTATGTCAGTGGAATAAAGGAAATTACAATGGCATGAGAGGGGAACTGGCCAAGGTTGACTAGAAAGGGACACTAGCAGGAAGGACAGCAGAGCAGTAATGGCTGGAGTTTCTACGAAAAATGCGGGAAGTGCAACAGATACATTCCAAGTAAGAAGAAATTTTCTAATGGAAGAACACTAGTGTGGCTGACAAGTGAAGTCAGAGCCAAAGTAAAAGCAAAAGAGAGGGCATACAAGGAAGCCAAAGCTAGTGGAAAGATAGAGGATTGGGAAGCTCTTAAAAACTTGCAGAAGGAAACTAAGAAGGTCATTAGGAAGGAAAAGATGATTTATGACAGGAAGCTGGCGATTAATATCAAAAGATACTGAAAGCTTTTTTAAGTATATGAAGGGTAAAAGAAAGTTGAGGGTAGATATAGGACCAATACAAAATGATGCTGGAGATATTGTAATGGGAGACACAGAGATGGCAGAGGAACTGAATGCATATTTTGCATCAGTCATCACAGTGGAAGACGTCTGCAGCATACCGAACATTCAAGAGTGTCAGGGAAGTAAATTTATGTGTAGTGAAAATTACAACTAAGAAGGTACTCAGGAAGGTTAATGGTCTGAGGGTGGATAAATCTCCTGGACCTGATGGAATGCACCCTCGGGTTCTGAAGGAAGTAGCTGGAGACATCACGGAGGCATTAACAATGACCTTTCAAGAATCAATAGATTCTGGCATTGTACCAGATGACTGGAAAATTGCAAATGTTACTCCACTATTTAAGAAGGTTGGGAGGCAGCAGAAAGGAAACTATAGATCTGTAGCCTGACATCAGTGGTTGGGAAGTTGTTGGAATCAATTGTTAGGGATGAGATTACATAGTACCTGGATGCACATGTCTAGATAGGCCAAAGCCAGCATGGTATCCGGAAAGGAAAACCTTGCCTGACTAACCTACTGCAATTTTTTGAGGAAATTACAAGCAGGGTAGACAAAGGAGATGCAGTAGAGGTGGTGAAATTGGATATTCAGGTGGCCTTTCACAAGGTGCTGCACATGAGACTGCTTAACAAGATAAGAGCCCATAGAATTATAGGGAAGTTACTAGCATGGGTGGAGCATTGGCTGATCAGCAGAAAACAGAGAGTGGGAATAAAGGGATCCTATTCTGGCTGGCTGCCAGTTACCAGTGGAGTTCCACAAGGGTTGGTGTTGGGACCGCCGCTTTTTATGATGTCAACAAGTTGGACTGTGAGATTGACGGATTTGTGGCTAAATTTTAACCATAAGACCATAAGACAAAGGAGCAGAAGTCGGCCATTCGGCCCATCGAGTCTGCTCTGCCATTTTATCATGAGCTGATCCATTCTCCCATTTAGTCCCACTCCCCCGCCTTCTCACCATAACCTTTGATGCCCTGGCTACTCAGATACCTATCAATCTCTGTCTTAAATACACCCAATGACTTGGCCTCCACTCCTGCCCGTGGCAGCAAATCCCATAGATTCACCACTCTCTGGCTAAAAAAATTTCTTCGCATTTCTGTTCTGAATGAGCGCCCTTCAATCCTTAAGTCATGCCGTCTCGTACTAGACTCCCCCATCATGGGAAACAACTTTGCCACATCCACTCTGTCCATGCCTTTCAACATTCGAGATGTTTCTATGAAGTCTCCCCTCATTCTTCTAAACTCCAAGGAATACAGTCCAAGAGCGGACAAACGTTCCTCACATGCTAACCGTCTCATTCCCGGAATCATTCTAGTGAATCTTCTCTGTACCCTCTCCAACGTCAGCACAACCTTTCTTAAATAAGGAGACCAAAACTGCCCACAGTACTCCAAGTGAGGTCTCACCAGTGCCTTATAGAGCCTCCCTGCTCCTATACTCTATTCCTCTAGAAATGAATGCCAACATTGCATTCGCCTTCTTCACCACCGACTCAACCTGGAGGTTAACCTTAAGGGTATCCTGTACGAGGACTCCCAAGTCCCGTTGCATCTCAGAACTTTGAATTCTCTCCCCATTTAAATAATAGTCTGCCCGTTTATTCCTTCTGCCAAAGTGCATAACCATACACTTTCCAACATTGTATTTCATTTGCCACTTCTCTGCCCATTCTTCCAATCTATCCAAGTCTCTCTGCAGACTCTCTGTTTCCTCAGCACTACCGGCCCCTCCACCTATGTTAGTATCGCCAGCAAACTTATCCACAAAGCCATCTATTCCATAATCTAAATCGTTGATGTACAATGTAAAAAGAAGCGGCCCCAACATGGACCCCTGTGGAACACCACTGGTAACCGGCAGCCAACCAGAATAGGGACTCTGTTTCCTGCCAATCAGCCAATGCTCTATCTACGTATGTAACTTTACCGTTAATTCCATGGGCTCTTATCTTGTTAAGTAGTCTCATGTGCGGCACCTTATCAAAGGCCTTCTGAAAATCCAGATATACAACATCCACTGCATCTCCCTTGTCTAGCCTACTTGTAATTTCCTCAAAAAAATTGTAATAGGTTTGTCAGGCAGGATTTTCCTTTAAGGAATCCATGCTGAGTTCTGCCTATCTTGTCATATGCCTCCAGGTACTCTGTAACCTCATCCTTGACAACTGACTCCAACAACTTCCCAAACACCGATGTCAAGCTAACAGGTCTATAATTTCCTTTTTGCTTCCTTGCCCCCTTCTTAAATAGCGGAGTGACATTTGCAATCTTCCAGTCCTCCGGAACCATGCCAGAATCTATCGACTTTTGAAAGATCATCGCTAATGCCTCCGCAATCTCTACAGCTACTTCCTTCAGAACACAAGGGTGCATTCCATCTGGTCCAGGAGATTTATCTACCTTTAGACTATTCAGCTTCCTGAGTACTTTCCCTGTCGTAATTGTGACTGCGCACACTTCTTTTCCCTGCCACCCTTGAGTGTCCGGCATACTGCTGATGTCTTCCTCAGTGAAGACTGATGCAAAATACTCATTCAGTTCCTCCGCCATCTGCTTATCTCCCATTACAATTTCTCCAGCATCATTTTCTATCGGTCCTATATCTACTCTCACCTGTCTTTTACTCTTTATATACTTGAAAAAGCTTTTAGTATCCTCTTTGATATTATTTACTAGCATCCTTTCATAGTTCATCTTTTCCCTCTTAATGACCTTCTTAGTTTCCTTTTGTAAGCTTTTAAAAACTTCCCAATCCTCTGCCTTCCCACTAATTTTTGCTTCCTTGTCTGCCCTCTCCTTTGCTTTAACTTTGGCTTTGACTTCTTATGTCAGCCACGGTTGCATCCTTTTTTCCATTCGAAAATTTCTTCTTTTTTGGAATATACCTGTCTTGCACCTTCCTCACTTCTCGCATAAACTCCCGCCACTGCTGCTCTGCTGTCTTTCCTGCCAGTGTCCCTTTCCAGTCAACTTTAGTCAGTTCCTCTCTCATGCCACTGTAATTTCCTTTACTCCACTGAAATACCGACACATCAGATTTCGGCTTCTCTTTTTCTAATTTCACAGTGAACTCAATCATGTTATGATCACTGCCTCCTTAGAGTTCCTTCACCTCAATCTCTCTAATCACCTCTGGTTCATTACACAATACCCAATCCAGTACAGCCGATCCCCTAGTGGGCTCAACAAGCTGTTCTAAAAAGCCATCTCACAGACATTCTACAAATTCTCTCTCTTGAGATCCAGTGCCGACCTGATTTTCCCAATCCACTCGCATGTTAAAATCCCCCACAATTATCATAACACTGCCCTTCTGACAAGCCTTTTCTATTTCCTGTTGTAATTTGTAGTCCACATCACTGCAGCTGTTTGGAGGCCTGTAAATAACTGCCATCAGGGTCCTTTTACCCCTACGATTTCTTCGCTCAACCCATAAAGATTCTGCACCTTCCAATCCTATATCACCTCTTTCTAATGATTTAATATCATTTCTTACCAATAAAGCCACGCCTCCCCCTCTGCCTACCTTCCTATCCTTCCGATACACCGTGTATCCTTGGACGTTCAGCTCCCAGAGACATACATCCTTTAGCCACGTCTCAGTGATGGCCACAATATCATTTGCCAATGAAACAAAGATAGGTAGAGAAGCGGGTAGAGTTGAGGAAACAGAGAGCCTGCAGAGAGACTTAGATAGTTTAGCAGAATGGGCAAAGAAGTGGCAAATGAAATACTATGTTGGAAAGTATATGATCATGCACTTTGGTGGAAGAAATAAATGGGCAGACTATTATTCAGATGGTGAGAGAATTCAAAATGCGAAGATGCAAAGGGACTTGGGAGTCCTTATGCAGGATACCCTAAAGGTTAACATCCATGTTGAGTCGGTGGTGAAGAAGGCGAATGCAACGTTGGCATTCATTTCTGGAGGTATAGAATATAAGAGCAGGGATGTGATGTTGAGGCTCTATAAGGCACTTGTGAGACCACCCAAACAGTCCTTGACCTAATGCTACAGTACCTCATGCCTGATGTCAGAGTGTCAAGGAGGTTGTTCAACGGATGGAAGGGATCACTGACAATGCTAAGGACCCTGCATATACAGCAATAAATGGGATGCAAGTGAGATCCCAGTGATCCTCTCAGCGGTTCGCGCAATTCTTTGCAGGGACTTGCAGTCAGATGGCTCACTATTCCCATACCAGACAGTGATGCAGCTGGTCAGAACACTCTCGATGGTGCTCCTGTACAAGAACGGAGTGATGGGCAGCCTCACTCAAATCAATCTCCTCAGGAAGTGGGAATGCTGCTGTGCTTTCTTGACAAAAGAGGTGGTGTTGAGGAACCAGGTGAGATCATCCTTCATGTGTACTAAGGAAACTCGGTGCCCCGAACTCCCTCCATGGAGATGCCATGTCTGTGCAGTGAGGAGTAGTCAACCTGCCCCACTCAATCGACTGTGCAACCTTAGAGCAATTTTTAAACACACTGACTGAGACACAGAAAACTACATCACCAAAACAGGCCCTTCAGCCCATCTAATCCATGGCGAACCACTTGAACTGCCTACTACCATCGACCTGCACCATGACTATAGCCATCCATTTACCTATCCAAACTTCTCTTAAACATTGACATCAAAATTACATCTACCATTTCCACTGGCAGCTTGTTCCACACTCGAACCACCCTCTGAATGAAGTTGCCCCTCATGTTCCCCCTGAATTTTTCATCTTTCACCCTTAACCCATGACTTCTAGATCTAGTGCCACCCAACCTCAGTGGAAAAAGCTTGCTTGCATTTACCCTCATAATTTTATACACCTTTATCTAATCTCCCTCAATCTTTTACGTTCCAAGAACAAAGTCCTAACTTATCCAATCTGTCCATAAACTCAGGTCCTCCAGCCCCAGCAACATCTCTGTACTCTTTCAAACTTATTTACACCTTTCCTGTAGGTAGGTGACCAAAACTGCACACAATACTCCAAATTAGGCCTCACCAACTTCTTACACAACTTCAACATAACATCCCATCTCTGTACTCAATAGCCAAGTCAAGACAAGCAAAGTTCACTCTTATTTAACTACATACACATATATAACGTATATAACCATATAGTATATATACAGAGATGAGACGTTTCTCTGAACCAGGGTATAAAGCAGAGTAGTACACATAACACACATAACTCCCGATAACTTATGAAGGTGAGGATAAAATCTACAGATGAATCACACATGAGTAACAAACTAAAGTGCTCAGCATAATGGGACAGGAGACATTGTTGCCCACATGAGCTAACTGTGGCTTCAGTGTTAAGAAGTCCAGTATCCAATTGCAGAGGGAGGTGTTGAGGCCCAGCGAGGACAGTTTCCCCACCAGTTTCTGGAGTAAGATGGTGTTAAGCACTGAATTCGTCTATAAGCAACAGTCTGGTTTATAAGACCCGATTTTCCAGGTGGGACAGGAGAAAGTGGAGGGCAGAGGCTATTGCCTTGTCGGTGGATTGATCTGAGCGATATGCAAACTGGAAAGGGTCCAATGTATCCAGGAGAAAAACCTTAATGTGCTCCATGACCAGTTGCTCAAAGCATTTCATAATGTTTGATGTTAATGCAACCGGACGATAGTCATTTAGGCAGGTTATTGTCACCTTCTTTGGCACTGGAATGATGCAAACAGATTTATCTTAGAAACCTGTGTAACATTGGAGAGCACTAATCAGAACCAGGCCACTGTTGAGTGTAAACTGAAGAAGCAAGCCTTATAACCACCAACTCTGGGATCCTTTTAAAATCTCTTATTAAGTTATGCACAGGTGCAATGAAAAACATATTTGCAGCTGCATCACAGACACAGAGCATCAGATAAAACAGCATTAAAAAAACAAAAATTAAGACCAATAAGACCAGAAGACACAGAATTAGGCCATTCGGCCCGTTGAGTTGTTCTGCCATTCCATCTTGGCTGACTTACTATCCCTCTCACCCCATTCACCTGCTTTCTCCCCGTAACCTTTGAGCCCAAACTAATCATAAATTGTACACAGTTTTTACACTGGTACATCTTTGGACTGTCGGAGGAAACAGGAGAACTTGGAGGAAACCCACACACTCACAGGGAGAACAACATACAAACTTCTTACAGATGTGCGAAAATTGAACTCCAAACTCCATTGAGCTGAGCTGTATAGGAACGTGCCAAACACTACACATCTGTGGTCCCCCTGATTGCCCAATTCTTTGTACATGAAGGAAAGTTGACTCAGAAACAAGTCGGGTGTTAGTTGCTAAAATATTTAAAGAGGACATTTAGATTCAAGGTTCAAGATTGTTTAATGTCATTTCCAGTACACAGGTGTGAAGGAGAATGAAATAACTGTTGCAGCACAATAACTCTGCAGCATAAAAAAATCACAATAAACTAAAAAACACAATGATAAAAAAAACACAATTAATGTAAATACATAAGATAGCTTATATACCCAGATTGATTGCACGTAAGGTGATGCTAGGCACAGGAGTGTCTGTACAGAAGGTGGTAACAGACCTTTCTGGCCCAGCAAGCCTGTGCCACACATCACACCCTTGAGCCCAATAAGCCAACTAACCAGTACTGTACACCTTTAGACCACGGAAGGAAACCAGAGCACCTGACGCAAACGCACGTGGTGATGTGGAGAACGTACAAACGCCTTCGACACAGTGGTGGAATTTGACCCTGATCACTGGTGCTCGATTAGTACTGTGCTACTGCTACATTATCAGCATTTACGGGCATCAGACTGGCATACATTTCAGAGCTATAAAGATGGCTTTCAAATAAGTTCAGGCTCTCTGTTCATTCACTGCACTGCCTGGAAACAGCTGAGAAAACACCATGGCTACAAGACATTACTTTTCCTTTCATTCCAAAATCACTGCTGAACTACACTCAATAAACTTATAAATTTCTGCTTCCTGAAGTTTGAAAGGATTTAATGTGATAATATTTTCCCAACAGTCTGTCATTTCCCCTAAAATCTACCTTCCCATGTCAGTTCTCTCCTCACAGGAAGACGTTGCTGATATATGTTTCCAGGGATTTTCATCATCCCCAATACCTTGTCCAACCATTCACAAGTCTAAAAGCAAGTTCAAATGAAGGGAGGTCACAGGTAATCCTAGTGGTTTAATCCTGACCTAAACCAGTATGCACAAAAGATCAACTGGTATGTCATCTCCCTCAGGCAAGGAAAACAGAGGCCAAATAGGGAACAGCATTCCCTGTCCGATTGTGGTTAGCTCATTCTGCACAAGTCAGTAGCACAGATTGGAGAGAGAGTGAGAGAGAGTGTGAGTGTGAGAGTGTGAGAGAGTGTGAGTGAGTGTGAGAGAGTGTGAGAGAGAGAGAGAGTGAGAGAAAGTGAGAGAAAGTGAGAGAGAGAGAGAGAGTGTGTGTGTGTGTGTGTGTGTGAGAGAGAAAGTGTATGAGAGTATCTGGTGTGCATGAGTGGAGTGTGTTAGTGTGTGTTTTTGACAGTAAGTGTGTGTATGTGAGAGCAAATGAGTTTGTGAGTGTGTGTGTGAGTGCATGTTTGAGTGAGTGTGAGAATATGTGAGAGCGTGAGAGACCACGTATGTGAGAGTGTGTGTTTGAGAATGTGTGAGTGTGTGAGAAAGCATGTGTGTGTGAGTGTGTATGTGGTTGTGAGAGTGTGAGACAGTATGTGTGTTTACGATAGAAGGTAGAGAAGGAGGAATGTGGCTGGATAAACCTTCACTGCAGCTGTAAGGGCCCATGTACACCTGTGCTACAAATTCTTGTATTTTTCTTAACTGCAAATAGATTTAAACACTGCTTTACTTCTAGAAATCAGATCAGGTAGGAGCAGAATTCAGCAATTGGCCGATTTCTTACCCTTTTCATCCCCTAGCTGACATAGATTCTGACCGAGCTGCTGGGTTCCTCCAGCATTGCAGAGTGTTGTTCCACATTTCCAGTTTTTTGCAGTCTCACTCGTATCTCCAAATGAGATTTTTTTGTGTGTTCTGAACATATGCTTGGTCCAGGCCACACATGTCCTGTTCTTGTGACTTCGGACTGTTGTGTTATGTATGACCTGTTCTCTGATTATGAAAAATTTCAGCTGGTTCAACGCACGTCTCAACATCCTCTGCTGATAACAAGCGGGATTGCAATCAGAGATTGCTGGTCTGCAAACGACATAAATTCAGCTTTTAATATACCACAAGCTCAACTTTCCACAAAGGGGTTAAAGGCGTCATCCTTGGCGTTATCATTTTAGTGGATCTGTCCCGGGACCAGCACCTAAGTGCCATGGCAAAGAAAGCTTGGCAGCACCATTACTTTCTCTGTAGTTTGTGCAGATTCACTATGTCATCTGAAACCTTGACAAACTTCTATTCACGGAGAGTATCCTGATCGATCGCATCACATGGATGGATGGAAGCGTCAATGTCTTTGGAAAACCCTACGAAACGTACTGGATACCGGCCAGCCCCTCGCACATTTCAGCACGTCTACACAGAGTGTGGTTGCTGGAAGGCAGTGGCCCCACCACCCACAACATGCTCTCTTCACACTGTTGCCATCAGGAAGGAGGTACAGAGCCTCAGGACCCACAGCACCAGGCTCGCTCCAATGGAGGTTTATGTAAGTAGTAGAAATGTGCATAATTTATAACCACTGACATTAAGTTCAGGTTTACATTAAAAAGGCTGGTCAGACGTGATGACGGATGTCAGTGGTTGGGAAAGTGTTGGAGTCTATTACTAAGGATGAGTTTTCGAGGTACTTGGAGACTAATGATAAAATAAGTCAAAGTCAGCATGGTTTCTGTAAAGGAAATCTTACCTGACAAATCAGTTACAGTTCTTCAAGGAAGTAACACACTGAGTAGACAAAGGAGAAGCAGTGGATGTCATTTACCTGGCTTTTCAGAAGATGTTTGATAAGGTGCCACACATGAGGCTGCTTAACAAGATAAAAATCTATGGTGTTACAGGAAAGGTACTGGTATGGATAGAGGAATAGCTGACAGACAGGAGTCAGCGAGTGGGAATAAAAGGGGCCTTTTCTGGATGGCTGCCGGTGACTAGCGGAGTTCCTCAGGGGTCAGTATTGGGACCGCTACTTGTCACAGATTTGTATAATGGAATTGATGGCTTTGTGGCAAAGTTTGCGGATGAGACAAAGATAGGTGGCGGGGTAGGTAGTGCTGAGGAAGCAATGCAATTAATTGCAGCAGGACTTAAGACAATCCGAAGAATGGGCAAAAAAGTGGCAGATGGAATACAGTGTTGGGAAATGTACAAAAGGCATTTTGGTAAAAGAACCAATAGTGCAGTCTATTATCTAAATGGGGTGAAGGTTCAAACATCAGAGGTGCAGAGGGACTTTGGAGTTCTTGTGCAGGGCTTCCTAAAGGTTAATTTGCAGGTTGAGTCTGTGGTGAGGAAGGCAAATTCAAGTTTAGCATTAATTTCAAGAGGACTAGAGTATAAAAGCAAGGATGTTATGCTTAGACTTTATAAGGCAATGGTGAGGCCTCACTTGGAGTATTGTGAGCAGTTTTGGGCCCCTGATATTAGAAGGGATGTGCTGAAACTGGAGAGGGTTGAAGGAGGTTCAGGGAAATGATTTAAGGATTGAATGGCTTGTCATATGAAGAGCGTTTGATGGCTCTGGGCCTATTGGAATCCAAAAAAATTAGGGATGAGCTCATGGAAAGCTATCAAATACTGAAAGGCCTTGAGAGAGTGGATCTGGAGAGAACACTTCTGATGGTGGGAAAGTCTAGTACCAGAGGACATAGTCTCAGAATAGAGGGGTGTCCCTTTCGAACGGAGATGAGGAGGAATTTCTCTAGCCAGAAAGTGGTGAATCTGTGGAATTGAGGGAGCCCAAGACTTTCTGTATATTTAAGGCAGAGGTTGACAGATTCTTGATTGGTCAGGGCAAGAAAGAATACAGGGATCAGCCAAGAGGAAAGAGCAGAGCAGACTCAATAGGGTCAAATGGCCTAAACCTGCTCCTATATCTTATCTTACGGTATTAAATGACTTAGATTTTATGTTTACCGGGATGACATATTTGTCACCAGTGTATCCAAAGCTGAACACGTTTCTCATCTCCGCACACTTTTTGAGAGCTTATTAACCCTGCTAAATGCCACTTTGGGTTGTCAACCATTGACATTCTTGGCCATCGCATCTCTGCAGAAGGTACAAAACCCTTCCTATTAAAAGTAGCCACTATGATGGATTTGCTACCCGCCCCGCACTACTAACAAACTGCAGGAGTTGTTAGGCATGGTGAACTTCATTCCACGACCTGCTGAACTTATGCTCCCCCTGTATAATGCGTCTAAAGACAATACCCCTCTGTGCTTGACTGTCAGCGGACACGATCTGGGCATTTGATGATACCAAACGAGCTCTTTCCAATGCAACCCTACCGCCACTCCTTCTCTCCAACGCACCCATAGCCATTACTACTGACACTTCAGATGATGCTGATGGTGCTGTGCACGAACATTGGCCTTCTTCAGCCAGCAGCTCAGTCCCCCTGAAAGGAAGTACAGCACATTTTACCGTGAGCTTCTCGGTCTCTTGGCTGTCCACCATTTTCGTTTTCTTCTAGAGAGTCGCCATTTCATAGCCTCTGTTAACCACAAACCCTAGTGCACGATGGCCAAAATATCGCACCCTTGTCTGCACGGCAGCAATACCGCATGGCCTGCATATCAGTGTTCACAACTGATATACAACATATCAAGGAGAAAAGTACTGCCGTGGCTGATGAGGCCATACACATAGGGGTGGACAATGGCAGCTGAACAAGCTACCAACCCTGAGGTCGAGGCATGGGCTTGTGGTTGGCTGACATTAAGTTCAGGGAAGCTGGGGTTTCTCCCCTGTGTGATGTCTCAACTGGCTGCCCTCATCGCATCATGCCCGCAATCTGAAGATGAACTGCTTTTGACCCCATACATGGCATTTCACATCCAGGCCAGAAGACCTCACAGAAAATGGTTGCACTAAAGTCTGTGTGGCAAGGCTTTAGAAGGGTTGTGTGTGATTGGACTGCAGCCTATCTGGAGTGCCAGTGGAAAGAAATTAACCACCATGCTCAGGTGCCATTGGCACCTTTTGAGGTCCATTGTCAATTTAACTTTGTTGATCCTCTTTCTCCCCTTGCGGTTTCATGCACCTCCCTACCATGGTAGACCGTACAACCAGATCCCTCTAGCATCGATGGCAGCCGCAGACATGGCTTTGGCATTAATCAACACTTGCGTTGCTTAGTTTGGCATACCATCCGATAATTCCTCTGACAGTCCTCAGTTCTCATCAGACTTCTGGGCCGTGATGGATCAGAACCCTTGCGTTAGGCTACATCTCACCACGGTCTATTAGCCGGTCAAATGGTCTATGCGAGTGGTTTCACCACTCCTTAAAGGCAGCTCTGAGGGCCTTCCTGATGAATGATTGTCTCCCATGGGAGATAATAACACTAGAGTTCAGAACTGCTCCAAAAGAGGACTTGCAGTTGTCTGTGGCTATATGGCCAACCGTTAATAACGTGGGTTATTTTATTCCAGATGCCATGACCACTAGGTTGGTCTGTCAACATTGTTCCACACTCCTCAGTAAACTTAATTCCTTTGCGCATATATCTACCTCCCATTATGGCATACAGCACTCCTGGGTTCCTGTTGACCGATACTCCACCTTGTTTGCTTTCGTCAGCCATATGCACACCAACCCCCGCCCCCCCTTAGGCCCTCTTATGATGGCCCGTCCACATTTTGGAACAGAGAGAAGATGTTTATCATAAATAAGAGGAGTAAACCTGAATGTGTTTCAGTGGACCACCTTAAACCAAGAAGAGAATTCTGCTACCATGGCCCTGCCATCACGACACCACCATGAGTGTGACAACACACGTCTGGACAAGCCAGAGGCACCTGCTGTACAGGTCCGAAGCCAGGCGGTTCACCCGAACTCTGGACAGGCTCCCAATGTCGGTTTTAGTGAGCTCTGGGGCAGGGCTTTGTAGGGTAATATCATTGGAGGAAACATACATAATTCACAAACACCAACATTGTGTTGGGGTTTACTTTAAGAGGCGGGTCAGACGTGATGACATATTACATGAGTTCTGTTACCAAGCTTTTTGTGTCCAGTGTTTGGAGTACAATAAATGTGTTGTTACGGTTTTTCTTAAACATGCAATGCCTCACATCGTTTTATTTGCAAAATCCTACATAAGAACAGTTATTAACCTTCAAACATCAGACTCCTGATTAACTCACCACAACTCTGGTTAGCTTCACACGACGTGGTTAACTTCATTCACCACAACTCTGAAATGTTTACACAACCTTACAAAGACTCACAAAGACTCTACAATTCATGTTCTCAGTATTATTTCTTTACTATTTATTATTATTTTTATTATTTTCTCAGCTCAAACTAATAAATGCTGAGGTACAGGGAAGGCCAAGCACACTAATTTCTTAATTGCTAGGAACTTTCCAACTATTCTAGTGGTGTCTATAATTGTGGTTTTCTGAGATTTACATAAATATTGCTGTGTAGGCCTAATTGTTTAATGCCATGTAGAGAAGGTATGTCAAGATACAATTTATTTGGTTATTTCTGATTTCATACTCTTTTCATCTGATTCAGTAAATTCAAGTGTGTGTTTAAAGCTAGACAAAACCAGAATCAACTTGAAAAATGCCTCAGTTTATTTTGAATGTTAATGGATATGGTGATTATGGTAGGCTTCATCAGTTTTGGTCTAATATCTGGTCAAACAGGGTTATGTACAATTAAGAAGCGAGCTGAGTGAGAGAGGAAAAAGAACACACTCACAGAATGAAGAAATGCAATCTGAAGTTACAATGGATATGCTAAAAAGTGTTTATAACAAATACCCCACTACTGGTAAAATACCAGTCTGTTTGTTGGTAATTCTGCATTGAATTTAGCTTCAATACCCTGTTCAAACCTTTTTCATTGTTCTGAACTGATAATTCTGTTTCCTTCGTCTGTCACACATCACGTATATATTTAGTCTAGCTTTCTATGCACCAAGCTTTTGTTTTAGTGCACCTATAAATTCCACAATAGTTTTGTTAGGTTGATCGTATCTGACATAGATCTTATATTTTATTAATATTTCCTTAGCTTTTCTCTCAACTTTCTTGCTCGGGTTATCCATTTTATACTCCAATCGGTGGGCTATTTCTGCTCCAATTTTGTTTCTTAATCCCTTCTGCCATTTCGGTGTTCTCATTTTATTACAGTTTAGGATTTCTATTAACGAGAGCCTCTAATGAGACATTGCACTGCACTGCTATTAATATCATTAATGAAAACACATTTTCTTTTCTCAACTCAAGCTGGTGAAACCTGAAGTACAAGCACACTCATTTCTCAATCACTATCCTAGTGGTGTTAAGTATTGTGGCATTCTGAACATTTACATAGATATTACTGTGTAGCCCAAATTGTTTAATGCTTTTGGACGAAACCAGTTGTAGATATTACTATCAGGACAATGTATAGCTTCTCCAAACCCCAAAGTCTTTCAATTTCCTCTTCCAATTCAGCATATTGCAGGTGTTTTTCACTGATTGACTTCTGTAGGTTGTGTGTGTTTGAAATGGCTATTTCTATTAAATAAGTTGTTCCTACTTGTTTATCCTCTATTATGATATCCTGATGGTTATTATGCAATGTCCTATCTGTAATAATTGATCTGTCACAATATAATTTGAGGTATTCTGACTCTAAAACTGGATCAGGCCTGTATATCTGCCAAATGAAGCAGTGGAGGCTACCTCAGAAAATATATTTAAGACAAGGTTGGATAGATTTTTGCATTGTAGGGGAATTAAGGGTGATGTGGTGGAGATGAGTCCATGGCCAGATCAGCCATGATCTTATTGAATGGCGGGGCAGGCTCGACGGGCCAGATGGCCGACTCCTGCTCCCATTTCTTATGTTCTTATTTATAGCAAGGAGCAATTTCATTTATGGGTTTGCATTTAAAAGCAAGCTTTGATGAATGATGTTTGCCACTTGTTTGTGCCTGTGTAAGTAATCAGATTGTGTAAAACTGCTACAGGATCCTGTAATGTGTTGGACTGATTCTGTTTTTTTTCTGACAATTTCTACATTTATCATCTTGAATCTGTTGGTCTTTTATTATGTATTTTTAATCATTTTGGGGTAAACCACCTGGTCCTGTATTACCACAGGAGCCGTCTGTTTCTCAGGAGAGGTCTCCAACACTGAGCCAGGCACTTGATGCTTTCTTGTGAACATCTAGTCTACTCGGATCATGGGTATGCCTTCCTTGAAGGGGCATGCTGTTCTATTGGTTAACTTTTTCTTTGATAGTGATAATTTCTTCATTTTCCTGCATTGTGGTCACATTTAAGTTTAGTGGTGTGTACTTCTTATCGGAATGGCGTATGGTTGTGTGGAGTGTCGATTCCTGTTTTTGTTGATGAAAGTATATCTTCAGAAGTTTTATCTAACTGTTGTGTAGATTGTTAATGTCAGTTATTTCTCTTCCCTCTCTATCCCAGGTAGTGTTTATCTAAGCACAATTGAATGTACATAATGTTTTCTGAAATCTGTCATTTCAGTTCTTATGTTTCTTTGTAAATTTTCCAGATCGGTTTTGGACCAATATAATATGCCGAAAGATTACACTAATATAGGTATATCGTAAGTGGTTATTGCCTTTGCTATATTTTTACTGTTGAGTGCTGTTTGACAGATTTTCTTAAGACTTAAAGTAAATAATCACGCTATGATCTAATTTCTTTGCTTGTTGATATCCCAAACACTTACGGCATATGTTTCACAATCATCCATCGGTCGTATTGTATCCTGCTGCTCTGTTTTGTATTCTATTAGCCCTATTGCACCTTTCTGTATGTTTAATACTCTACATTTATCCACTCCAAAGGTCACGTTTGTATCTTTTGAAAATAGTTCTGCTACTTGAATTAATTGCTTTATCTTAACTGATGAAGGAGCATATAACTTCAAATCATCTACATGTAAAAGATGTGTTAAGGTATTGTTCATTTCCTTGTTTGTAACTTGATACCCAACTTCATAGTCATAGTCATACTTTATTGATCCTGGGGGAAATTGGTTGACTTACGTCCGATTCAGAAAATAAGAGTGCAGGTTTAATGCTGGGCAGAACCAGCGTGGACTAACGGTGATTGTTCTTTTTTGTTGTTAATAGGGTAATTACAGTACGCCAATGCTGCTGATGTTACAGGAACTTCACAAGCATTGGGTGCAGGCCACAGTGACGAGGTTTCTCGCAGGTCAGCGACGCCTGTTTAAAAGTACAAAGGGGACAAGCAGGGCAGCCATTGTTGGGAGTAGCCAGTGGTGAGAGTAGGATTGTCAGGCTTTGGCTCAAAGGAGACTTCAGCACGAATGCGGCGTTGGCTCTAGTTAAGTTTCTGTTAAGGTTCCTTTTTTTTGCCTCTTACCACAGAGTGTAGTAAATGGCGGTTGTGTGTTCTTCATGCCGGATGTTGGAGTGCTGGGAGACCCAGAGTCTCCCAAGGAACTACATCTGCGTGGTGCATCCAGCTGCAGCTCCGTGAAGAACATGTTAGGGATCTGGAGCAGCAGCTGGATGACCTTCAGCTTGTATGGGAGGGCGAGGAGCTCATCGATCAGAGTTGCAGGAGGTGAGTAACTGGGTAACTGTCAGGAGAAACGGAAATGTGAATAGGCAGTTGGCACAGAGCACCCCTGTGGCCATTCCCCTCAATAATAAGTATACCATTTTGGATACTGTTGTGGGGGGATGACATCCCAGGAGGATGCCATGGAGACTGGGTTACTGGTACTGAGCGTGGGTCCATGATGCAAAAGGGAAAGAGAGAGAAGAGGGGAGTGGTAGTGATAGGGGACTCAATAGTGAGAGGAACAGACAGGAGATTCCGTGGACAAGAACAGAACACCCGAATGGTATGTTGCCTCGAAGGTACCAGGGTCAGGGATGTCTACGATTGCATCCACAACATTCTAGAGAGGGAGGGAGAGCAGCCAGATGTCTTGGGACAGATTGGTATGCATAGGAAGGAAAAGCAAAGAGGTCCTCAAAGTTAGAGAGCTGAAAGCTGAGAAGCAGGACCTCCAGGGTAGTAATTTCTGGATTGCTGCAGGTGCCAGGTGCCAGTGAGGTTAGAAACAGGATGATTTGGCAGATTGATGTGCCGCTGAGAAGCTGGTGCAGGGGGCAGGACATCAGGTTCTTGGATCATTGGGATCTCTTCTGGGGAGGTATGACCTGTACAAGAGAGACGGGTTGCACCTGAACCCGAGGAGAACCAATATTCTCGTGAGCAGGTTTGTTAGAGCTGCTGGGGAGGGAGGGTTTAAGCTAATTTGGCAGGGGGATGGGAACCAGAGTGAAGGGACAGATGATAAAAAGGCAAAGATAGCGTGTAATCAGACTGTCAGGCAGGTGATAGTACATAATTGCAGCCAACAGTGTGAGAATCAATGCATTTGGGATACAGAATCAGAAATGGTAGCAAATACAGTACTCAAAGTGATATATCTCAATGCACAGAGTATATAACTAAGGTGGATGATCTTATTTCACTATTACAGATTGTCAGATTTGATGTCGTGGTCATCACTGAATTGTGGCTGAAGGATGGTTGTAGTTGGGAGCTGAATGTCCAAGGTTACAAGTTGTATTGCAGGGGTAGGAAGGTAGGCAGATGGGGTGGGGTGGTTTGCTGGTAAAGAATGGCATTAAATCAGTAGAAAGATGTGACATAGGATTGGAAGGTGTTGAATCCTTGTGGGTTGAGTTAAGAAACTGCAAGGGTAAAAGGACCCTGATGGCAGTTATATACAGGCCTCCCAACAGTGGCTGGAATGCAGACCACAGGTTACAATGAGAAATAGAAAAGGCAAGTCAAAGGGGCAATGTTATGATAGTCATGAGAGATTTTAACATGCAGACAGATATGGCAAATCAGGTTGAGAATTGATCACAAGAGAATGAGTTTGTTGAATGCCTATGAGATTTTTTTCAAGAGCAGCTTGTTGTTCAGCTCACTTAGGGATCAGCTAGACTCGATTGGCTGTTATGCAATGAACCGGAGGTGATCAGGAAGCTTATGGAAAAAGAACCTTTAGGAGGCAGTGATCACAATATGATTGAGTTCAACAGAAATTTGAAAGGAGATGCTGGAAGGAATGACAGCAGAGCAGCCATGCTGTGATATTCTGGGTAAAGAGAGGAAAGTGCAGGAAAGATGTATTCCAAAAAAAAATTAAATGGCAAAATTGTACAACCGAGGCTGACAAGAGAAGTCAAAGCTAGTGTAAAAGCAAGAGGGCGTACAATAATGCAAAACTTAGTTGAAAGGTAGAGGATTAGGAAGCTTTTAAAAACTTAGAGAGCAACTAAAAGAATCATTAGGAGGGAAAAGATGAAATACGAAAGGAAGCTAGCCAACAATATCAAAGTAGATAGTAAAACTTTTTAAAGTATGTAAAAACAAAACGAGATGAGAGCGGATACAGGACTACTTGAAAATAAGGTCGGAGAAAAAATAACAGGAGACAAGAGGATGACAGCTGAAATAAATGAGTATTTTGCATCAGTCTTCACTGTGCCAGGCGTTGAAGGGTGTGAGAGAAGAGAAGTGAGAGCAGTTACTATTACAAGCGAGAAGGTGCTCAAAAAACTGAAAGACCTAAAAGTACATGTCACCCAGATGAGATGAACTGCACCCTTGGGTTCTAAAAGAGGTAGCAGAAGGGATTGTGGAGGCATTAGGAATGATCTTTCAAAAATCATCGGACCCTGGTATGGTGCCAGAAGACTGGAAAACTGCAAATATCACTCCACTCTTTAAGAAAAAAGGAAGGCAATGGAAAGGAAGTTATAGACCAGTTCACCTGACCTCAGCGATTAAAAAGATTTTGGAGTCAATTGTTAAAGGATGAGATTATGAAGTACTTGGCGACACAGGACAATAAAGAACAAAGTCAGCATGGTTTCTTGAAGGGAAAATCTTACCTGATGAACCTGTTGCAATCGCATTGCTTTGTCAGCACTACCTACCCCTCCACCTATCTTTGTATCATCTAAAAACATTACCACAAAGCCATCAATTCCATGATCCAAATCATTGAAAAACAATGTGAAATGCAGCGGTCCCAATACTGACCCATGAGGAACACCACTAGTCACTGGCAGCCAAGCAGAAAAGGCCCCTTTTATTCCCACTCACTGCCCCCACAGGATAGAAGGATGTCCAATTAGAACAGAGATGCGGAGAAATTTCTTTAGCCAGAGGTGACAAATTTGTGGAACTTATTACCACAAGCAGCTGTGGAGACCAGGTTGTTGGGTGTATTTAAGGCAGAGCTTGGTAGGTTGCTGATTGCACACAGCATCAAAGGCAATGGGGAGAAGGCCGGGGAGTGGGGCTGAGGAGGGGAAAAAGGGATCAGCAGTGATTGAATGGTCAGCAGGCTCGATGGGCCAAATGGCCAACTTCTGCTCCTGTGTCGTATGGCCCTCTGTAAGGAGTCTCTGTACTCCTGCCCCATGGAATGTGTGGGTTTTCTCTGGGTCCTCCGCTTTCCTTCCAAGGTCCAAAGACGTACCAGGTAGGTTAAATGGTCATTTTAAATTGTCCCATGATTAGGTTGGGGTTAAGTCGGGGTTGTCAGGGGTTGCTGGGTAGCATAGCTCCAAGGGTCAGAGGACACTACATAGACTGCAGCCTCGCTCACAGACTCATTCAAAGTTATGTGTTGGCCTTCATTAGTCAGGAGGCATTGAATTCAAGAGCCGTGAGGTAATGTTGCAGCTCTATAAGACCCTGGTTAGACCACACTTGGAATATCGTGTTCAGTTCTGGTCACCTCATTATAGGAAGGATGTGGAGGCTTTGTAGAGGGTGTAGAGGAGATATGGTAGGGTGCTGCTGGATTAGAGAAGATGTATTATGAGGGTAGGTTGAGTGAGCTGGGGCTTTTCTTTTTGGTGCGAAGGAGAATGAGAGGTGACTTGATAGAGGTGTACAAGAAGATAAGACACATAGGTAGAGTGGATTGCTGAAGACTGCCCCCCCCCCCGCCCCCGCAAGTGGAAACAGTTAATACAAGAGTACATAATTTTAAGATAATTGGAGGAAAGTATAGGACGGGGTCAGAGCCAAGATTTTTGCACAGAGATAGGCACATGCTTGGTGGAAAAATGGAGGGCTATGTAGATTGCAAACACTAGGTTGATCCTTGAGTAGGTTAAAAGCTAAAGAAAGGTACGCTTTGATTCAAATTTACAAGGTGATTACGAATCCAAACCCGAATCAGAATCAGAATCAGGTTTATTATCACCGGCATGTGACGTGAAATTTGTTAACTTAGCAGCAGCAGGTCAATGCAATATAGAGAGAGAAAAAAATAATAACAAATAAAATAAAACATAATAAATAAACAAATCAATTACGTATATTGAATAGATTATTAAAAAATGTGCAAAAACAGGAATATTGTATATTAAAAAAGGTTAAGCTTTAGAGCTTCAAAGTCTATATAGGAATCGGATGGCAGAGGGGAAGAAGCTGTTCCTGAATTGCTGAGTGTGTGCCTTCAGGCTCCTGTACCTCCTACCTGATGGTAACAGTACTACAGTGTGGGGTTATGGTCTCCACATCTAAGGAATAATCTGTCTGATTGGAAGTGGGCTGATTCCTGGTTGTCACAGAAGATAATTTGAGCAGGTTTGACTCATGGCCACTGAGGTGAGACCCGTGGTCATTGACGCTCTGAAGAACGAGATGTGAACTTGCTATAACATACAAAAACCCAAGGGTGGTTGACAAGGTTAAATGTTATGAGGATGTTTCCCTGATAGCAATATCTAGAACTAGAGGATACAACTGCAGATAGTCACTATCCCAGAGGACTGTGGAGGCAGAATCTTTGAATCTATTCAAGGCAGAGATTAATGAATTAGAACAACAAGGAGACTAGTAGAGTGAACAGACAGCAGAGAAGAGGGGCTGAATGGCCTATCCCTGCTTCAGTTCACTTACATTCTTGTGTAAGATCTTCAATAAAAATCCTACATATTGAGGAATAAATTATACAATATATCAACGTTTATTTCTAATAAGAAATATATCCCATCTAGGCAGGCTTCAAACTGATGGTGTGCACATCAATTTTTCCAACGTCCGCTAATTTTCCACTCACCTTTCCCTCTTCTTTAATTCCTACTCTGGCCCTTTGCCTCTTCTCCTCACCTGCCTATCACCTCCCCCTGGTGACCCTCCTCTACTTTCTCCCATGATCCACTCTCCTCTCCTTTCAGAATCCTTCTTCAGCCCTTTACCTCTTCCATCGATCACCTCCCAGCTTCTTGCTTCATCCCCTTCAGCTGATCTCACCCATCACCTTCCAGCTTGTACAGGTCTCGCTCCACACCCTCCCGTTCTGGCATCTTCCCCGTCCTTTCCAGTCCCAGTGAAGGGCATCAGCCTGAAACATCGACTGTTTATTCTTTTCCACAGATGCTACCTGATCTGCTGAGTTCCTCCAGCACTGAGTGTGTGTTGTTGATGGATTAACGTGTTGTTCTGCATTTTAAACGCACTGTATTATGTTTGGAAACCTGCGTAATCAGTTGGATAATGGTTGTACTACTTCTTCCCAGGAGATGGATAAGACCTCTGCTCAGTGCTCTGTGAATCTATTACACCATTTTTTCCCCAAAAGAAGTTTCTTCCTTTGCTGAAGACATCGACGCAAATTGCTGGACATTCTCCAGAATTTCAACAACTGGTCGTTCATCATCTCTACAATTTGGCAGAGAGTGATACCCTATAATTCAACTGCGGCCTCCGCACAGCAAAGTCGATCGCAGCAGCAAACATTTCCCACACAAGCAGCAATCCTCACTGGACACTGATCAGAATGGGAACAGAAGACAATTCCAATCTCCAGCTCTTGAGAGCTCACCTAAGTCAGCATACAACACGGAACAGTCTCAAACCATGTAGTTCAGTATAACATAGTGTTCTGCTTCTGCACACACAACTGAGGAAAATTGTACTTAACTGTTTACTGAAAATGCTTCACCCTAGGTTGAATAGGTTAGGGCTTTATTCTCTGGAGCGGAGGAGAAAGAAGGAAGATTCAATAGAGGTGTACAAAATTATGAGGGGTATAGACAGGGTAAATACAGGCAAACATTTTTCCACTGATGTCAGGTGAGACTAGAGATCATGGATTAAGGTGAAAGGTGAAGTGTTTAAGGTGAACCTGAGCGGGAATTTCTTCACTCAGAGTGCTGAGAATGTGAAACGAGCTGCCAGGAGAAGTGGTGAATGTGAGTTCAATTTCAACATCTGAGAGAAGTTTGGATAGGTACCTGGATGGGAGGGGTATTTTCAGCTATGGAGACCAAGATGTGGGTGAATGGGATTAGGAAGAATAATAATTAGGCATGGACCTGATGGGCTGAGGGCTTGTTAATGTGCTGTAGTGTGCTATGTGAATCTTCATTAATGGAATAATTGTCTGCATGTACAATCGTTGTCTTACATCCCTTTCAGACACCAGGCATACACTTGCTCAAGGTCTGATTGCAATTATACATCAACACACAATATACTGGAGGAACTCAGCAGGTCAGGCAGCATCTGTACTCAGCGGTACAAAACTTCCAGCATTGTGTGTGTGTGTGTGTGTGTGTGTGTGTTGTTTGAGATTTCCAGCATCTGCAGAATCTCTTGTGATGCCATCAGATAAGTAACAATTTAGCCCAGAGATTACACTCAAATCTCCCTGTGGCAATTTGATCGCGTTTAGTCCTAATACATACACCTGCTCATGGACTATTGGAGACATCAAATTTGTTTTCAATGTTTGGATATTAATTCTGATGGTCTAATTAGCAAATTGGTTTATTATTATTAAATAGAACATAGAGCCCGACAGTATAGTACAGGGTCTTCGACCCACAACGTTGTTTTGAGCTTATAAGACATCGGAGCAGATTTGGGCCATTCAGCCCATTGAGTCTGCTCTGCCATACCATTATGGTTGATTTATTATCCCTCTCAATCCCGTTCTCCTGCCTTCTTCAACCTATTCTGAGATAGCCCTCTGTTTTTTCTATCATCCACATGCCATGTAAGAGAGTCTTAAATGTCCCTCGGTACAGTGATAAAAGTTTGTTTGGCATGCCATCAATACAAATCACTCCACCACATCAGGACAGAGTCATAAAGCACTACAGCAGAAACAAGTCCTTAAACTCATCTAATCCAAGAGTCCAAGAGCAGAAGGGAAAAGCAAACAGACAAAAGGTGCAAAGCCCCGACAAGATTGTGAGATCAAGAGTTTAATCATAGAGCTCCATTCAATAGTCACAACAGCAGGATAGGCACTGTCCTTCAGGCCTTTTGATCTGGCATCTCCATGGCTGGACCAGCACAAACGATTAAAGATTCTCACTCCTAGGAATGTGACACTCAACCACCTCAATCCAAGCACTACAGATATAAATAAGAGTGTATGTATCACATCGCTTCTCGAAGTGAAAACAGCCCAACACATCGCCAGCACCACCCTACCCACTATCAACAACTTCTGTATATACAGAAAGGTGCCGGAAAAGGGCCAGTAACATTTTGAAGGATCCCACCCACCCTGCTCATGGACTGTTTGTCCCACTCCCATCACAGGGAGGAGGCTACGTAGTATCCATGCCAGGGCCATGAGACTCAAAGACAGTCATTTTCCCCAAGCAGTGAGGCTGATCCACACCTCCACCCACTAACCCACCCCTCCACACCCCCAACCACCACTACTTCATCATTTCCTTTCAAAGTTATGTTCTGTACAGACTCCTGTGCCTAGTGTCACTTTATGGACATACAATCGGTGCATATAATCTGTCTTATGTATTTACAATTATTCTGTTTTTATATCTATTGTGTTTTTTTATGCTCCATTGGATCCGGAATAACAATTATTCTGCTCTCCTTTACACTTGTGCACGGAAGATGACACTAAACAATCTTGAATCTTAGAAGGAACTCCTCTGAGTAAAAAAAACTTACCTCTGACATCCCCCACCTAAACATTCCTCCAATCATCTTAAAATGATGTCCCTGATATTAGCTATTACCACCCTGGAAAGAAGTCTCTGGCTGTCCTCTCAACCTGTGCGTCTTATCAAAAATAATTAACATCTGGAATTAATAAAGTCCAGATGTTAATTATTGTTAGAAGTTTTCAGAAATATATTTTTTGTAGTTTTGCCTTTCAGTCTGCTTCATATCTTGATCAATTCCTGTGAATGATTTTGTGTTAATTTATTCTTTCTGGTTCGGAAAACTCCCCTTTTGACATTGTGAAGACACGTTGATAAGGAACCTGCTTGAAGTACTATAGATTCCCCACAGAAGGATGATAAAGGTTTGCTGAATCCTGCTCACAGAAGGAATAAACGTGTGTGTAGTTGTAAAGACCATAAGACAATAAGACATAGGAGCAGAATTAGGCCATTGCCATTCCATCATGGCTAATCCTCGACCTCAGTCAACCCCATAAAACTGCCTTCTCGCCAAATCCTTTGATACCCTGATCAATCAGGAAACTATTAACTTCTAATTTCAGTATATGCATTCCTCCAATTCACTACATGCTGGCTAAGAAAAAATTCCTTCATACCTCTGTTCTAAAAGGTTGCACTTCAATTTTGAGGTTCCCCCCCACTAGTTCTGGATACCCCACCACAGGAAACATCCTCTCCACTTCAATCTTATCTAGTCCTTTCAACATTTGGTAGGTTTCAATGAGATCACCAAGCATTCTTCTAAATTCCAGACAGTACAGGCCCAGAGCTGCCAAATACTCCTCATATGTTAACCCCTTCATTCACAGAATCATCCTCGTGAACCTCCTCTCGACTCTCTCCATTGACAACACATCCTTTCTCAGATATGGAGCCCAGACTGTTGACAGTATTCTGAGTGTGGCCTAACTAGTCTTATAAAGGCTCAGCATTATCTTCTTGCATTTATATTCTATTCCCCATGAAATAAATACCAACATTGTGTCTGTCTTCTTTACCACAGTCACAACCTGTAAATTAACCTTCTGGGAGTCTTGCACAAGGACTCCAAAGTCCCTCTGCACCTCTAATGTTTGAATTTTCTCCCTATTTAGATAATAGTCTGCATTATGCATTATCATACATTTCCTAGCATTATATTCCACCTGCCACTTTTTTGCCTATTCTTCCAATTTGTCTAAGTCCTGCTGCAATCACATTGCTTCCTCAGCACTACCTACCCCTCCACCTATCTTTGTATCATCTGCAAACTTTGAAACAAAGTTATCAATTCCATTATCTAAATCATTGACAAACAATGTGAAAAGCAGCAGTCCCAATACTGACCCCTGTGGAACACCACTAGTCACTGGCAGCCTACCAGGTAAAGGCTCCTTTTATTTCCACTCACTGTCTTCTGCCTGACAGCCATTCCTCTTCCATGCCAGTATCTTTCCCGCAATGCTATGGGATTTTATCTCATTAAGCAGCCTCGTTTGTGGCACCTTATCAAATGCTTTCTGAAAATCCAAGTAAATGACATCCACTGCCTCCCCTTTGTCCACCTGCTTGTTACTTCCTTGAACTCTAACAGGTTTGTCAGGCAAGATTTCCCTTTATAGAAACCATGCTGACTTTGACTTATTTTATCATTAGAGTAGAGTGGGACTTGCAATCTTCCAGTCCTCTGGGAACTTGTGAGAATTAATTGATTATTGAAAGATCATGACCAATGCATCCATTATCTCTTCAGAATCCTCCTTCAGCACTCTGGGATGTCATCCATCTCGTCCATGTGACTTATTCACCCTAAGGCCTTTGAGTTTGCCAAACACTTTTTCCCTTTGTAATAGCAATAGCACTCACTCCTGCTCCCTGACACTCACAGACCTCTGGCACACTGTCAACCTGAAGGCTGACGCAAAGTACTCATTAAATTCGTCTGCCATTTCTTATCCCCCATTACTACCTCACTAGCATCATTTTCCATAGACCAATATCAACACTTTCCTCTCTTTTACTCTTCATATAACTGAAAAAAACACAGGCATGGAATTATGCCATTTGGCCCATTGAGTCTGCTCCACTATTCAATCATGAATGATGCTTTTTCCCCTCCTCAGCCCCACTTCCTGGCCTTCTCGCCGTAACATTTGATGCTGTGTCCAATTGATGGTCCATGAAGCTCGGCCTTAAATACACCCAACAACCTGGCCTTCACAGCTACCTGTGGTAACAAGTTCCACAAATTCACTACCATCTGGCGAAAAAAGAATTTCTCTGCATTTCTGTTGGAAACGGACACTCCTCTGACTTGAAGCTTTGCCCTCTTGCCCTAGACTCCCCCATCATGGGAAACATAGAAACATTGAAAAATAGGAAATAGGTGCAGGAGTAGGCCATTCGGCCCTTCGAGCTTACACCGCCATTCAGTATGATCATGGCTGATCATCCAACCCAGAACCCTGTAACTGTCTTCTCTCCATACCCCCTGACCCCCGTAGCCACAAGGGCCATATCTAACTCCCTCTTAAATATAGCCAATGAACTGGCCTCAATTGTTTCCTGTGGCAGAGAATTCCACAGATTCACCACTCTCTGTGTGAAGAAGTTTGTCCTCATCTCAGTCCTAAAAGGCCTCCCCTTTATCCTTAAACTGTGACCCCTTGTTCTGGACTTCCCCAACATCGGGAACAATCATCCTGCATCTAGCCTGTCCAATCCCTTTAGAATTCTATACGTTTCAATAAGATCCCCCTCAATCTTCTAAATTCCAGCGAGTATAAGCCTAGTCAATCCAGTCTTTTAACATATGTGTAAGGGGGTTCGTCTCTTATGTTACTGCGTAGGCTAATTAAAATGGCTTTTTTGTTATGTTATACTGAGGAATGCTTCTTTGTTATGTTAAATGCTGAGAAAGTCTCTCGCTAGACATTTGCTTGGTTTAATACAGATAGCAGGGTGCTATTAGCCAATGGGTATTCATGTACTGTTTTTTTTTCGGGTGATAATGCTGTCTCATATGACTGGGAACGGGGGTTTTTGGCGGGGAGTCGGAGGAGAGACGGAGAGGATGGCATACCATTTGCCTTTTTCACCGCCTGCTGTACTTGCATGCCCACTTTCAATGACTGGTGTATAATGACACCCAGGTCTCATTGCACCTCCCCTTTTCCTAATCGGCCACCATTCAGATAATAACCTGTTTTCCTGTTTTTGCCACCAAAGTGGATAACCTCACATTTATCCACATTAAATTGCATCTGTCATGAATTTGCCCACTCACCTAACCTATCCGAGTCACCCTGCATCCTCTTAGCATCCTCCTCACAGCTAACACTGCCCCCCAGCTTCGTATCATCCGCAAACTTGGAGATGCTGCATTTAATTCCTTCGTCTAAGTCACTAATATATATTGTAAACAACCGGGGTCCCAGCACTGAGCCTTGCAGTACCCCACTAGTCACTGCCTGCCATTCTGAAAAGGTCCCATTTATCCCCACTCTTTGCTTCCTGTCTGCCAACCAATTCTCTATCCACATCAATACCTTACCCCCAATACCGGGTGCTTTAAGTTTGCATACTAATCTCCTGTGTGGGACCTTGTCAAAAGCCTTTTGAAAATCCAAATATACCACATCCACTGGTTCTCCCCTATCCACTCTACTAGTTACATCCTCAAAAAGTTCTATGATTCATCAGACATGATTTTCCTTTCACAAATCCATGCTGACTTTGTCCGATGATTTCACTGCTTTCCAAATGTGCTGTTATCACATCTTTGATAACATCCTTTCCAACCTAGTCAGTCTAGGCTAGTGGTCGCCAACCTGTCAATTGCGATCAACCAGTCGATCTTTGAGAGTTTCCCAGTAGATCCCGAAAAAAATCAAAAATAAATACACAAATACTGTTGTAATGTGAGCATTATAAAAATAATTAATACTAATTAGGATAATGGTAATATAGCAATGCTTTAGCTACGGAAAGCTGTTTGTAAAGAGGGATTGTTTCCGGGTTGCTGGGTTTTAGTTCCGTTCTTTCTGCCCAGTGCGCATGTGTGTAGCTCCCCCACCATGCACCGCGTTTTCAGCGTAGCTTGTGCTGCATCAAAGTGACCAATTAGATTAGATAAGAGTAGAGACTGTCGCAAACATCAATATACGGCACTCGCTCGTGATGTCCTGATAGCATGGCGGAGGCTCCACGAAAGAAACACAGAAACATAGAAACATAGAAAATAGGTGCAGGAGTAGGCCATTCAGCCCTTCGAGCCTGCACCGCCATTTATTATGATCATGGCTGATCATCCAACTCAGAACCCTGCACCAGCCTTCCTGCCATACCCCCTGATCCCCGTAGCCACAAGGGCCATATCTAACTCCCTCTTAAATATAGCCAATGAACTGGCCTCAACTGTTTCCTGTGGCAGAGAATTCCACAGATTCACCACTCTCTGTGTGAAGAAGTTTTTCCTAATCTCAGTCCTAAAAGGCTTCCCCTCTATCCTCAAACTGTGACCCCTCGTTCTAGACTTCCCCAACATCGGGAACAATCTTCCTGCATCTAGCCTGTCCAATCCCTTTAGGATCTTATACGTTTCAATCAGATCCCCCCTCAATCTTCTAAATTCCAACGAATACAAGCCCAGTTCATCCAGTCTTTCTTTATATGAAAGTCCTGCCATCCCAGGAATCAATCTGGTGAACCTTCTTTGTACTCCCTCTATGGCAAGGATGTCTTTCCTCAGATTAGGGGACCAAAACTGCACACAATACTCCAGGTGTGGTCTCACCAAGGCCTTGTACAACTGCAGTAGTACCTCCCTGCTCCTGTACTCGAATCCTCTCGCTATAAATGCCAGCATACCATTCGCCTTTTTCACCGCCTGCTGTACCTGCATGCCCACTTTCAATGCCTGGTGTATAATGACACCCAGGTCTCGTTGCACCTCCCCTTTTCCTAATCGGCCACCATTCAGATAATAATCTGTTTTCCTATTTTTGCCACCAAAGTGGATAACTTCACATTTATCCACATTAAATTGCATCTGCCATGAATTTGCCCACTCACCCAACCTATCCAAGTCACCCTGCATCCTCTTAGCATCCTCCTCACAGCTAACACTGCCGCCCAGCTTCGTGTCGTCCGCAAACTTGGAGATGCTGCATTTAATTCCCTCATCCAAGTCATTAATATATATTGTAAACATCTGGGGTCCCAGCACTGAGCCTTGCGGTACCCCACTAGTCACTGCCTGCTATTCTGAAAAGGTCCCATTTATTCCCACTCTTTGCTTCCTGTCTGCTAACCAATTCTCTATCCACATCAATACCTTACCCCCAATACCGTGTCCTTTAAGTTTGCACACTAATCTCCTGTGTGCGACCTTGTCAAAAGCCTTTTGAAAATCCAAATATACCACATCCACTGGTTCTCCCCTATCCACTATCTAAAGAAGGCAAAAAAGTACAAATTCCATCCAGAATGGGAAGAGGAATTTCTATTTACCTTGGTGAAAGACAAGTGTGTATGTATATTGTGCCACCAAACACAAGCACTGACTAAAAGAGGGAATCTGGAGTGGCACCACAACACCAACCACCAGGAATTTAAAGACACCCACCCCCCAAAGAGCACAATTCATGCCAGGAAAGTTGAGGAGCTGAAATCTGGGTTGAAGGCCCAGCAATCGTTTTTCACAAAACATGCTGCTCAAAATAAGGCTGCTGTTGAAGCATCATTTCGTGTAAGTCACCTTTTGGCTAAGCACAAGAAGCCTTTTACAGATGGCGATTTATTTAAGGAAGCAATGGCCATTACCGCAGAGACTGTTTTTAATGACTTTAAAAATGAAAACGACATCACAACCGCAATACATAATATACTGCTTGGCCCTGCAACAGTGACAAGGAGGGTAGAGTCACCGTCAGAGGACGTGGATATTTTTCACTACAATTCGATGAATCCCTGGATGTAATGCAAACAGCTCAGCTGGTTGTATTTGTCAGAATGGCTTTCCAGGATTTTACAACAAAGGAGGACTTCCTCACTCTTTTGCAATTAAAGGAGAGAATGAGAGGTGAGGATACTTACAATGAGTTTAAAAAAATATGTCCGTGAAAATGACATCCCCATTCATAAACTGGTGGCAATTACTACTGATGGAGACCCAGCAATGTGCAGTGTGCGCGTTGGTTTTATAGCTCTAAAAGTCGGTGCCTACTTTGGGTCAACTTACCTGTGTGAAATTGCATTTTCACAGATGAAATTTATTAAATCTAAGTACAGGAGCTGTCTTACTGACAGACACCTCACAGACTGTCTCAGACTGGCTGTCTGTAGTTATGAGCCAAATTTCAGGGAACGAGCAGAAAGTATTCAGCCCCAGTCATCACACTGAGTGCAACAGTCAATTTTTATTCATTTATTTTTCGTGTTGAAATAAAATTAAATAATGAAACTTAAAATTAAAGATGTGAAGTATGTAATATTCTTAGAGAAAGACAGCTATGGCCTGTTCGATATGCTAGTTACACTGTTTTCTTGTTTGAATTAATTTGAAAGTTTGACAAATGTATTTTGTGTAATTCAAATACAATTAGCCCAAATAAAAGGCCTCAAATTGGAAGTACAACCTGAGCTGTTTTTTCTCTAAACGATTTAGTAGGTAGATCTTGCCTTTCACTAAGGTCGAGGTAGGGGATCTTGGGCTTAAAAAGGTTGGTGACCACTAGTCTTGGCCTTTCAACATTCAACAGGTTTCAATGAGAAACCCCCTCATCCTTCAAGATTGCAGTGAGTACAGACCCAAAGCTATCAAACGTTCCTCGTATGATAACCCATTCATTCCCAGAATCTTCCTTGTGAACCTTCTCTGAACCCTCTCCAATGCCAGCACATCTTTTCTTAGATGAGCTCAAAAATGTTCACAATACTCGAGGTGAGGCCTTATCAGAGCTTCAGCATCACATCCCTACTCTTGTATCCTAGATCTCTTGAAATGAATGCTAATATTGAATTTGCCTTCCTCACCACCGACTCAACCTGCAAGTTAACCTTCAGGGTGTTCTGCACAAGGACACCCAAGACCCTCTGCATCTCAGATTTTTGGATTTTCTCCTCGTTTAGAAAATAGTCTGCTCATTTATTTCTGCTACCAAAGTGCATGGCCATGCATTTTCCAACATTGTATTTAATTTGCCACATTCTTCCCATTCTCCTAATCTAAGTCCTTCTACAGCCTACCTGTTTCCTTATCACTATCTGCCCCTCCACCAATCTTTGTATCATCTGCAAACTTGAATACAAATGATTCTATTTTCAAAATCATTGATATACACCATAAAGAGCAGTCCCAACACCAACCCCCTGGAACATCATTAGTCACTGGCAGCCAGCCAGACAAGGATCCCTTTATTTCCAGTCGCTGCCTCCTACCAATCAGCCAATGCCCTAACCATGTCTGTAACCTTTCTCTAACACCATGGGCTCTTGATGTGGTAAGCAACCTCATGTGCGGCACCTGGTCAAAAGCCTTCTGAAAGTCCAAATATACAACATCCACTGCATGCCCTTTACCTATCCTACTTGTAATCTCCTCAAGAATTTTGTCAGGTAGGATTTTCCCCTAAGGAAACCATGCTGACTTTGTCCTGTGTCACCAAGTACTCCAACATCTTCCCAACCACTGAGGTCAGGCTAACTGGTCGACAATTTGCTTTCTGTTGCTGTCCTCCTTCCTTAAAGAGTAGACTTCCCTTGTCTCCATGGATGCCTACACCTGCCATTTGAGAACTACTTCTGTGGGACACATCTATCTTCTGCCTTATGAACTATTTCCAGAAACATCAGCCATCTCTGTCCTACTGTCAACCCCAGAAGTATCCGCCAGGGCAAGCTCTTCTCTCATGCCTCTGTAATTCCCTTTATTCCATTGTGATACTGACACATCTGACTTGTGCCTCTCCCTCTCAAGCTGCAGTACGAGTTCTATCGTATTATGATCACTGCCTCCTCAGGGTTGCTTTATGTTATGCTCGCAAATAAGATCTGGGTTATTACACAACACCCAATCTAAGACAGCCTTTCCCCGAGTAGGCTCACACACAAGCTGCTCTAAAAAGTCATCTCATAGACATTCAACAAAATTTCTCTCTTGCGATCCAACACCAATCTGGTTTTTTCAATCCCCTTGCATATTGAAGTCCCCCATTACAATTGTGCCATTACCCTTATTACATGCCTTTTCCAGCTCCCTTTGCAGTCTCAACCCCACATCTTGGCTACTATTTGGAGACTTATAAATGATCCCCATATAAAGGTTTTTTTTTACCCTTGCAATTTCTTAACCCCACCCACAAAGATTCAACATTCTCTGACCCTATGTCACCTCTTTCTAAAGATGTAATTCCGTCTCTTACCAACAGAGCCACACCACTGCCTATGCCTTCCTGCCTATCCTTTCGATACTAAGCATATCCTATGATATTAATTATGCTTTCAATGTTCTTTCAGCCATGACTCAGTGATGCTCACAAAGTTATACTGACCAGTCTCAAATTGTGCCACAAGTTCATCCGCCTTATTCTGAATACTATGTGCATTTAAATACAGCACCTTCAGTCCTGTATTCTTCACCCTTTTGAATTTTGCCTCTATGGTATAATTTAACTCTTTGCTCTGTTTGCATTTTAACCCAATTATTGGCTTACCCTTCCTTACATTCATGTTACACCCATTGTAAACCTGCTGGTTCATCCTCAGCTCTGTCGTACTGGTTCCCATCCCCCTGCCATGTTGGTTTAAACCACTCCCAACAGCTCCAGTAAACCAGCCAGCAAGAATGTTACCCCCCCCCCCCCCCGTGGATTCAAGTGCAACCCGTCCCTTTTGTACAGGCCCCACCTGCCCCAGTAAAGACAACTAAAGGAGTAGCAACCACTGCCGAGAGAATCACTGGGATCTCGCTCCCTCCTATTTGTGACACTTACCAGGAACATTGCAGACGATAGGCCTAGCATTGTTGTGGATCCATACCACGACCTGTTTGACCCACTACCATCAGGAAGCAGCAATGGTCATCTACTCACGACTGGCCTGTTAGTGCCAATATCAGGAGAAACAAAACTAGGCAGCATTCTCAAAATGTTCACGGATAGTCACTACTACTCGAAACAAATGGGCGTCATGGTAACACAGCGGCCTGTGCAACGCTATTACAGCTCAGGGTGACAGAGTTCAGAGTTCAATTCCGATGCGGTCGGTAAGGAGTTTGTCTATTCTCCCCATGAACGCATGGATTTCCTCCAGGTACTCCAGCTTCCTCCTACAGTCAAAAGACATACCAGTTCATAGGTTAATTGGCCATTGTCAACTGTCCTGTGATTAGACTAGGGTTAAATCGGGGGTTGCTGGGCAACGCAGTTTGGTGAGACAGGAAGGGCCTGTTCCACACTGTGTCGGTATTGTGTGAGCCACTCTGCAAATGATACTAATCGCCGGACTCAGTTGAGGGTTTTATATTTCATTTGTTATAAGTACGGCAATTTTTGTCTTTGTTTGTCAGTTTCCTGCAGTGTACTGGAGCCAGTAATCCAATCCAAACACATCATCTGACATCCTCCTCAAAGAAAACAAAGCTACTATTCACGGTGTCTTGTTTTGGTCACTGTCTGAAAGAGATTCCTTCCAGAAACACAGCTGGACGAGGGCAAATAAATTCTGTCATTTAGAACTAGTTTAAGCATATCGTCTCGGCGTTACAAAAAGAAAGCACTAATTCGCCTGTTCTGGACGTGCATTTTAACTTTCTACGCTGTCCTGTAACTGGCTCCTCTGCTGAGCCACGAACCATCGACTGCTGTTGTAAACTCATAATTTATCAGTCTCGGCAGCCACGTGGGTCGTGCTGTGCTCTCAAGAATGTTCGCATTACCGCAGTGCTGGCGTAACAGGCACGCTGAATGGGGCAGCCCAAAGTCAGGCTAGTTCACTGAACAATAGCAAGCTTGCAGCTGAGCGGTGTGTCAGCTGATGAGACCCTGGAATGTCATAGGATAGTTCCCTATCTGAACCGTGTGTCAAAGACATCCAGTTCGGGCACAATACTGTATAATGGAACCCTGGACTTCAGGCAACTTGTCAGAAATTGCTACTCTAACAAGTTCATAAGATAAAATATTCCTCGTTCAGCTTTGAAAATGTTCTCCTGTGCTTCAAGATTCAAAACTGCTTAGCGTGATTTCCAGTACCCAAGTTTAAAAGGTGAACAAAATAATTGCTACTACAGATCAAAAAAACAGTAAAATAAAGAACACAATGTTTAAAAAACACACAATAAATATAAATACATAAGATAGCTTATATGCATAAATTGATTGTATGTCCATAAAGTGACGCTCGGCACAGGAGTGTCTGTACATAAGGTGACTGACAGGAAATGATAAAGTAGTGGTGGTGGGGGGTGTGGAGGGGTGGGTTTGTGGGTGGAGGTGTTGATCAGCCTTACAGCTTGAGGAAAGTAACTGTTTTTGAGTCTAGTGGTCCTGGCGTGAATGCTATGTCGCCTCCACCCTGAGGGGAGTGGGACAAACAGTCCATGAGCAGGGTGGATGATGTTACTGGCCCTTTCCCAGCACTTTTCTGTATAGGTGTCCTCGATGATGTGTAGGCTGCTGCGGGGATGCATTGCACAGTCTTGACTATGCGTATACAGCCTACCTGTCTGCAGCATCTTATGACGAAAGGCAGAAGATATGGTCCAGTCCATCATGGTTAAACCCCAGCCAACACTTTGAGCACATCTGCATGGAGCATTGTCGCACCACCTAGTTCAGCAACAGTTATTAACGCTCAACTGTCAGGCTCTCAAACCATAAGACCATGAGACTTAAGAGCAGAGTTAAGCCATCCAGCTCATTCAGTCTGCTCGCCATTCCATCCTGGCTGCTCCCAGATCCCACTCAACCCCATACACCTGCCTTCTCGCTATGTCGTTTGATGCTCTGATCAGTCAGGAAACTGTCAACTTCCACTTTAAATATACCCATGGGCATGGTCATGGCAGAGCATTCCACAAATTCACTACTCGCTGGCTAAAAAAATTCCTCCTTACCTCTGTTCTAAAGGGTCACCTCTCAGTTTTGAGGCTGTGCCCTCCAGATCGGGATCTCTTCTAGGGCCCCAGCAATTTCAGCTCTTGCCTCCCACAGGATCTGAGGGTACACCTTGTCCCTGGGGATTTATTCACCCTGATTTGCCTCAAGACAACAAACACCTCATCCTCTGTATTCTATACGAGTTCCGTGAAGGTGGTGCAGCTTTGTCTCACTTCTGTGTGACTGAATGTACTGTGTGTACTCTTGAGTAAATACAAGTGTAAAAAATCCATTTAAGATCTCCTCCATCTCTGTTTCTTTTCCTTACATTTTAGTATTATTTCAGTGAACTCACGTTTCCTTATATTTTGGTATAATTAAGGACATTAATTATACATTAACAGAAACATAGAAACATAGAAAATAGGTGCAGGAGTAGGCCATTCAGCCCTTCGAGCCTGCACCACCATTTATTATGATCATGGCTGATCATCCAACTCAGAACCCCACCCCAGCCTTCCCTCCATACCCCCTGACCCCCATAGCCACAAGGGCCATATCTAACTCCCTCTTAAATATAGCCAATGAACTGGCCTCAACTGTTTCCTGTGGCAGAGAATTCCACAGATTCACCACTCTCTGTGTGAAGAAGTTTTTCCTAATCTCAGTCCTAAAAGGCTTCCCCTCTATCCTCAAACTGTGGCCCCTCGTTCTGGACTTCCCCAACATCGGGAACAATCTTCCTGCATCTAGCCTGTCCAATCCTTTTAGGATTTTCTACGTTTCAATCAGATCCCCCCTCAATCTTCTAAATTCCAACGAGTACAAGCCCAGTTCATCCAGTCTTTCTTTATATGAAAGTCCTGCCATCCCAGGAATTAATCTGGTGAACCTTCTTTGTACTCCCTCTATGGCAAGGATGTCATTCCTCGGATTAGGGGACCAAAACTGCAGACAATACTCCAGGTGTGGTCTCACCAAGGTCTTGTACAACTGCAGTAGTACCTCCCTGCTCCTGTACTCGAATCCTCTCTCTATAAATGCCAGCATACCATTCTCCTTTTTCACCGCCTGCTGTACCTGCATGCCCACTTTCAATGCCTGGTGTATAATGACACCCAGGTCTCGTTGCACCTCCCCTTTTCCTAATCGGCCACCATTCAGATAATAATCTGTTTTCCAATTTCTGCCACCAAAGTGGATAACCTCACATTTATCCACATTAAATTGCATCTGCCATGAAGATGGCAGCGCACTGCGCGTGCGCAGCTCTCTGGTGAAAATGATATCATATCCATTAAATAGGGGCCACGGACAATTCTGATTTGATGGAGAATGGACGTGAAAGCACAGAGGAACATCTGGAGAAATTTCTGAAACGGTCA